>NW_020271729.1:815931-1028349 GCF_003268045.1 Sipha flava
TATTATTATTATTATTATTATTATTATTATTATTATTATTATTATTATTATTATTATTATTATATTATTATTATTACTATGAACGTCATTTAAAAGGTTAATCGGATTTCGCACGATTTTCTATTTCGTTTACCTTCAGATCCCGTTGTCCTAGAAATTATGGCATAACTGCCCCAACGTTTCGTCGATCCGTGCGTAGTGTTCAGTGCTTTAATTTGTACGTAGTTTGAAAAATGTTAACGTTGGACGTCGTTCCTGAAAGGTCTCTGGGATGCGAACAATGGGAATTCGTTCTGGGTAAGTTTTCAATGTTTTATATAGGTATTAATTCGTCGTGCAACGTTCTGGCCTCTATACTTTGATTGAAGTTTTTGAGAACATTGCCGCGTTTGTTTAAACTATCTCGAATTCCATTGAAAAATAATAATTATAATAATAATATTTATTAAAGTTTTTAAAACTTGCAGATGTAGCTGAATAATATTTGTTAGTTGACTATTCTAATACACATTATTCAGAGACTATTAGTTACTTGTCTTACACAACAGATTACTTGTTTACTACATTGCATTATTTGATTAATTTGTTAACAAAGAGCTCTGTACATATGATAATTAATTTATGAAATAATTGACCAACTTTGTCAGTACTGCAAAATTGAATACATAAATAATTGTCTGCAAATATTATATGTTAAATATTGCCATTTAACAGGACATTTTATTAAATATTTTACAAATTAAGTATGAAAAAAATGTATACAATGTCAAACATAATACCTATGTTCTTTTTTTTTTTTAATGATGTACCCTTGAATGATTTATAACATACATACAAAATTTACACAAAATAAACTGTAACTATATTTATTTTTTTTGCATTAATCCTTCATTTTTTTTTTGTACAATGCATTTGTCTCGATCATGTTTAAACAAGTATCATCAAAATATTCTCAACAAAAATTTAAATGACTAAATCATATAAACAAATTGTTTTTAGGTATGCATTTTTGTCAAGCTGTTGCAATAATTCAGTCTCAAGTTGGCATTATAAAAGGGGTTCAAGTTTTGTATAGCGATAAGGTATGTAATTATGTATTAATTGTATACTCTTACTTAATTTTATATTTTTATAATTTTGCAGAACCCTTTAGATATTGATCTCATATTAGACCTTCCTCAAGATGGTATTCGATTTATATTTCATCCTGTATTTCAACGATTAAAAGTATGCTAATATTGGGTCATAAACGTGTTCTATAATTCTTGATCTAATTTTGTGTCCAATTATTTTCAGATGATTGAAATAGTTAACCTGAAAAATATTAAACTGAAATATTGGCAAGTATTCAAGTACATTAATGGTTGTAAATATTTGTATTTAACATACAAAAATCGTTATTAAGGCTTAATATTTTCTATTATGGTTTTGTAAATCATTTTATTGCTTATACAGTGGTATGGTGTTCAATGCTCCAGAAGTGATGCCTACCATACAACAAGTAGAACATACGTTTGGTGCTACTCATCCTGGTGTTTTTGATGCTGAAAAACAGACATTTACATTAAATTTCCGAGGAATTTCATTTTGTTTTAATGTTGATTCAAAATTTCAAGTATGTATCTAAAAATTTTTAACTTTCGTTATTGTTAATTTATTTCTAAAAATATGTATTTTTAGGCTGGTAGTGCTCAGTGTGGACTAGGATCTTTACAGTTTGCCAGTGGAGCTTCTCCAAATGTTAGTCGTGTACTTATATTCTCTGGAAGTCCGCTTCCTGGTCAAGATATACTAAATGTTCCATGTCACCCTTTATCATGTTATAAAGGGTTAACTTATTTGGAACGATTAGAAGTGCAAAGAGATCATACCAATACAAAAAGTTTTATGATTCAATTGTATTTGGAAGGTTCAGGTAAATTTTTAAAATGAAATACTATTAATGTAAGTACATTGTATAGCTATTAATTTTAAAACTAATGGATGTTCATTTAGGTTCAAACCGTGGTCGTAAAGTGTATCATAATCGTGAAATTTATTTTGGAATGTCATGTCAAGATGTTACTTCTATGTTAGGTACCCCATCACAAGTCTTTTATAAATCTGAGGATAAAATGAAAATACATTCTCCAAATGTTCATAGACACATATCTGTTCCTAGACGATCAGACTATTTTTTCAACTATTTTACCTTAGGATTTGTAAGTATCTATTGAACATTTAATTTAATTTATAATGAATGATGATAGTTATTGAAATAATTTATAGGATATACTTTTTGATGCCAAAACACATAAGGTTAAAAAATTTATTATACACACTAATTTTCCTGGTCATTATAATTTTAATATGTGAGTATTAAAAATTTATAAAAATTTAAATTGTATTAGTAACATATTTATTTATTTTTATGAAAATATACAGTTATCATCGATGTGAATTTAATATTACATTAATTTCTGAAAAATCAAAATGCAATTTATCTAATGATTGTAAAAAATATAATGATAAAAAAGCAAAACCAATAATTGTAAATACATTTACCAAATGGGATGAAATATCTGAAAGATTTAAACACAGTGAAAGACCTGTTGTATTAAATCGTGGATCATCTGAAAATTCTACTAATCCATTTGGATCAACATTTTGTTATGGTTACCAAGACATGGTTTTTGAAGTTATGCAAAATCAGCATATTGCTTCTATTACATTTTATAAAAATGACACTGCAGATGAAGTATGACAAAAATTAGACGCCACATCATATCCAGTGGCTGTTATGTTCTTATAATCAAAGTCTCTGCCCATGACCAACAGTATTTACATATTTTTTAAAAATGTGTTGTATAAAAAAATCTTGGATCTATCAAAAAAATAAAAATAAATTATTCTTACTTAATATGTATGTATTTCACAAATATATAAAATGTGGCATATTTAATTTTAAACCAAGACATAATCGTTTGTTTTTACAAACTAATTTTTAATTATGGAAGTTAAATTTCATTAAAATGTAAAGTATTTCTAAAATGTTTAGAGAAAAAAAATGTCGTGTTCAATTAGTTATAGAAAAATATTTTGTTTTATAATGTATAAAAATATTTTTTCTTGCTTTGTCTTTAATTTTTCTTTATATGTATTGTTTGAATATATTTGCATAGCACATTTTATGTATAGTTATTTTAACGTACTAATATAAAATGTATTTATTTAGAGACTTGACAATTTTAATTACCACTGTCTAATTTATTTAATATATAATTATTTAATATTTATTAATTTATTTTGAAATCTACTTAATTAAATAATTAAACATAAATTTTGCGATGTATGATCTCAATCAAAATATTGTTACATGAATATTTTCTTTTACTGAAAGTGTAGGTTCCATATTTTTTTTAACTCAAATTACACCAAATAAGTATTTAAATAATCTATATTTATATATATATATATATCAGAAATGTGTATTTTTAATTGAATAAATACATTATACCTAATTATTCATTATTTTATTGTATTTTAAATTAAGAATACAAATGCATAGCCCATGAATCTAGAATTTGACCTCTTAATTTCTGATTATATTATTAACAATTTTGTGATAGTAATTATAATTGTAAATTAATTTTATTACTATGTAATGTTATGTAACTTTTTTTTATCATTTAAAATGTTTTATGATCTATATATTATTAATGATAATTTGTACAATCAAATGATATGAACTATTCCAGGATCCGTTACCATTATACAGATTATTTTTAATGTTTATAATACATAATTTATTTTATTTAAAATCTTATTTTCTGTTTAATTCCATAATTATTTTTTCACTAGAGTATAAAAAAATACACCAAGGCTTTGAAGTTGGTTTTAAATCCTTCACTTTTTATTAATACTCACATTATGTTGTGTCAGTGGATATCTTAAACTGTGGTATAACTTAGTTGTGTTTGTACTATGATAGAATTATTTTAAAGTGTTATATTATAGTAATTATTAAGCTTCTACATTTTACTGCATCCTGTTTTTAAGGTTCTATATTGAGTACTTGAATTTATAGTAATTTTATACAGTGCAGATATCAAGTTAAATTGTATTTTTAAAAATATGTAAGAATTATTAATTATTAATTAATATTTTATTTAGTATAATGATTAGCTAAAACATTTATAACTACAAGAAAAAAATAGTAATGCAAGTAAAAAAAATCTTTTAAATTGGACTGTATCTTAACTGCAATTTACATGTTTTTATATACCTTTCTACCTTTCATTATTACACATAATCTAAAATTTATATTTAAATTAAATTATATATTTGTATGGCAAATATTAATATCTTTAAATGAACATTTCTAATAAAATTAGTATATTCAACATATATCCATTTAAATTTCTTTCTAAAATACTTGAGCATAGATTTAAATCATGTCAAACTATATAGAAATAACTTAGCCGATGAATTAACTGTACTTCACTATATTATAATTATTTATATATATATATTTGTCAAACACAAAACTAGTATTTTATTTCACTCCTCCGTTCATCCACTTTAATTATTAAATATAGCGAACTTATTAAAAATAAGTTGCAGAAACTGCAATGATTTAAATTTTTAAGAAAACTTTTTAAGTGGTTTATTTTGAAAAAAATGGCACAGGCAAAACAAATATCATTTATTTTACATATTTAAAGTATCTTTTGACTACAGTAAACAGAAAATTCAAAAATCTTTAACCAGCATTTTTATGCATCAAGTGCAACTATCTTATGGAATAGTTATAATTTAAAATACTATACCATAAGATTTAAGTTACAAAAACCAATAAAATACATACAGTGGAGCTTCGATTATCCACACTACAAAATTTTTGAGTACAAATTTATTTTTAGTTTATATTATGTTATATTATATATAAATATATATGTCATTTTTTATATTGTGTATGAATATTATATTTAGTATTATGTCTAGTAAATTAGTTTATAACTTTATATTATAATTTTCAATGGTTGTTTGATTATCTGCACAAATCAATTATTCGCACCCCCTTCGGTCCCAATTAGTGCGGATAATCGACGCTTCATTGAAATATTCAATTATAAACATAATACATCTTGTTAACAGATTACTCCAAATAATACTTAGACTTATTAAAAAATATATTAAGAACTAAATAAAAAGGAAATTTCATTTTTTTACAATTAGTTAATCTCAATATTTCTATTATCTTCATAAATTATTGATAACAAGTAATGAGTGACACCAATAATATACATCCATTATTAATATAAAATAGAACACAATGTACAGTACAAAACAGTTACTATAAAAAGTCTGTAAGGTTTTGAACGAAAAAAATACTCTTTCTTCATTATATTATTTGTATACATTTGAAAACAATGATAAAATAAAAAAATGATTCTAAATGTTATTGTAAAATATATATTAATTATCTTATTATTTATGATTGTAATTTGAGTGCTTTACATAAGTTATTTTATAAGCTTGTATAAAAAATGTCCAAGTCTTAAAACAAAAATTTGATACTTATAGATTAATACTAAATAAGACTTAAAAGGATTTAAAGAATAATTATTTTGAATATTATTTTAAAACCAATTTCCCAACTTCAAATTTTTCTCCTAGCATAGAATTTAAAATCAAACATTTTTGTTAGAACTTATTTTAAAAGTTAAACTTCACTTTACAAAATTTTGATGTGTAATTATCTCTGAATTAAATTCATGGTCCTAAGATCTTCAAAATATAAACATCTAAATTGATTCTATAACCAACAAATTATTTAGTATTGATTTTAACTACAGTTAAAAAGCCAAAATGTATTGATAAACACAAAGAACATTGATTAGCATGATAACCATCCCTGTTTTAAATGGTAAATTAACTTAATATGTATTTTTAAGTATCCAAAATAAATATATTATGTTTCTAATTATTGCATTAGCCAAATAAATACACACGATATTTTGTTTGAACATAGTATGGAATTAAATAAAACTTCCTATTTATTTATATGTATTCAATACATTGTAGTTTAAAATGTTCAATAATTAATATTATTTTATTGATTAATTGAGTAATCAAATTACAACACAAAATGCATGTCTGTTAAAAATATTAAGAAAATAATTTTTTTTCCAATATAAAATATTGTACAATATATATTATTATGATTGGTCAACAAATTATAAATGTAATAAGTATTATATGTATTAACCAGAAAATTTCAAAAATGGGTAAAATGAGAGATTTTTTTTGTGAATATTTTAGAACACTGAAAATAATTAATAAATATATAAAAAAAAAAATTATGAAATAAAATTTCTGTACTAAATTACACCATTTGTAGAATAACCATCTAATAAATCACAATCACTGTAATTATAAAATGTATCACTGGTTGGAAGTGGAGATGCTGATTTTGAACAATTATTTCTTGGACTAAATTTAGACCATTCATCCATAGATTCATCTAAAAATTCAATACTGTTCAAGAATTTTTTACCTGTAAAATAATAATTTTATTTTAATTTTAAAAAAAATAACAATAAATTTTTAATTCATTACCAGAAAATCCTCCTACAGCATATAATCTACTTCCAACAACAGCCACTCCAACATTTGATCGAGGTGTAGTCATATTTGGCCCTGGACTCCATGTTCGTTCATTAGGGTCAAACATTTCTGTGGTAGCTAAAGATTGCGTGCCATCTGAACCACCCACTACATACAATTTTCCTTTGGAAAAACAAAAAATACAAAATTAATATGTATATTGCATTGCTTTATACTACCTAGATTAAATAAAATATCTACCTTTTATATGTGCAAGTCCACAACCACGCCGAGGAGTAATTATAGGTTTAATGAATGACCATGTATTTGTTTCAGGATCATAACACTCAACAGTATTTAAACAGTTCCAAGTATCACAGCCACCCACAACATAGATTTTACCATTCATTGCACACACGCCAGCCTGATTTCTTCCTAATAGGTTTAAAGTATATGATAATTTAGTTTTCAATCAACACACATTTTTATAAAATGTACCTGTTAACAATGGAGCAATACTAGACCATTGATTTGTATTTGGATCATACACATCACTTTGTTTAATTCCAACTTGACCATTCCAACCCCCAATGCAATATATTTTACCATTGAGTTCACAAACACCTAAGAAATTACCAACATTATTCAAAAATCGGTTCAAAACATTAAAAATAAACAGAAGTATTACCAGGGTTTGACCGAGCAAGTGGTAAAGATGTTACAGGTGACCATTTTTTTTTAATCATATCATAACATTCAACTGTGGCCAATTCTGTTGTTCCATTACAACCTCCAACTGCATATACTTTATTATTCAAGACTGCTATATTAAATCGTCCACGTGCTTCACACATAGGTTCAACAGATTCCCAAACATTTTGTTCAGGATCATAGGATTCTACGCTTTTTATACATTCAGTTCGGTCATATCCTCCACATACTAATAGATTGTTTTTGAAATTAGCACAACCAATAGCACATTTTCCAGATGACATGTGAGCAAGAGCACAATAAAGATCTGGCAAAGATTCCTGAGATTCAGCTCGACTGTTTAATGGTGATGGTTGAGTGGATGGTGGATTTGACGATATCATAGAAATATTTAATTTTAATTTTATACTCAATGAACACAATTGACCTTTCAGTGATCCCAATGCAGAAAAAGTATGTTCTAAACAAAAAAATAATAGGTTATAAAACAAAAATAACACTTATTTAAGATTAAATTAATAAATAAATACCCCCAACACAAGTAACCCCAAGTATAGTCCAATCACTATCAATAAAACTTTCTCTTCTTTCATGTATTTCACGATTGCAAATTAAAACTCTAGATTTAGCAGGTGGTTGTATTTGACCTTTACGTCTAGTCTAAAGTATATAAAAGAAAATTACAGTAAAACATAAATAATTTAACTTCAAAATATCTATATTTATATATGTAATGTATATATAAACCTTAGGAATAGAGGTGGTTTTTTTCGATAATTTTTTATAATCCTGAACTATTTCTGTATCACTTAATTCTCCAGATGGGAGTTCAGAACAATCTTGCAATATATTATCTAAAGCCAAGTATAACATGTAAGTCTGTAAAAGATAAAACAAAATTAATACAACTTATGATTAATTAAAACACTTGATTATTATAAAGGTATACTTTTTCCATAAGTGCGTTAAAGAATATTGTTGGTTCATTTTCATCATAACATCGCTTAATCCAATCTAACACCAATTGAGATACTGAATCCCCTGTACTTAAAGACATTTCTTGTTTGGTTTGGCTTAAAATTTCAATTCGTATGCATGGTAAAGATAGAAAAGCAGATGTTTCAGAAATTTCTTTCATCTAAAAATTAAAAAGCTGGTAAAATACTGAGACCAAGTGTTTATTGTCCTTCTTAGTGTTGTTCCTGGTAAATCATTACATTGAATAAAAAAGAAAATCACCACTTAAAATTTTGTTCATTCCTCGCTTCACTCAGAATTTAAAATTATGTTTAAATCTTAAAAAGTGCAAAACTTACATGTGCTGATATAAAGGAGTTAACTTGATTTATAAATGATATGCTTGTTGATATACAAGGAAGAGAACGTATCTCAATGCAGTTATCAACATTTAAATGTTTCAGTATGAAGCGAGCTAATTCTTTTGCAATACGGTCCATTTTCAAATAACAAGCTGCTTGAAATATTGATTTTACTTGATGAATATTTGCTTCCAGGCTGAAAAAATAAAATACAAATATTTTTGATAATAAAAAATTCTCAATTTCTAGAATTTTTAATTCATAGATTAAATCTCAAATATTATTTAGAACTCAAAATAGTATAAATAACACAAGCATTTTCTAATAGAAATTAGAGAATCTAAATATGATTAGGTTATAGCATTGGCAAATTTAATTAAAATACATTAATGTATTAAAAATACAAATATAAATAAAAATGTATAATTCCAGTTAATTTAGATATGCCATGGGTATTTGATATGTGTATTAGAACTTAATAGTTAATTATTAAGTTTAAAAAATGTATGTTGGTAATCATTTTGCACTTTATAGGTCAAGTTCAAAATTGTATGTATCAACTTGAAATAATTATTGATTGTAATGCAATGCTTATAGAAATACAAAAAATTTATAGTAAAACATTAACGGGAAATGTTGACATTTAAAAAAATTAAATATTAAATATTAATTAACAAATCATTAGAAGTAATGTTACTTATTATTTAAATTATGATAGTTATAGCATATTAGTGAAATTTAAACAAATAATATTATAGAAAAGGCATAATATCTAATTTAAATTTAAAACTAGATAGAAATTGTTTTAAATAAATAAATATAATTGTTATTAATTGACTATTATGAATACAAATAAATCAAAAACAATAATATTAAATACTTGATAGGGTTTAACCTTCCCTTTAAAAAAATATATAAAATGATATTGACTGTATATAATGCTATTGATATGTATAAAATACTTTGAAAATAAGAAAGCAAAATTATCAACATTTTCTTTGGAAATATAGTCATATATTAGGGTTTTAAAAACAAATTGTTAATAAGATAGCATTACACAGAATTCACAGAACAAAATTAAATCATCAGTATTTTATTTCAGATTATTGAAATAATAATAATAATAATAATAAAAAAGTACATTTTGTTAGGAATTATTAAATTGCGATAAGTTAATATGTTGCTTAGTTATTAAGAAATTAAATAATAATAAATGAAAATAAAAAATCATGTTACCAATGAAAATTAATGATAAATTAAATAATATTCTCGATCCCTAATTCAATATAATACATTATACAGAATGCTTCTACGGCTCTAGACTTGAAATAAGCCTAGGTTACATTATTCTAAAATAAATTTTTTATTTTTAAAAATCAAAATATTACATGAATATTAAGCATATTCATTATTGATGTTTTTTTAAGTTATAATAATAATGATAGTATTATTGAAGAAAATAGAATGTTGTTAATATAATCAATCATTAAGGTCATACAGACCATGTATCTGTACCACCTGTAGGACTAATATTACTATGTTTTTCTCAAATAATCTGTTTTATGAAATAAAAATCGGATCCCATAGAATTTATCATGCCTTATTGAGTCTCCACTTAATCATGAAAAATAAAAATGTTGCTTCTAACTTTGAATTAACTACTTTTAAAGTGCCTTTAAGTTTAGGCTATTAATATAAGTTATATGAGCAAATGAAAATAGCAATTCTTTTTTTTTTCTAAATATTCTACTTAGAGATCGAGAAAGTGAAATTGTTAAGAATTAATTAAATAAGTGGTAGCGACAATGCGTTACCGAGATGTGTAGGTGTATTCGATGAGCTTCTCAACAGCAGAACAATCACTGAGTGGTCCAGTAGCATTCAATGAGTATGTGGTTATTGCTTCTCGTTGTGAACCTTTCTTCTCTTCATCATCAGTACTAAACATCTCCATCAGAAATAGACTCGAACTGGCCAACACAGCACGATGACCATGTAACTCACAATTGCCCACCTACACACACTCATGGTGGTCGGTCTACGTTTCAAAATAGTCAACACTTCCCATGACCCAACCCATATATTACAAAAAAATTGTTATATGAATTTGTACATGACAAAAAATACTAGCAATACAAATTCCCACATATTAAAATAATCAATAATAATTATAATAATATAAATTAATTTAATAAAATAGAAAAAATTTTTTTTTAAATATTCAAAATATCTATTTAACATACTTCACTTATAATTTAAAATATTAATAAAATACAAGAAAAAATAGTAGCTAAACAGCTATAATTAATGATTTAACTTACATTTAATATAACATCACAAAATGTTCGACTTTTGCGCATCATGTTAAGTGAATTTAGTAATACTGTCTGGTGATCATCATCTTCCATAATAAATATTGCACCAGGATCACAACCATTTAAACTAGGGACCATATTCTTACTGGGTACTAATTTTTCTATATTATTATGCCCATCTATAAAATAATACATACATTAAATTAACAGAGATATTATATATATATATATTTTTTAATGTTATAACTATATAATTTTCAAAAACCTATTAAAAAAACTCAAATATTTTACAAGCAATAATATACTTATTTAATTATAATTTTTTTTTTACCTAAGGCCATTTATTTAAAATAAATCTTTATACTAAATTAATACCTATTAAATTATACCTAATTTTAACATATGTGATATTTTATAAGAGTAAAATCAAAATTTTATTATGATATGACAAACTTAGATTTTGTACTTAACAATTCCGAAATGATAATCGTTTTTGGTTATTTGAATCAATAAAAATTTGAGATAAGCCATTAATTAGATATAATATAAATTATATTATATAGGATCTCGTTAAATTTTTTTACGTCTAGACTGGAGTACAGGAGTGTTGTACATTTCTTATGAATTAATAGATCCAAGGCCATATCTGTGGGGGAGTCTATGGTGTCTGAACCCCCCCCCCCCAAAAAAATGTCTTCAATATTTTACGAATGTTTAAAATACTTATTTATTTTTAATACCAACATAAATATTTTCAGTCAAAAATGACTTAAGCTCCAATTAATCATTGACTGCTTTTAATTTTATATCATAATATCATATGAAAATATGATATTAATTTTAATAAAAGAAGATTAAATCTTTTTTTGTCTTATTTTTAACCAAATATCAAAAGTTAAAATCTAAATTCAATAAAATTACAATATACATGTTTTGGACCCCTCCCGAAAAAAATTTCTAGATACGGCCTTCAATAGACCCATATACTAGCTACATTCTACCAAATAAGAAATAATTAGAAATTAGAATAATAAATAATGAACGTTTATCTGATATTAGATTTATAAAAATGCGTCAACATGAATAGAATATAAGGGATTGCAAGCCATGATTTTCTTTCTTTTTCTATCACACGCCTAATATAGGGATTTAGAGGTTTTCTATTTCCAATGTACCGAACAATTCTATTGATGCGATAAAGATTTTGAAAACTGATTTAAATTCGTCATAAAGTCTTCATTAGATGAACTTTACGACTTTTTTAATTTTGTCTCCCAAAATTTCACAAAATAGAACAGTTAAAAAATGTGAGAAAATCGATTTAAAGAAGAGACTTTACGACGAATTCAAATCAGTTTTCAAAATCCTTATCGCCTTAATAGATTGATCGATGATACGTTGGAAATAGAAAACGTCTAAATCCCTATATTGAGCGTGTAATAGAAAGAGAGAAAATCATGGCTTGCAATCCCCTTAAGTTAACATTTTAAAACTAAAAGCGGAATGTTTATACACAGCACTTAAGTAGTTATACATAGCACTTCTCCAATATTAAATTACTGTATTAGATAAATCTAAGTTGACAAATTTATACCAAATAAGACTTTCTGATTAAAGAAAAATAAATTATTAATTTATAAATAAATATACAAACCAAACAAACTATATTCCTATAATTAAATAGCAGTATAACAATTTATATTCACACATTTAATTTCAATTAAATTTAATTAAATTTAATTTTAAATAAAAAACATTTAATTTTTAAGAATCAAAGATAATTACACTTGATAATACATCCCAACTCTCGAGAAGAGAAGCTAGTCTTTAAAAAGATACAATTTACCATAGCAACTCGATTATTTATTTTAAAAGTTTTAACTTTACTTTTATGAAATTACTGTATACAAGGGCTGGTAAATTGATTTGACAGAAGCGCTACAACAGAAAATGAATGGTGGGGTGCAGAAAATAACCTTGATTTAAACTTTAAACTCACAAATTGACTAATTCCTCTTCGTTTAAACCCTGTCGTAATGTATAACATATTGGATTTACTAAATATTTTATTAACTTATTCGATTTTTTTTCACCTTGAACCTAAATATCGTGACTAGTTAAAATTGATAAATATAATCCATACAAGTTATGTTTAAGTATTTTAAAAGTTATATTAATTTTTCAGATTATGTTTATAGACAAAATAATACAAACTTTATATTATACCTAGGTATCAAAAGCAAAAGAAAGAAAAAATAATGTTAATACCGAAAACAAACTTAGTAAATAAATTAGAAGGATAGCTTTTATCATCACTATCATTAATATACAAGCGAATTTCACAATTGTAAAACAGACGAAAAATTATATTAAGGAATTTCTACCGTATACTGATTTTCGATAAAATTGAATTTTTGTTATCATAACTCAAAAATTAATTGTTGAGACATTTTCACTGATTGTTTATTTACCCATCACTATTGATCAGGGATCAGCAATCTTTTAACTTACAAATTTCATATTATTTATCAGTTTTTCATTGAGTCACATACAAAATAAAAATACAATTTAAAACATAATACTAATATATTTATAGATAGCAACAGTCATAGTTTTATATTATGAGGTTGACCTCATTAAATTTTGAATAAAATATTTTAAAATATTTTAAATAGAGAAAATTTAAAAAAAAATTATTTATTAATACTTGAGTACAAACAATATAAAATGTATTTTATTATTAGTTTGATTTATGACATTACATTTTTTCTACTAATTTATTTTCGTTTTACATTGGACGTTGATATTCTTAAAAGTACATTTACGTGTTCATCGTTTAATCGTGAACAATATTTATTTTTTCGAAATGTAAGTATCGAAATTTGAGATAAGCCCATAACTTATATTCGTATAGGTATAATAGTCATTATATGATTTTATTTATTACAATATAAGATTTAAAATTAAAATTTTAAACACAATGATATATATTAGGAGAACCGCGGGTCACTAATATCTGCTATAGATATTATTATAAATATTTTTTTTTAGCTTTCAAGATTTAAAAATGTCGTACTTCTTGGCTTTTTTACATCAAATATCAATAATTTTGATTTAATACATTTTGTAAAATTAACACTAGTTCCATATGCATATTTCTTAATTAAAACAAATTTGAGCTTTATTTCAAAAAATGTTTTTATAACTGTTTGATTACATTTGGAAAAACCGACATAAATCCACTATGTTTTTGTAATTATAAGTTCATAAAACTTTAAATTTTAAAAACTTTAGGACTTTAAAATCATATAAGTACAAGAATTTTCAATTTTTTTTTTTTTTAAATACAAAATAATATTGACTGGAAATTTGTAGAAATGTTTAACACGTCTTAGAAAATTAAATGTTGACGAATGAGGGTATTAAAGAGAATTTTGATTAGACGACATTAGTTATTAGGTCGCTATTCTATCATTATTAATCGTAGAGACTCATAACATCAACTGAGTATTTATATTAGCATTTTTCGAAAACCTTAATATGGAAGGATAACCTGATCAATATCTACACATCATCATCAAATTCCTCGACTAACTAAAATCTATACTTAACCCCCTTCTTACAGCATCCCTAATAAACAAAATCACACTCCTCATACTCCGTCCATCCATAACACGAATACAATACAATATATTATATTATATTTATAATTATAAACTGTTATTATTAACTAACTTGTTGTAACATGTAATATGTTAATACATTTAAATTTTAATACTTAGAAATAAAATTGTTTTAATATCATTAGTAGAGTCCGGATTTATATGCATTTGAATGTTTGTACTAAGTGTATGCATGTCTATGGAGGTTTAAAATGTCCACGATTCATATCACACCGAATTTAAACACCAAACTTTACATTGCATATTTTACATATTTCAAGGGTTATTGCATATTTGTTCATAAATGCATAAAACATGCACATTTAATGGGTTTTTAAAAAATTGAAAATGTTTGTATTTTATTTAAGTTTTTTATTTGTTTTTTGAGAGTAGGTGTAACTTCAAATAATCTAAAATATTTATTTTTAGTTTTTTTTTATTTGTATTCTCGTTTTTAAGTTTCCTAAAAGTTTTAAATTGACTTAAATGATTTGAAATATAATGCAGTGGATATAATTTTTTTTTTTTTTTTAAAACACATTTTATAAAGTGTAACATAGTGCATATAACTGCATATTTAGTCACTTTTTCTATCCATATTTTATCATATTTGACACTTTTTAAATGCATATAAATCCAGGCTCTAATGATTAGTAATGATTCATTAACAGGGCTCGGAAGTTGTAGCACTAATAATGTTACTTTTTAAATCTTAAATTTGTGCTATAAATAGCACGAAAAATCAAAAAATGTGGATTTAACCTGAAAAATATGTAATTATACAAATTGTTGGATTCATTAGACACAGTATGGACTGATTGAATTTCTAAACTTTTAACAAAAATGTTAAATTACTTAAATATATTTGTAAAAATGTACTTATTATTAAATTTTTATATATTTACCTTGGAAATTATTAGATTATTAAAATGTTTGATAATCTAATGCATTAATATAATAAGGGAATAAAAATGATGTCACTAACTATTAATACATCAAATTGTCAATGAAAACACAAAATAATATTTGATGAGGTATATTTATTTCTAATAATTAAAATATTTTTAAAAACATAACCAAGTAAATGCAATTATTATCAACAAAATGTGATTATTTCATACTTTACGTGAAAATATACCCTAAAATAGCGCTATAAACCCTAAATTAGCTATATAGCAATAAAACCTGTAAATATGCAAAAAAAAAATAAATTAAATTAAATTTTGTGTATGATATCCGAGTAGTGAGAAACATATTTGTATCTTACTTTGGATGTTCTAGGATAAATCAAGAAAAAAATACATATGCTAGAACTTCCGAGACCTGTTCATTACTTAGCTTTTTAGATGCCTTCTTTTTTGTAAAAGTTGAAACTTAAAAGTTCAATTAACCTTAGTAAAAAAATTGGTTCTACTACTGGGCAGTCATCGTTTCCGCTAAATATATTTCTACTTATATTATTGTGATGGAGTTTCAGAACCCTTAGTTGGATTGCATCTGCAGTACTATTGATATTTTGTTTTCAACATTTTAAAAATAATTTTGTACGTATTAATTACCAATACTTAGAACACAAATGTATTGGGTTATGTTCAAATATAAATAGGCAAAAAGTGGCGACTGCTTGTAAGCAAAAAGCAGTAAGTAATAGTGAAAAAAAAAATTATTTTGATTGAAATTCAATCGAATAACAGTGTTTCAACCATTATAGACAATGATATTCCAGGTATTTGTCAATTTATACATTAATCCCTTTTGTTATTCGCGGGAGCTACGTTCCAGCGAAGTTGCGCGGATAACGATACCATAAAGCAATGCAAAAGAGGATGTTTGGTTTTATTTTTTTTTTTAATTTAAAAATCACAATAACATTAATCAGTATTTTCTATAGTTAAATATTTAATAAATAGGAGCGCTTCCTACAACATTGCGTTGCATTGTTTCTTCATTTTTTTTATATTTTTTTCGTTAATTTCGTTATTTCTAGCAAGTATCAGCATCATCATTTTTAAATTTTTTCAAAATGTCAATCAAAATTTCACAAATATCAACTGACAACTGAACAATTGACGATTATTAAAGGCATACGTATACTTTATGTGGCTTGTCTGTAATAAGTAC
Source organism: Sipha flava (assembly GCF_003268045.1). NCBI lineage: Eukaryota > Metazoa > Arthropoda > Insecta > Hemiptera > Aphididae > Sipha > Sipha flava. The sequence goes on from NW_020271729.1 coordinate 832,648, forward strand.
ATAGATATAAACATACAAAGTTGTATTATTATACCATTGATTTTATAGTAATATTAAATTATCTAAATGTTAATAATTAACTATATAAATTAATCTAACATAAAATCAAAGATTATAACTAACGATTTAACAAAAATTATTTACGAAAATTATACTATTTAAATTATTTACAGTATAATATCGATAAAATGTCATCACATTAATAACATTTTACTGCAGATAATCAAAACAGTGCATAACGAATTATTACTGTACATCGAACACAAAAAGCATTTATTTCGAATAAATCCTTCATCATTAAATAAGATATATTCAATTTTTTATGGGTCATTGAGAACCACCTCGTCGTGGGATGATCCCTGGATAACTCTAAATAATTCTCAAACTCTAATTCAGACAGGTAAGTAGAAATATATTTTGCAGAAACGAAAATCAAATCTATTTTGTTTAGGCAGAAACAAAGTTTTTTGGTAAAAACTGACACCTTTACTATAAGTAATATATCTAGTGGCGTTCTCAAAGGGGAATGGAGCAGTCACCCCATGGCGTTTTTTTGTCCTCAATTTTTTTTTTTGTTATTCATTACTTATATCACACTAGGAAAATACATAAAAATACACTGTAAAATCTATAACCATGTCTATGCCGGAAGCATTGTATGATATTATAAACCTTGAGTAAACTACCTTGTATAATGTATAAAATTCGCCCTCTACCCCCATAAGAGTCTAGGAACTCTATTCATCATCTTTATCAATCATCTTTAGAAGCATAAACTGATTTCTTTCACTCATAATCATTTTTTCGCGAGCAATGGTACATTAGTTTCAAGTTTAAAAGTAATATAATACACCCAACAGTAAAGTCTCATCAAACCAATGTAATGTTCAACCAGTTTTTTAAATTTAAAAATTATAAATTTAAATTATTGTACTTAAATATTTCTTCCAGTCAGTGCCACATGTAGACATTTTGCGTCCCGGCGCAAAAAAAATTGGCGCATCTCTAAGGGGCCTACCCACGGAAAATATAGGAGATAGATCTTCATGGACCTTTTAGATATTCTAAAATCAATGCTATTTTTGTGTAATAGGCACGCCACTGCACGCGAAAACATAATACGACGTATTATTATAAATAACTTATGTTTATTGACATTATCATAACAAATTTAGGAACTCATATTTTTTATTTTTATTTTATTTTTATTAGTTATACGGGCTTTGCCCTTTTGACATTACAATGTATATTTTTATATCAGAAATGTTTACAATAAGAAAAAATTAAAAATTAAATATTAGGTATATTAATAATATTCTGGATTGCTGATAGCTATATTGTTATAAATTAGTTCATAGTTGTTTAAATTCCAAACAGCATAATATATTAACATTAATTTACGATACTGTTATTAAAAACAAAAAAAAATAATAATTTTAAAATAATATAATTATAAAATAATTTTGAATGTTCAATAATTTACAAGTGAGCAAATTTTCGATCACAGCATTTTGGCATCCCCAAAAAACTGGCACCCGGGGCAGTTGTAGCTAGTGCCCCCCCCCTTAATGCGGCCCTGCTTCCAGTTGCGCCGAATGAAATTAAAACTGCTAGTTTAAATAGTTAGTTTTACCTACCCACCCCTTTCAATTTACTACCCATTCAAATACCAAAACATTTTTTTTTTAACATCTCTAATAAGTAAAAATGTTATATTATATTTAATTTTTAAATAGAAAAAAAGTATCAAGTAATATGAAAATTTTTTTTTTTTTTTTAACATTCCAATTTTTTAGTCAGATCAATTGAACTACCTGAAGTACGTGTTCGGCGCCAATGCTTTCTTTGATAATTTAAGTGATCCTGATATTATATGATAATAATATATATTATAATAATATAATATAATTATACAACAAATCCAAAGCAAATATACAGGGTTATTCAAAATGATTCATCTGATTTAAAAGGCTTAGATCATTTTATTTTTTAGTCTTAGAACAATAGTTATACATGTTATACATTTAATAAAAGAGAAATATATCAAGTTTAATTAATTATACCTATAAATGTTCTATATGAGTTCCTCTAGTCACACGAACAACATCTAGCCGATAGTCAATCTCATTCCATACTTCTTATAGCATATCTTTTGTAATTGATTCCAAGATATACCCGGATACACGAGATCGGCCTGTGCTCTTTCCTTTGCCCAAACACCCTGTTTCTTCGAACTACTTATACCATCGACGTATGCTCAGAGAAGTTGATGCATCGATCCCATAACGAAGACGAAAATCGTGTTGCACAGTTATTACCGATTAACATTTTGAAAATCGCAACACACAAAACGCTTTCTGCTGTTCGGTCAATATATTTGCATAAAATAACTTATCGCTTAAAAGCAATAATTGTAAAACAAACAATTAATGACATTCTAAAACTTGGGTATACCCTCTATTAATTGGTATATAATTTGATTAGATAAAATTTATAATTACCATTTTACCATTTTATAGCTATTTGAAATAGGATGAATTATTTTGAATAACCCTGTATATATATATATAGGGACGTGTATAGAATGGATGATACCGTGTTTTCTTTTTTTTTAACTACACAGAAAAACACGATGGCCCACTCTTTATAAATACTCTAGTTTCCTATATTTTCCAAGAACTGTATAGTTAATCATTCGGTATCTATGGTCGGGCGTTTATAACTTTTGTATAAAATAAATATAATTTGGTTGAAATATGATTGTTAGAATATATGTAATATTTATAACAATTATAACAAAAAAATTGAAGTATCTATTTATGGACCAAGTATAAGTTACTATCAAGCAATCTATTTCAAACGTTAGTATTAACCCAATAAATGGTAAATTTTTTTATTATTTTATTTTAAATGTGTTACTACGGAAACCCGAAACAGGAGTATAAGGCTTCCTCAGAATAACCTTGACTAAAAAATTCCCAAAATATTCAAAAATAGTCGTAATTCTAATAAACTTATTCAAGAAAAATTTGTTTTATATTTACTATTTTCCTTATATTCTAAAAATACAAATTAGTAATTATAATGTACTAACAGCATAAATACGGAAAATATATTAATTTCAAATATATAATTTTATTTTAAGTTTTTAAGATTAAGTTAATCAGTAACATTAAATTACCAAGTTATTAGTGATGCATAACGATATCGAGATATCAAGTCGTTAGGATTTATATTTTTTATATTATGAATACTTTTTTTTTAATGTAACAATTCCAAAAAAAAAATCCGTCAGTCAATTTTATATTGTACAATTTTTTTGTATTCTAGATGATATCCAAAGGCGCATTTAAATTTTTTACAGCTATAGGCACTAAAAAATTGTTGCCCAAATTATTGTATACAATAATACCATAATCTATTTGAATTTTTAGACAATTATGTTTTTGTTTTTAGTCATTTAGCTTACTTAGGAAAAATGTCAATGGATGTCCACTAAATTTTAATGAAAACGATATAAACATAATAGGTACAAAAAATATTTCGAATAGCTGTTACATTTGTTAATAATAAATAGAACTCTTTATTTTAATAATTTGTATAAGGTACAGTAAGTTCTATGAATAGAGGAATTTTGAATGATTATATCAGTACTTTTTAACACTGTCGAACAAGGGTCACAGTTGACTTTTTTAATGATACAACATATCTAGTCTTAACTAATTATTAATAATTGATACCACTGCCATTTATGAGTAAAATAAATAATTACTTAAAATAAACGCATGTAGTACATTCGTTTCTGGTGAGAATATTGGTACTTGGCACTTTGTTATCTATTAAAATATCTATTAATTACCTAGAAAATTGTAATGATTGATAATTATGCTATTGTAACCCATTAACAAAAATAAATCTGTTGAAACAATAGACATTAGAAAATTGAGAAATAGCAAGTATGTACATTGGTACAGATTTGAAATATAAATAAATACATAAATAAGAAATAATATTTTCTACATCTCTATAACAGTTCGTTATAATAGACCGAAAAACCCAACTCTAATAATAAATATTTTTAAAAATTAGATACATTAAATATTAAAATAAATAAATAAAATACGAAAACCATAAAAATGTATAGTATTTAGTTTTAAGAAAAATACATTAATGCACTTTTTAACATTATATATAATTACGGTTTTATTTTTAAGTTAACATTAAATAGTTATAATTTAAAATTATCCTATAAATACAATATATTTTGTTAGCTACACAGTTAAACCATAGTAAACTTGAAGTATACATTATAAGCTGAGAGTTTAACCGTATTAATTATTTGTAATTTTATGTTTTGAGATAATTAATTAACTAATATTCTAAGACTGATATTAATTACCTTTATTCATGTCAGTATATATTAGAGATAACGAACGTGAAAAAAATTATAAATTAATGTTGGTTAAATTTTTTTTTTTGTTTACAAGAATGGAAAACTTAGTTTTATTTCACAAAACGAAAATTAGGCATGACTGATATATAATATTGTAAAAATATTGTGCCTAAATTTTTACATGTTAAAATGATCATACCTATGTTGATCACCAATATTTAATTAAAATTTAAAAGAAAAAAATCATTTGATAAATAAATTGACTATATAATATCAATAGAAAATAAACTCTGAAGTTAATAAATATTCCATAATAATTATTATATTAAAAAGTGTAGTGATTTAGTTTCTATTTACTATAATTAAATCTATATTTATAATTTTGGCAGATTCATTTTAAAATAATAATATTTATAAGTAAATATTATAATAAATAAACAATATTCAAATTTCGAGCATAAAATAAATTCTATAAATCCTTCGAATTAAACCTAACATAAATATTTATTAATTACAATAATTAATCATATAACCCAAACCCCTATTTTGAATTAATTGCCTTTTTAAAAAAAAAAAAAATTTTAACTATCATTAAGAATATTTCAATATTCTAAAACAATATTAATTTAATATTGATTCAATATTAAATATGAATACTGTATTTTATTATTATATATTTTATAATTTACAAATAAATTTACAATTTTTAACTTACTTGGCAAGCACCCATTAGTTAGTGCAGATTTGTTGTGCTCCATATTTCAACAAAATATATAATAGCAACGTGGGTCGAGTCTAAAAGTAGAGTTAAAAAAAAATTATGATTTAAGAGCACAACATTAAAGAAATTATTAAAATAAGTAGCTACTAGCAATAGTGTATAACAATAAATTTAAACAAGAATGGAATACGCATATGATATGTGAGAGAAAAAATACGAAATCACAACTCACTTCAGAGAAAACGTAATAAGTTCTTATAATTAACTATATCTTAATTGCTTTGGTAAAATAGCCGGAAAGCACATGTTGCATCTTCAGCATCAGTTACAGTAAGAGACCGTCGTAATATCACATACAGCGCGAGTGGTTCGATTAAGCGTGGCCTAAGTGTATTATAGCGGTCCCCACTTAATCTGCGTCGGATCCGCCAGTGTAAATTTTCGGTATCATCTGTGAAAATCATTACTCAAATCCAAGGACTTCATATGAGATCAATGCTGTGTAACGTCCTTGGACGTAATGCTTTATTCAAATCCAAGAAAAAAGCCGTTTTTAAAAGTATTTCAAATTTTTACGTCATCGGTTATAATATAATATAATACAATATTTCTTAGAGTTCCAATGATTAGATGATATTAAGACTTATCAATTGCAAACATTAGTAACCCACCAGTATGTTTTATTACAGTTTATTTACGGAAAAATGTTTTTCTGGAATTGATTGTTTTAACATGATAAAATTTAAATGATTTGACTAATGTCAATTATGATGGAACAATAATTGAACTGATAAAAAAGTAATAAAAAAATTAATTAATCTTCACATTTTTTTTTAGATAATGTCATACACTGTTCATACGTCATACCGTATCTATTGTAAGAGAAATTAATATTTATTGTTTATCAATACACTTGTAATGAAAATTAATATTTACAAATTTAGATTAATATTAATAGGTACTACAATTCATCAATGTTTTCAAATTACGTCACTATCATATAATAACACTGCATTTAAAAAATACAGAAGTATTCCCAATCCATTTCAAATCGCGTAATTTACTCATTGTACTTATAATCACTATACCCTTAAAACAATATAAAAAGTTTTTCAAAAAGATAATCCATAAAACACTAATCAATTTTGAGATAGTCTTAACTGATGATTTTACTCTTCTTGTATTACATGTAAGAATTGGATTTCAATTACTAAAAATAAAAAACATGAAGTTTTGACCTAGAAAAAAAATAATTGAAAACAGTCAATATACAATATTTTTTGATCATTTTTAGTTTATAAGAATAAAATTTAAAATGTAAATCAAGTAATTTTAAACATAGACCAAAAAATACATTTTTAATAATTTATTTATGATAATGACTATAATAGATAACATTTTTATTGTAATATTATAGTTTAGGGGTCTTCAACCTACAGCCCAAATCCCGGTTACAGTCCATCAAGTTTTACACTGACCCGTTAAATAGTGATAATTTGTCATTACTATTCCAATTAAAAATTTGGTTTCCTAGCTATAGGATTATTTTAAACTATTTTTCTTTAATAATTGACCATTCAAAATATGAAGGGATGCTTTTGAATTGTGAAAACTTCAAGCCTGTCTGTTATAATAAATATTATTCTAGAAATTTTTTTTAAATATGTTACTGTAACTAATTATATGAATTATTTATTGAAAAATATGTACATTAAATAGTGGGCCTTACTTATAAAACTCATGTAGAACCCAGGAAATTCATATAATTATTATATATATATTTATATATATAGATCAAAACACAATAGTTACAATGGTATTATGATGATTAATAAAACAAAGAATAGAACAATTTAAGTAAAAGTAAAAGAAGGAGAACAAATTTAAATATGTATTATAAGTAAGATCCAGATTTGTATAAAAAGCTTAAAATAGTATGCAATTATGAATTAAAAAAAATATTTAAATATGCACTTCATAATATGAAGTATATTAAACTTTTATTTTCTTTAATAATAAGCAAAAAAATGCTGATATCCAAAATGAATTCATTTATACATATATTTTTCCTCCCATTAATATTAATGCAACTTTATTATATAAACTTAATATTTCAAATACAAGTATCAACAAATAAGATTGATTAATGAATAGTCTATATGTGTACATATATTCAACAAATAAAACAAATACTTTACTTAAAAATAATAATAAAAAAAAAGAATGTATTGAATCCTTTTATACAATTCCTTTGATAAATATTTACAAAATATAAAAAATTTTTAAATTTATCAAAAAATTAAAATACAAATTTATATTTGATTTTTATAAAAAAGAATTTACAATAATTTATTTTTCCATTTGTTCAAGTGTAATATTTGTCATTCTGTAACTTGTTATATGTTAATAAAGACTAAAAGATCTTTCCACATATATTGATGTCAGTGGCGCGTGTTTCATATTATCCACAGAACAAGCAAATCGTGAAGTTTTCTGTTATAATTAATCCGATTTTTTCTAATTTTTGTGATATTTTAGTTTTTATAGCAAAAGCTTTGTCACCTTGTTTAATTAATAAATAATAATCTAGTTTTCACTATGATATAGAAATAAAATAATTGGTTAAATGAACTTCTATACAAAATTCTTTAAATATGCCTCCATCCCTAAAATATGTATCCATATGCAAAATTACATTTTTCCTATTCTCTGTTAAGCAAATGATCCACATTTCTTACTCCCGTCAATATGCACAAACTCATTTTAAATATGTAAATGCATACAAATCCAGACTCCAATAATTAGAATAAATATAATATTAAATACTTAAAATTAAAAACTACACAAAATTAATATAATAAATGGTGTAAATACATAGTATGAGTTGAAGTAAATTCGTTATATTATTTTTATAAGTGGTTTATTTTTTTTTCAGTGTAAAATACTAATTAACTATAGTTAATATACACAAACAACATGCGATTTTTGATCGATTTTGTTGTCACAAATTACACAACAAAATCAAAACTATTTTATAATAAAAAATATGGAATAAGATATTTATGTTGTATTATTGATTATAAATCAATAAAATGTAATTATAATGATAACATAAAAACTGTTTTATTTTTAACAGCATATACTTATTAATAAGTATAAATTGTATAACACATTAATTTGTGTAAAACTAATCTTTAAGTAAATAAACCAAAAAATACTAATACAAGACAGTACTTGGTAAAATCAATTTACAAACATATATTCCCTATTAATTATAGCAGAATTTATTACTGCATTCCAACATTTATTTTTATAGGTAATATTAAACACAATTGTGCTATTAATTACCATTTTTGTATTATACAATCAAATATCATTCTACATTACCCAACATAAAGGAGAAAAATATTTAAATACAGAATCAATAAATACATAACAGAAAATTTAAGTTAAAAAAATTATTTTATACTTGGAAAAGTAATTGTTAATAAAATTAGGTTGTGTACCAACATTAAAATTAAAAATAACGCAGTACAGACGCCTTTACATGACATTTTATTTGCAATTATATGTAGGTATATAACTATAAAGCAACCATAAATGACAAAGTGATAATATAAAATACTCACATCATTAAATATATTTATCCCCCCCCCCACAAATAAATTAATAAGTTTAATTCTATATATTAGTTATTGGTTTTGAAACATTTGTTACAACCTGTATAGATAATAAGTAATAAATAAATAAGCAGTTTTATATAATTTATAGCTTACAAATCATAAGTATATCATACGATACTGATAGTTAAATTACATATTTTCCATACATCAATAGCAACTTTATATAATAGAATTTATTGAAATAGTTAAATAAAATATTCCATTTATAATGTCAATAATACTCAATTCATACTTAAGAAGGTAGCATTGATTACAAACATTTTCAAAATGAACAGAAAAAAATTAAAGTTTTGAATATATTTGTATGTAAAACTAAAGTATAATATCAATACGAGAACATAAATCATGTAATACAATTCAGAAAATAAACATTTTTCCAACGTCTGTTTAAAATAGTTTACAGTTATGATTTTTAAGAGACAAGTACATAATAGAAAATAAAATAAAAATGAATAAATTGAAAGGAAAACAATTTAGTTTTTAAAATTATTACATTCTACAGACTTTCAAAAATTAGTTTGATTCAGAATCTTTGTATGTACTTAATAATGTTGCTTTAAATTCTTCTTGTCTTGGCCACATTTGTGCTGCTTTAACGTTTAAAGGACTTTCATTATTTGGTTCTGTAAAATAAATATATATTTAGACAATATATTTTTAAGTAACTATTAAATATTTACTTTAAAATTATATATAAGTGTATTATTTATTAATAATTATATTTGTATATAAGAGATTATTAATAAATGACAATAAAAAGTTTTACAACTTAATGAATAATTTTTTTTTATTTTCCTAACTTGTCAACTTATATATTTTGTATTATTTAAATTCCTTCCAATATTAGAAGAGTTTAATTAATTATTTAGTTATAAGTATACTTTTACAATCACGTTTAAAAAATTCAATTATGAAATAGAAAGTCGTTGATGGTGATTTTATTTCTTAGATAAGTTGATATATAAAGAAAACAAAACCACTGGTGACTTGATTGAATAAGCAACTGTACTTTTAGGTATTTTACATCTCTTTTTTACACACCTCTCAATATCATCTAAAACTATATTAATAATATTTACATAGTTCATAAAACCTACCTCCAAGAAGAGATTGTAGTGATATAAGTATTGCTTTTACATCATACATGGCAGACCATTTTTCTTTTAAAATATCTAAACATATGGAACCGCTCTCAAAATCAACATTAGGATGAAAGCAAGGAGTTATAAATATGACAGTAGGTGGTTTGTATGGATAACCACGAGGAAATTCCATACTCAATTTGTATTTTAAGTTTTCATACACCTAAAACATTATTAACATATTTTTAATATAGGTTAATTTTTTAATAATAAAAATGAATAGATACTCACTGTATCACTAGGTCCAATAATTGTAGCAACCCATTTAAAAAGATTGTCTCCCTCAGGAAATGCTGAAACTGATTCATCACATGACATCTAGAATATCAAATGATATAAGTATAAACACATTTATAAAAATGTATTTTCGTTTAATACAATTAAGTTCATTCAGTGTTGAAGAATGAATCAGTTAGCTAAATAAGATTTAACAATTCAAAGATTCAATTCTATTTTACTTTACTATAGTTTGTAGTTATCAGTAACCAATGTTATTAGTTTATGTGAAAATCCTATAATTGTTATATTACATTATCTATGTTTATATTATTTCCAAGTTACAAATGATTACAGTATTTCTATATATTTCTATAAGACTGTTAAATTTAACTAAAATAAGTCATTTATTTTTCTTATATAATTTTATTATATTAATAGTTATAATCCTTTAAATTAGTGTACATATATAGTAAAATTAATATTTATATCGAATCCAAAATAAATATTATCCATATGGTCAAAACAGATTTTCAATAAAAATATTAAATTTTTTTTTAAAAATTTCAGTTTTTTTACAATTGTGATATAGCTCCTCTTCTCCTCACCCCATAACTAGGACATACCTAAGGGGCCTCTACCAAATACGTTCAAGAGCCTATATTTATAAGTTTATAACATTTATAAATTTAAAATTAGTCGTTAAAAAATTTGATAACTGATTTACAGTTGATATACAATCTAAATTTGTAGGTATTATTTATCAGTAAAATATTTTTATTTTTTTTTCATTGTGTATATATATATATATATTTATAGCAAATAAAATAATCATTTTAAGTTAATTAAAATTATATTTAAATGATTTAAAATGAATCACTGTATCAATTCAATAAACTGAACTAAATTAAGAGAATGGATTCATTAAACTGAATCATATTTTCCATCGCTAACTTATTATTCTAACAGTAATAAGGTATTTTTAAATAAAATTATGGAAACTACACTCCATAATTAATAGAAAAAATTGCTGAGATTTGATATTTTGAAGTACATAATAACCAAAGATTTTGTTATCTATAACCTCATGCAAAATTATATGCAATTAAAAATAATGAATTTAATTATTAATCAGACTGATCTCTCAGATTTTGAGTTGAATCATATAAATATCAGTAATTGACACAGAGTAATATTATACAAAAAATACTGCATTTAATACCAGAGTGAAATAATAATAATAATAATAACTTTATTCCAAGATAAATTACCTAATGAAACACAAAACTTTCTGTAATAAAATAATTAACCAATAGAAAAACTGCATTAGATAAATTTAAGACATACCTATCTTATAAAATTAACCAGAACATTATCATAAGCAGTCATGGAATGTTACATAGCTTACCAAAATGGAAAATGTTGTTAAAATTTATAGCCGCTCTAAAAATTTAACAAAATGTCCACAAATGATAAAATATCAAAAAAATTAAATTAAAAATACTATAAAATTTTATAAAAACGATAAGTTTTGATTTATTCAACATTTAAATTTTATTACCTATTATATTTTATAACTAATATATATATGACATAAGTGTAAATGTATATAAGATATTTAATTTTAATTATTTAATGGAATAGATTAACATTACCACATCTACAAGTAAATTGATATTAACATATAAAGAACACTAAATATTAATACGTTAACATAAAATAAAATATATTAACAATTTTAAATTTTAAACATACCATTAAGCTCATTAATTCTTTTTGTAATCTAAAAAAAGAAAAAAATTATTCAAATAAATAAAATATACACAAAATTATAACGTAGTTATTTTTTTTTATAAAAAAAAAAAAAAAGCAGGTACCTCTGAATAACTTTATTTGATTCTATTCTATCGTTCATATCTTTACTCCGTTTTGGAGAGTCCGACGAACTACTTTCGAGTCTAGGATTAACGTTTTGTGCCATCGTATAATGAAATTTGGAACTTACAAATTACAAGTAATGAAACAAAAAAAAACAAATTTATGGCGTAGAAAAAAGTAAAAACGGGTAACGTTACTAAAATTTGTTCAAAAGAATCGAACACAAAGACTGATAAAAATTCGCAATAAATATAAATAGTAGGAACAATTAATAGTAAAAATTTAAGTGTATTATGAAAATTAATATTTTACTGGACACAGATGATGACTTAACTATTTTTTATTTAATTTTTAGATGGAAGTAAAATTGTAAAACGAACATCCTGATTCCTATTATAATTCCGTGAATGCAATCGATTACGGCCCCCTCTCTATTCTGATTGGTCGTTTTGTTTAATCAACACTATGACAAAATTTAACGGACAAATCAAAGATATTCTGAAAACCAACTTCAAAGACGTTACACTACTTCTCTCCAAATTTCCGCCAATTTATTTCATTTTAATCAATTAATTATACAGAGTATAAGTATTACTTAATACTTGTATTAGAACTTACTAACCCACCGGAAAACTCCTGGTATCCCACCTGCCCAGTCCGGCCCTGGTAGATTATTAGTTCCATATGAGCTGGTCTTATATATACGCATATAATAAAAATACATAAGATAAATCATAATATGATTCTTATTTTGATGTATACAATAACTAAACGTAAAAAATGGCGCAAAATTAATTTAGTAATAAAAAAAGAAATCAAAGTGATTTAATCTGTTGTCGAAATTTTCTGGCAAACAATTTTTCTTCCGTCGAAACAGGGGCGGATATATATGTAGAAGTGCTATTGACGTGCTTTGAATGGCCCGGGAAAAATGTAATCTAGCTAGTGCACATTTAAATATTCAATATCACATCAAACTAGGGATGGACATGAAATCCGAATATCTGAATTATCTGAATATCCGGATATCCAAATCCGGATTTGAATCAAATTCTTATCCGGATTTCCCGAATTATCCGAATTATCCGGATTTATGGATTTGCTTTTTATGTGACTTCAGACTTACAAATATTTTTAATGTATGGTAAAATAAATTATTTTATTATAATGAAAATTATATTATAGAATTAAAATGTAAGTATATAAAAATGAGTCATTGAACAGCAAAATCGAGTTGAATAATCCGGATATTCCGGATAATCCGTGAAATCCGGATATGCCCACCACTACATCAAACAAAGTATCACCAAACACATCCCCCTCACCTCTTTTCTGAACAACAAATAAATGTAATATTATATAATATGAAAATTAAACTAAGGCTCTAATATTTTTTATACAAATGACAAATATAAAACCAATAGTTACATTCACGCAGAATACCAGAAATTAGTAGATAAGGAATACTATTATTTTATGAAATATAAGGTAACTGATAAACTCACTTTTATTATAACTGATTGTACTTGTCAAACTAATAGTACCTAACCAATTTTCGAACAATTACACATTATATTTATGGATCCATAATATTTGTTTATCGATAAACAAAAGTAGACAAGTAAAATTTATAAAATTTTATAAAAATTTTAATGAATAATATGAAAAATAATCAGTTATACATAGTATATAATGTAGATTAAAGCTGTAATAATAAAATGAAGAGATTTTGGTAATTTATAATGTCTCGAAAAGTTTATTTTTTGACTCAAAATTATCAGTAATTATGTTGTATTTGAGTTCATATATTATAAATTTTTTTTTTGGTTATAATCATAAACCATTTCAAATGTGAAAATGTAAATGTACTATGTAATCTGTTTTTTATGTATTTAAGTTTGGAAAACGATCGTTCGCACGAAACTTATGATATAGGCAAAGTGAATGTGTACTTATAAGATAATAATAATAAACAATAAGCTAGACATAATAAATAATAGCTCAACAATGTAATATAATAGCAATGAATACTATTTGAACACTCATTGGAAGAATTTTTGTTTCGTGGACATTTTTGTATTTCAAAATTGAATTCGTTCATATTGTCGTTCTTATTTAGACAATTCAAACTTATATTTTGTTTATGAAGCCATGAACTTTTATTTAAGTGAAGCATGTGTTTTATCAGGCTTTATAGAGTTCAATTTTTCACCAATTTTTTCCAATACATTTTCTGGAAGACCTTCATTTTTTATGTTATCAACGTTTTTTGATAATAATTTAAACAAGAAATATCTGCACAAATTTCTTGAGATGATTTGCATACCTAATTTTGATTTCATTATTTAATACGTCCATAATAGTTTTAAATGTCCTTATTCAACACTCATCAATCGCTGAAATTAGTTTGAAAGAGTCCGTTTGCTTCATAATTAAATAATTTTTTAGGATTCGAAGACTTATATTCGGAAATTCACTTTCAAAAATGATATCGTTTTTATAAATTTCATTGTTTAAATAATTTATAAATGTATTTATTTTTTCTTGAATTTCAGAAAATTCTTACTGTGATTCTATTTCAGATTTTTTAATCATAATATGCTTGTAATATGTCACAATTTTTACTCTGGAAATACTTAAGATATTTAGTTAAAGGTTCTGTAGTACTAAATATTTTGAGGAACTCCATTGTTGTTAAAACTGTCTCATATTTTATAAAATTCTCTTGAAACCCAAAGCTCTAGATTCCTAATAATTTTGTACCTTTAATCAGTGGCGTAACTGGGGGCCCGCAGACCCCACGTTGCGGGGGGCCCATGGTAATTTGGGACTATTGATTAAAATAAATTTAATTTCCGCGAAAAAATAATTGACTAATTGTTTTTTCAAATTAAATTAGTGTTAATCTATGTTTATAATAATCTGTTATTATTATTATTAAATATGTACGTAACTGTACGGTAATCATGGTAATCTATAGTTCGTATAATCTTATCATGTGGAAATACCTACAATAAATACACAGACTTCTATACTAGTATAGAAGTATGTGAATAAATAATAAGAATATTAATGATAAGGCGTTTTATTACTCTATGTAACTAACCTGCCTTGGGGAATCTTAAGGACACTAAAATGTCCTTATGAGATTCAAAATTATATTATAATAAATAATTTTTTCAAAATAAAAAATATAATGTAAATTTTTCTGTCTAGTATATTCTTCTATACTCGAACTTCCATGTTAAACCACTGAATAAAATAATTTAAACGAATTAAACAAAATATGATCATTTTTCGTGCACAGTGCTCGCATAATATACTGATCGATACACACCTGTCTACCATCCATATGACACAACGTCTAAAATTAAATAAGATTTTATTATTATTAATTTTGAATTACCCTCTGTCAGAATTATTTTTTTTATACCATCGAAAACTGGCCAGTGAGCAATCTATAATAGTATATATAAACAATGGTACTATTAAATAAATATTGTTATTTTTTATCATATCATAACAAAATTGTAATTATAATAAGTGATTTACCTAAATCAGATTAATGTTTTTAAACTAATATACCAAACTAAACAATATTTAGGGGCCCATTTTTTATTTTTGCGGGGGGGGGGGGGCAACATTTTTTTGTTATGCCACTGCCTTTAATTATTTTCATTACTTGGATTGTAAGTATCAAATGTTTTGAACATTTTTTTGAGTGTTACTTCCTTTGTCCACAATTTCGTTTCTCTAATCAAATTGAGCTTTATCTTAGTTACTCATTCATTATATCGATTCATACGTACATGTGATCTTCGAATAAAACTAGTGATGCTATCTTACTATTTAACTTATAAATTATAAGCAGGGATTCGGATTTTATAGCATTTGCTATTTATTATAGGATATAGATAAAGATAGCAGAGTGCTATTTTTGAAGTTTTAGTGATATTTTGTGCTAATATACATGCTTTTGTATTTTTCATAAATCTCGTTTATATTGAATGAAAAATAGCATTCATTTATGTGAATCCAAAAATTCCCACATTTTCTTTTCATATTGATAATTGATAAATAATATGGTATTTACTATTTAACATGTTACTAGAATCTAGTTTTAAGTAGCCTGGCGATATCAAATATATTTATACATTTATTTCCTCTTGTCTGTTTTATTTATTTTTATTTTATTATTGTTCTACAATATATTGTCGTCTACCATACGTATGTCATGCTTTCTATGTCAGTTCTCCGTATTGTTTGATTTCGTTTCATATTCGTTTATTATTCGATTGTGTATTATTCGTTTTTCTGTTTCGATATTTCACGTAAAATGCCAAAAGTTAAAACATCGAACTATTCGAGACTTAGATATTTTGTGTCTGAGTTTGGTGGCGAAGATGTTTTTACAATTGACGCAAGTATTCTATTTTGCAAATTGTGTGAATGTAAAGTTAATAGTGACAAAAAGTTTAACGTTACTCAACACTTATAAACGAAGAAACAATTACACACAAACGATGATGATTCAAAACAGGTTAGGTACACAAAACAAGACGTACATATAAGTTTTTTGAAATTGTTAACAGAAGATGGTAATTTTAGTTTTTTTATTAATGTATTACTTCATAAAATAATATAATGGATTTAATAAAATTTTGACTTACATTTTTTTTTTTTTTTTTGTCATATTATAGCGGATATTTTAGTATTTTCGGTGCTATTAAATCCTAACCCTGGTTATAAGTATTGTCTTTGCACATAGGTGAACCAAGAGTTTTACATTTGAGTGTGCCCTGTCATTTTTTTAAGTTATTTTATTTAAATATAAAGGCGAGGTTATAAACAAGTTCAAATTATTATTGATCATAAAGTTAACGATAATAATATAATTTTACCTAGTGTCTGTGAGTTGCTTGATTCACATCTCGTTGAATGAAGTCAGAAATATCAAAATTATTATTTTGTTAATCGTCATTATCAGCGTTGTGTCTTTTTCCAAGAAAATCTAATTTTTAACTAAAAATAGTTAACTACCATCACTATTAAACCACTATTAGAACGAGATTTTAATGTCGATGACAGTAATATTGAATATAATTTAACAATAATAATAAGCAAGTACGTGTAGACCGTGTAATATTTAAATTCTAAAAATAAAGGCTTTGTTAATTATGTAAAATAACGATTGATAAAAAATACTTGTAATTATTATTTCAGACTTATTCTGAACACTTGCAGTATGACTTACAAAAAACTAAAATTTAATTAATGTGTATATATATTCTTAATTGTTATAATTCAATTTTTGTATTCACATTATTTACATTAGGGTGCCAAGGTACACCCGGCACATCCCGTATATCCACCTATGTCCTTGCATATTGCTGGCCCATCAGTTGTTCAGTTATTAATGCCTTCTAATTGCAAGGTTTGAACAACTAAATTAACAAACGATTGGCCAGTTGAAATAGTAATTAAATTCAAAATGTAAGAATGCAATGTACTCGTATATTTTAAATTAATAATAATAATAATAATAATATTTTTCATTATAATGAGTGTATCGGCCCACCGAGAAAGTCTCAGTATCCTGGTGGGGTTATCGGCTCCTGAATCGTATTATTATTGATTTTTAACGGTGCATCCGAATTGCATGCCAAAAAAATAAACATAAATTGGAATGTCCAAATGACATTTCGTGTACCCCAAAATTTATTTATCATGCACTTATATATACAACTAAAACTATATTTATTACTTTAATTATTTTTTAAAAACGGATGAATAGAAACTGATTAGTTTATAGTTAAAAATATTTTTATATCCTAGTAAACATTTTAACAAATTGGAAAAGGTGACATTGTGAATATTAACATTAAATAAAACGATTGTAGTAAAGGGTAATCAAGTGAATGTATTTTACATTTTTACTTGGCATTTTAAAATGTAAAATGTTTACTAAGATATAAAAAATATTTCAACCTAGAAACTAATCAGTTGTAACAACCATATCATATAGATTTTAAGTCAAAATAAAGTTTAAGTTGTGCACATTAGACTTAAACATAGACAATAAACTTAGGGGCATACGACATGTAATTCGAACATTTTTTTTTACATGCAATTCGGATGCAGCCATTTATAAAAAATATGACA
Organism: Sipha flava; assembly: GCF_003268045.1. Taxonomy (NCBI): domain Eukaryota; kingdom Metazoa; phylum Arthropoda; class Insecta; order Hemiptera; family Aphididae; genus Sipha; species Sipha flava. Next base: position 850,843 of record NW_020271729.1, read on the forward strand.
GAAGTGAAAAAATAAACATTGTTTTTAACAATTAAAACGAATTTAGTATTAAAAACTACGCCACACATACGCTGGAAACTGTGTTGTAAACAATGTGAAAAGCAGGCTAACGTAGGAGCAGTACTGCATGCCCTATCCAGTTACTCAATTTAGGCTTGTCAGTTCAAACCAGTAGATTATAAAAACCTGTGCTTGCGCTACGCTGTGTGCGGCGCGCCGTCTGCGTCGCAATTTGCGCCCGATCTAAAAGTGGTATTTGGATTATATAAGTATGAAAATGTACAATCTAACCCTCCTTCAAAAAGTAACCTACATATATTATAAACTAAATTACCCAAACTTAAATTATAGCAATCAAAAAATGCTCATTAAAAATTAATATTATACACCTGTAATTATAAAAAAAGCTTTTAATTTCAAACAATTTTAAATACGCGTTATATTATATTTTCAGGAATAATATGTATTGAATGAAGTATGTATCTTTTTAATTTTTTAAATATGTTTTTTGTAAAAAAATTTTGAAATAAAATATGTTCTTTAATATTTTAATTAAAAGTTTTACATTTTAATATAAGAAATTTCTAAGTTACATGTTACATTAGGCACCTAATTAATTACTATAATAATTACTACTATTTATCTTATATGAGATGATTTATGTTTATATTAATTATGTGTATTTTACTTTATGCGTTGACCTTCGTTGGGAATGGAATTTTGAATACATTAATACTTTTATTTTTTATTAGATATACAAATAATAAAATAAACATATTTCATACCAAAATACTAAGAATAAGATAATGATTGACAATTACGTAAAATTACAAACATTTTTAAAAGTTGGAATCGTTAAAAAAAAATGCTAAGGAAAAGAAAAAAATAGTTGCAAAATATATAATTTATTAATTATTTATTTGATTGACCTTCTAGCAGAATAGTTTTTTTTTATACAAAAACAATGGCCGACGATTCATCAATATATTTAAATATTATTACAATCAGTATGATGAATATACAAATAAAATGACTATTCATGCAAAGAACAACTAATACAAGGTTCAAAATATGATTCACATTGACCAAAATCCTCCTCTGCAGTGGCATAATTGTGGAGAACATCAAGAGAGAACTTGGTCTTTGGCATCTTATTGAAGATAAGAACTAGAAGATACATATAATTTCACACATAGATGATAATAAGTAGTTAGTAGTTAGATAACCAATAAATAATATCTCCAGATTTTAAAAATTCATAACTAATTTAATTTAAAATCATTTTAATATAAATTGAAATTACAAAACCAGTAACGTATTTACAGGACTCCTCTCTAACCTTCTTTCCTTGAACTGAAATAAAAATTTACAATATACCAAAAATAAAGTAATAATATTTATACACTTTTGTAGGACTTCATTGTTTTCAGAAAAAAATGAGAATACGCCACTGGACAAAGCATATACATTGACTATTTTTTAATGACAAAACTAAGACTAACATCCTGTTCTTAACACTTTTTTTATCACTCAGGCAGTTTCAGTAACAGGGTATTACCTAAAATTGTTACATACAGTTGTTATTGACCTCTACTTAGATTTCATCGTTATTAAGAAATCAAACTGCTTTTTGAATAAATCATTTGTAAGATAAAAAAAAAAATGAAAGGTAAGAGTTGCTTGGAGCTAAATTTAGACTGAATGATGAAAATAACTGTACAATGTTTCAACCAAAATAATTGCTGCGGTCGACACATAAACAATGAAGGCATATTAAAAAAAAAAATAATGAAAATAATAGGGGCTGGAACCGAACCCAAAAGAATCGGTTTTGGAACCCAAGAACCCTTAAAATATTGAGAACCGGGATCGAACCGGAACCGAATTTTTACATACTGAAAGAACCATAATCAAACCGGAACCCTCATTATAAAATGAAAAATGTCGAATTTAACAAACATTATTAATTATATTTTTATTGTTAAAATTTCAAAGCACAAATAAATTTCTGAGATATAATTTTTTAAAAATTTTATTATTAATATTATGTGCTGACATACGGATGACTAAAAACTTAACCGGTTAATACTCCAATTTTACCAATACGAGGGCTATTTCAGTGGTGAATAAGGCAACATGTCCTATTATGTATAGTTAAAACTTAATTTACCTAATTTATACATATTACTGTTCTTCAATATGTACAAACTGTTTTTGGCCAAATAAATTATTATTATTATTTATCAGTGTATTTTTTAACTAAGCGATACAAATGTCGCCCAGTGATTATATTCTGTCGATAGTATTTTGAAAGATTGGGCGAAATTATGCGAAGCGAACGTGAAATATCATCATATACATATATCGCACTATCATCATACTGTGGTATTATACGTTGAGTGCTTTGAGTTTTAACATTTTTTTGTTGCTCAGTGAAAATCTCTTAAAAAATTTACTGTTATTTATTATTATAGATATAAATTTGAATCACAACATAAGTTCAAAAATGAAATTTTATTTTGTATATTTTTTCATATTATTAAATACTATTTTTATTATATAATTTATATAAATAAATATATATATATATATAATATAAAATAGTTGAATAGTGACATTTGGAGAAATTTATTTTCATATATTTTATGTTATATTGCCTAGTTTAATGCCATAATACCGCTAACATGATAAATAATATGTAATTTTTAAGTATCTCAAAAAATGTTACGGAATAAATTTAAAAAAATTTTATTTAGAACTTTATAACACCGGAACTCGAACCCGAACCTTTTAATAAAATAATTGAGAACCGGAACCGGAACCGTAAAAACTAAAAAAAGGTAAAATAATAATTAAAATAATCCCTTGAAAATAATAACGACTAATATTGAAAAACGGCATGGCGTAGAACATTAAGCAAATTTAAGGTAAAGGCAAAATAAAAAAAAAGACAGCAAATTGAGTCAATAATTCGCATAAGAATAAAATAATGATAATAATTATTATGACAGTCGTTCGTAAATATAAATTTTATCATAATCAACATAAAAGCACGTTGTCAACTATAAGCAAGAGTGTTGGTGTCGTAATATTTAGTAACAGAAGAAGAAACCAGTTTTAGTCTTAAGAATAGTCGCGATCATATTCAAATTTTTGGCTGTAAGCTACATTAATGTCACGTTCTGCGAGACAAAGGTTGATTAACCTTTTAATTATGATTACGATTAATAACATCAAAATTAATTGCGGCACTAGATCTTTTTATAGGAGGAGGACGAACTTCATACATATATTCACATTTATGTATTTTCCTAGTGTGATATAAATAATAAATAACAAAAATTAGGGAGTGTCTGCCCTATTAGCCCCCCTTGAGAACGGATCTGATCAAAACTATATTTATTTTGGTAGCATAAATAACATGACCATCAAAAATATTTTTTCGTAGTTAATTTTTTAAATTTATTACTTATTTATCAAAAATAAATGTTACCGATAATTCAATAATTTTTGGTCATTAGTTTATTGTTATAAAATAATATAATTTAATATTTTAATCGTTTAACTATTAAGGTTATTATTTACAGTACTTAAAAAATATCTTCATTTATAAGCGGTATTAGAGGAGGGGAAGGCACGAGGAAACAGTTGCCATCCCAGAAAAAATATTTAGAGGGCAAACTTATAATTTTTCCCCTCTCTTAATTTAAATATTTAAACAATTTTTAATTTTTATAAAATATTTATGTTAAAATTATGTTTGTACAATTAATTATAAATTAAAGTATAATTACAATTATATAATAATTTATTCCCTATGTTAAGTCAGATCAATACTATCAATATTACTATTAATTAATATAAACTAATGTACATTGATTAAATAAACTATATAGTATTAATGCTTTAATCAATACTTTTAAAACATAACATATTACATTGATATTAATTTATGTATTTATCGCCTTATCGGTTATCATACACACATACACATAGTAAGTAAAAATGTGTAATATATAATTAAGTTGAATGTGAGAAGATTTTAAAATCGGTCAGTAAATTGTGATTAATCCCCCCCCCTCTGAAAATAAGATCCAAGTGCCGCCTATGTCTTCAACTCAAAAAAATAGTTATGATTATACAAAAACATAATAGAAATTTAACTTGTTTTGTCTTTAGTTTTTAATAGTACTTTCTAGTAATCAGACTGTTGTGGCATTGAATTATTGATTTTTTATATTATTTTAAGAAACATGTGATTATAGTTAAGTTAATTAAAAAAAAAATTCACACATAAAAAATTTCTATTCTAAAAATAGAGTATGGTCAGTATAATATTATTTATTTAATTAAAAAATATTCCCCGTTATAAGCCAACTATAAATTATTAATGATAGCTACTTATTTAACTCTTGAAGCTAAAATAAAGTGATAAATAAAGGTTATCATTTATTTCGGTAATTTTTTTGTTTTAATCGATTATAATTTATGTTAAATTGAGATTAAAATGAATTGTAAATATATTACGTAACATTCTAACATGAGAATTTATAATTATTCCTCTCTTAAAAGAATTTCCGAAAACATGTTTCCAGATGTGAACGAGTAGTGGAGGTAAAATAAACTGTTCGCGTTGCCATCAAAACTCATAGACACAACGCGGAGGTACGTCCTACTATTAACATCTCATATTGATATCAACCGGCGTTCGTTAACCTCTTAATGTTTTATTATAGCTTATTAAGAATAGTGCGGTAAAAGTTTTAAATTCGTGCAAATAGTGTATTTGTATACGTGTATGTTTTTCTATTTGGTTTGAATCGATTTTTTTTAATTCGGTTGTATGGCTTTTGGAAGAAAAAACGAAGAATCTATTGGATTATTAAAAGGATCTTCCATCAAACAAGATGAGAAAACTAAATCTCACACAAAATACGGGTAATTTATTACTAATTGAAACGAATTTGACTCATACGTTATAAATAATACATATCGAATACTAAATTTAGTCGCCGTATAAGCTAAAGAATGATTAAATGATTAAATTAATTTTTCTGTGTTTTAATCAATTAATGAATTGAGAATATAAGAAAACAACAATTTATATATTTTATATATTTAAGTACGTATTTAGTGCCTATGCTTTAGTAAAGTTGCTGAATATTTTTAATTTTTTTCAAAATTAAAATCCGTCAAACCTTTAAGCTCCACCGTTTTGTCTAGCTTGTTTTAGATTGTCATTATTTGTAAGGTATGCAGCCCTCTTAATAGTATTGTTAATACTATTATTTTTGTATGTAAATACGTTGTTTCAATATTTTCAATGGGTACTTCATTTGCCTGAATGAACGACATTACAGGCATTTAAAAGAGGCGGTATTTTTTAATAAACTATGAAATAATACAGAATTCGATAAATTTCAAATCTAAAAAATATTTATTTCACAATTTAACTCAAACACATTTTCCATCGATTCGTTTAAGAATACAAACCCCTAATTATTTTCTAGTTATTTTTAGTAGATATATAATAATCAGTGGCATCTTTAGAATTTAATTTTCAGAGGAGGGATATATTTACTTAACAAACCCATTTGTAATGATTTATATCCTCATATTTACACATCACAACAGTTATAATATCGGGATATATTTTTATTTATATTCTTAATTACCATTTAGGTAATTTTTTTATTTATTTAAATTAATTAGTTATTGCAAAAATTATGCCTCAAAAAACTGGTCGTGATTGGAGAAATACGAAACGCAATGCTCTCCTTCACAATTCATACACAACTGAAATCATGCCCCTGTAAATAATAATTGATTTCATATTCTCAGAATACTCAAAATAACAGTTTAGATTTTTCTGCTGTGTCTTTTTGAATTCAAAGGTAGGTACACAAACAAACATTTTCTTTGGAGAAAAGAAAAATACAATTTTAAAATGCGGTTGACTCTATATAGTGCCATGGTATTTTGTTTTGTATTCAAATTTGATCTTTTTTTTCCACTTTAACCGAGATACATGGAAGGATTTGTTTAGTAAAATGTGATCTATTTTCTAACATATGTTAGAAAATAAAATAATAATAATAAAATTAAAATCGCTATAACACTAACGTAATTTTATCTATTCTTGAATCGTTTATTTAAAGAGATTAATTTATAAATAGATAAAAATTTCAAAAGTATGAATAAAAATATATAAAATAGTCCGGATGAGTTTTCACTGATGTTCATGGTGTGTGTTTGAAAAATAAATATATTATTTTGTTAATATAATTATGATTAGAGAATTTTATTTAAAAATTCTTAATATTTTCAAATGTCATCCTCATCTACACAATTTATGAATAGATAAGAAGTATTCTAAATTATTATTAGTCTAAATTCCAATTAAAATTAACTTAACTTACTGATTAATGATTATATAATAGTTAAGCATTTATAAGCTCATAATTCTACTTTATAAAATTAAGCAGATTTATAATTTGGAGTGTATATTTACATAAAAAAATATTTTTGGTTTCTGTTATTGGATATTATATTTCAAGTTGAATATTTTATAAGATCCGTTTTAGAAATTAATAAAAATAGACGGTGGGGTTTTAGAATTTAATATTTCTGCTTAACTGTCCCTTATAACTGATGATTTAAATAATATGTATTAAAATGTAATGTGGAAACGGGTTAGTTATAATTATAATTACTAACAAAGCTTCATTTCAAAAATGTAGAATGTATAATGTAATTAAGTACATACTCGTAATTCAGTTGCTTCTAATTTTCATCTTGATATTTGTTGTGTTTATAAATGAGGTTATTTTTAAAATCATTTATTGCGATAAAAATTATGTAATAAATGTTTGATCATGGAATTATGGAAGATAGCTTACATAACCTTTTAAAGTTATAAGATGATTTCTATATTTTTCATAGTGATTAGATAAATATAACAACTAAATTTTACATTTAATATCAACAATTAACAAATACATACATCAGTTATTACTGTAACTAGTGTTATCTTACATCATCGTTTAGAATTAAAACATTAAAACTGTAATTTTAAAATTTAATTATTTATAGTACTCATTATTAATTGTTGAAAAATTGTTAAAATTTTGGAAAGTTTTAAATACTTTTAACTACATATAATGAGATTGTTAGAAAAATTTAGATTTTAACCTTGAATTTACAAATAAAGTTTTTTTTTAATTTAACAAGTCTGGAGTAGGTACATTGTATTTTTTCACTTATGTCATACCATCGATCAGCGACCGATTATACTTAAATTGTAAATGTTACAATTTATGTATAATAAATATAAATGTACTAATTCAGTACTTTCCCAAGACCTTTTTATAGGGGAAAGGGTGAACTTTATGCATGTATTCACATTTATGTATTTTCTTAGTGTGTTATAAATAATAAATAACAAACAATTTGAAGAAAAAAAGGTCATGGGGCACAACTTCCCTATTTGCTCCTTCTTGTGGACGCCCCTGCCCTAATGCCTAACCTAAAAAATATATGGGACTATTCTCCACCATCTTGGTTTCTAAATTTACTTGTAATATGATGAAAATAATATTATACTATCTACGTATTAGATATGTAAATATTTGGCAATTTTTAAGTAATCATTATAATAAGTATCTGAATTTTAAATTAAAACCATTGTGCGAGTACAATAAAATATACATAAAATTTACTTTCTATAAAAGTGTCCATAGTTGAAAAAAATAGCACCACTCTTGAAAAGTTCACTCAACTGCACCAAAATTGAACCTTCTGTTCGCCAATGCCATCAATTAAATATAGCAATAATATATTAATATAGTAATATAATAATATATTTAAGGTATTTTTATTTTTAATGTTTTCAGCATTGTATTTAAACATTCATATTTAAATTTGTTTCAGAACTGTACGAAAAAATGAAGTCAAAAAATCTTCCATTGGTAGTCTGGTAATTTTTTAATATTTAAAATATGTACTTTCCATTGTATCTGCTACAATTATTAACCAATTTACATTAAACGAAAAAAAAAAATTACTAACCAAAAAAAAAGTACATTTCAACAACAATAATTATACATTCTGTATTGTAGTTTAAGTAGTACACAATGCTAAAAAAAGGTTCTTAAAATTATTATAAATATTAATGTATAGTGATCAGTAAGAAACATTTTATTTTAAGAAATCTAGGTTGGTGCTAATGGCGATACCAGCGGACATGAAATTCAAATATTTTTAAAATACCATTGCCAATATACAAGGCCGGATTAAGAGGGGGGGGGGTTTAGCCGGGGTGGTAGCTCCGGGGCCCAAATAATTTTAAGCCGATACATGTATTTTTATCTTACTAAAATTAGTAGTTTTATGGACACACATTTTACATACCTATTAATTTTATAATGCAATTGACAATTTGTGAAATAATTAAAAAAAATGTATTGCTCTGCGAGCGTAGCGAGCGACTTTGTAAAGCATGTTTTGTCAAAAGAGCCCATATAAAATTTCAGCCCTGGGACCTAATAGGTGTTTAATCCGGCCTTGCCAATATAGGTTACAGCCATACATTTTCACAGAACTTAAAGATAGTTTGTTACATAAAAATATGATAGATTAAAACATTGCTTTATTTCAAATAAACGTTACTTCTACATTTGTTTGAAATCAAACATCTTATTTTAAATAAATATGTGTATGAAGTATTTTCAAACTTGTCCGTACGCCACCCACTGTATCCACTGTTTTTTACCTAACTCTAACCATCACGATCAGCATCTTTAAATATATCCACCAATCCGACAGAGTAGACGAAGAACAGGTTTTACTAAAATGGTTTAGACGTACAGAGTGGTTCTCTCAACAGTTAAGTGGTTACTGAAGAAAATTTTCAACGAAGATCTTCTTTCTTTTATTGCGTAAACTTTGAATTTTTCAATGGTTAGCCTGTAGACATTTTTTCTCAAAACTTACATGAATAATTTTAAAAAACATTGTGTTCAGAGAAGAGTAATTTATTAAAATAGTGAATTTTATTTATATCTCTTTTGGCTCTTATAGTCTTATTCCAATTCTGAATACTTATTATAAATAATTAAATTGGTAATAAAACAATTTGCAAATATTCGATATACGAGATACTGAATGATAGATAGATATGATAGATACTGGATGTGTATTAAAACAGTTTAAAAAACAAATAGGTACATAATTATAATTATAATTATAATTTAAAATTACACAAATAACTAACAAGTCTCTCAGGGAATGATTAGTTATGAAAATTATATCAGAATCCTCGTTGGTTCAATTACGGTTACAAATAATAATAAATAGTATAAAAAATAAATTTTAGATTATATTATTATATTATAAATAATATAATTAAATTAGTGTTTGTATTTTTTCTGAATCGCTCTGTACAGTATACACTAGGAATACATGCAGACATATGATTATATAACTACGACCGCAACGGATATTTCAAAATTAATGTGTTTTCCTTGACCTCCCTTATTATAGTCGCAACGTCTTAAGAACGGGCCACACTATTGGCTGCTACTCGCCAGTTTTACTAGCAAACAGCAGCTGATAATGCGGTCACATGGTTTCTTGCTATTCAATAGCTTGGTATTCTACATTCAGCAAACATGTAGTCTGTGGTTCCATGTAAAAAATAACTAGTTAAACGATTGTCAAGGAAGATAAATATATCTATAATACTAATATATTTATATTTATTTTATAGCTAACTAGCTATATTTTCTTTTATTAGTATGTATATTATTAGAGTTTAGGACTTATTGCACACAAATTGTGTGAATGAAATATGCTTGTACATATGCACTTAAAATAACTGAAATATAAGCAAAAATAATCAAATTAATGTTTTTATAATAGAAATTATTTTATTTATTTTATTTTTTTATTGTAAAATTATTAAATTTTTTTACTTAGAAAATTTTTGGCAATAATAACTTTTTAAGTCAAAAACCATAATATTACTCTGTATAATCCATTTCATTTCATTCATTGTCTTCTCCTACAATTAAAAAAAGGTTTAGAAATATAAAAATGTAAAAAAATGACATGTTTATCTATAAAGTTGGATTAGACATTTTTTTTTTAAATTACCTATCAAATTTAAATGCACGGCATTAATTGGTCAACATATTTGTATTAATTAAAAACCAATGTTCCACATTTTCTGATGTTATTGGCACATATTTAAAATATACCAAGTCATTTAATTTTAAATCTTCAGGTAATCCTTGGAAACTTTCTTGGACTCCAAACAAAATTTTGGAAATTCTAACCCTTCTTTTTCTCCAACAGTTTCAATTTTTGTTTTTACCGTTTTTCCTTGTACGCCATAACGGCGTCAACAAAAGTTTTGAAATTTTTTAATGCCTATACTAGTTTTTAAGAAAAATTATTAATTTATTATTGAAAAATATTAATAAAAATTATATAATATTATAATATTATATATATATATTATAATTATAATAGTTATTTTATATTATGTTAAACCGCTGAGTTTTTTCGTCTGTGGGCGTTTAACATATTAAGGGTAAAACCATATTACTATTATTTAGCACTCGGACCTATGCATTTTTATTTTCGTTACATTGACATCAAATTGTGTTCGTTGCATTTCTTATATATCTCTGTGTGTATTATAATTTATAACCATCAGATTATTAAATTTGATATTAATAGTTTCAAATAATTTATTTACACACTACCAAGCAATTGTTTTTGTTATCTCTCTCTCTCTCTCTCTCTCTCTTTCTCGTCTCGTGGTCATAGTTGTCGTCGTTGCCGAGTTCGATTCACGAATCACGATTGACTGAAAAATAAACGTGCCCAATATTTTATTTTCAATCAATATGAGTGAAAAGTGCATACAAATGCATATATAGAAATAAATGAGTTGTTTGGGTTTATTTTTATATGAAGAAGGAATGGACGATAACATTTTACGAGAAAAATCAAAGCAATTAGTAAATATTTATAGTGTTTATAACGGAAACTTGAGAATGAGATTATACAATGAATAATAATGAAGTATTTTTCAGGAGATTAAAAATTATGTATGCACTGTTTTCTTCAATATTAACAGTATCGAAGTTAATCAATTCATTGCCTATTGTGGAAATAGCTTTAAAACTTTTTATATTTATACCATGTTTAAACTCTAGCGGAGAGAGATCCTTCTCAGTTTTAAAAAGAGTCAAAAACTACCAGAAACATAATTATCTAATGAAAATATATCATAGTTATCTCTTATATCTATAGTAAATATTTTCCTTAAAAGTATAGGTTGGAATGATATTATTAAAGAGTTTGCTGCACAGATAGCTAAAAAATAGTTGTAAATAATTTATATTGAAAAAATTTGTATTAAAATATTTATATTTAGTAACTACTAAAGTCTGTAAATTTAAAAACTACCGGTGTTACTATATGTTTATAAATATAAATTAATTAAACAATCTTAACAATGTTATTACTTGTTGTATACATAGTTATATATATACATGTACTATACATATATATACATATATATTTTGATTTGTGAAGGAGGTTGAAGGGTGAAATTTTAAAATCTGCCTCCATGCGGCAAATTTGTTAATCCGGCACTGTTTACAATAAATCCTTGCAATATTTTTATGTTTCCTTATAATTTCCTTACATTAAGAACACTATTTTATACAATTTTAAAAAGGCCTATGAAGGGGGGATCTGACTACAGATATAAATTATGAATACCCGGCCTTACCGTGGTTTAAATTGTTAAATTTATTAGCTGTTTGAGTATTGTTGTTTTTTTATGTTTTAAAAAAATCTGGCCGAGAAATAACGTTTGAGATTTTTAACACCTATAACCTTAAAAATTTAGGAAAATGAGTTACTGATTATGTACGCTTTACCCATGTGCAATTTTTTTAGTGTTAACCTATAAACTTAAAAGATATATAATAAAAAAATAATAATTTATGACAACAATTTTATTATAAAACCTGTATTTACTGTTGGTGCAAAAATAACTAAACCTATGGGTGTACTGACTCTGGAGCAGTCACATAAAATTGTCCATGTGAAAAATAATCTTATATAATAATCTCTTATATCGATCCCTGCAATTTTCAATCTTTGACCTTGAATTTTATTTATTATCATACCAAAACATACTTTGATAAAATACTGCATTCTCTTGAATTGGAATGGGTAATTTGATGATACCATTAATATTTAAGGAATAAAACGGATTCATATTTTGCAAACCCAGTTATAATATCAGCTTCCATTAGATTTTTTTAAAAACTAGTAGTACATAAACGTACTCTTATACATTATTTTGGTGAGCTAAGATTTCTTAGAATAATTACAGGAGTACTAATTTTGAATGTTAATAAATGTGGTGGAAATTCAGAAAAGTTGAGCGAATTGAGAAATTCAACTGGATAATTAACTGCATCATCTATTACAGTGCCTACTGAATTCACTGATCTGTATTTCATATTTTTTGCTTGGAAAGAGTCCAATAGTATTTTGTTTATTTACCTAACCTGCTGTATTATTTTTTTATGTCAAAATGGCCCTCTCGCATAACCAGTCAATTAATATTTCTTTAAGATATTCGATGCCAAGATATATTTTTTCTGTAAGTTCTTTTAAAGTTTATACAACTCTACTTAATCCTGTCGGTATAGTAATTTTTTCTTCACATTGTGGATATTATCCATCTCTTTTTTTTAAGAGTAGCTCAGAAAACTGCTCAGCAATCCTATTTCCTTTTAAATGTACTCACATATTTTTGGTTAAAGAAAAAAATTTCTATTTGAGGCTACAAATATGAAGACTTGATGCATACTGCAATTTTATTAACTTGAATTCTTCTAAGTACGACTGATAGAATTTGTTGAAAGTTTCAAACTAACAGTACTGTGATTCCTCCCATAAATAAATTTGAATTCTTCAGATCCTTCAGACAGTTGTATAAAGCCTCAAATAATTTCTTGCATATAAAAAATTATTTGAGGTTTTATACATCTTATAAGACATTGGACTTTTATCCAAAACAATGATCTTGCATTTTTTCAGAACTTTCGCCATATTAGATTGTTTATTAATATTTTACGTTGGAGTATCGATGGTAGATATTAAGATTGAGTAGTAACTTGAAAGTAGAATGAACTTCTGCATATAAAAGTGTAGCAGCAAATCCTGATGATGCAAGTGCAATTGCAAATTATTAATTTTTATATAATTATTAAGTGATTTCCATCTAGATTCAAAACAAAGTTGACAACTGACTGCTATTATTATTAATAAAAATTTATTTTTGTCGATTTCAACCCCTTAAATTCTAAATTTTGAAAAATCCTTTCTTAGTGCACGGTGAAATTATAATATTAATGTATACTAAAAATGTCAAGTCGGTAACTAATAGATTCTTAATTTAAAGCAGTGGTGGAGCGTATACGCGAGTACACGGTATATAACGACTTCTCCGTTTTTTAGTTGATGCAAATACTTATTGAATAATTTGTGATACGCAGGACAAGCAGGTTAGGCAGGTTTACGGGTATACTAGCTATAATAAAAACTTTAGTGCTTTAAACTATATTAACAAATTTTGACATTTTATATATACAAAAATCAAAAATACCAAACATATTTTGTAGCTATCATTTTTATTAGGAATGGTTATTATTTTTACATTTTACTATTTTTAATTTTATTGCAGAAAAATATAGTGTAAAAAGCCGTTACACTGCCAACAATAATGACGCTACAATAGTTTTAAATTGCATTTTATTTATTTAAAATAATTTGGATCTTTATGTTGTTAGTTAATATTAATCATTATGATCGAAAAAATGGGGAATGAGTAGAAATCAGGGGCGGCTCCAGGGGGAGGGGGCTAAGGACCGCCCCACAAGTCTGTACCATATTTATAAAAAAATATATATTGTTAACAAAAAATGCATATTATAATATGGACTATTATACGACACGCACAAGTATGTAGATAAAGCCATAGGCGTGCGCAGACTTTGTCCTTAGGGGGCCAAAGATTCTTGTACTAAAGACTACTAGTATAATTAAATATTTACATTTTATAAATTATTTATTTAATTCAATATGCAAATATAAAAATAAATACTATTTATACTTACACAATTTATGTCTAAGAAATCCTTAGTTACATATTATTATACTATTTACAACTCCATCCTTCTGTCCACGGGAATAAGGTTTTTGAATGCATCAATTACATCTTTAATTTTTATATTATATGCAAGTTCTGATTAGTCTGATTAATAACTAATAACTTTATTACATTTATTCACAGATATCAATTTTATACTATAAGATTAAAACTGGCTTTACTTTATTCATGTAAAAATGTTCGCTATAATATAGATATACATTTATTAAAGAAAAAGTCAGAGTTCGCAAGGGGGGCCGTGTCCACCCGGCCACCACGTGTGCACGTCTATGAATAAAGCCATAAAGGTATGACGGTGTAATACACCTATACACCGAGTGTATACGATGTACCTACTATCTATAATATGAAGAACTAATAAGGCTATAAATAAACTATATCTATTAATATAAAATATACTATGGTATGATACTATGATATTATTATTTTATAATCGAAACATGAATTGCGTAGTACACATTTCTGTACGGAATAAATTGTTGAATTCTTTTTGTTATAAGATTTTGTAAAATTATAACTTGCCTAACTAGGGGGGGGGGCTAACCAAGGCTCTGGAGCCGCTCCTGGTAGACATTTACTCCATTCACCCTTTTTACATATAATTAACATACACTCAAGACTTTTGTTAGGACTACATTATTGATTTTAAATATATTTCAATTTTAAAGTACCTATTTTAGAAATAATGAGTAGCATATCTTGCTTTATTTTTATTAATTCATTATATAAAATTAATTGACTTCGTACTTATTATAACTAAAATATCTCTAGTATTTTTAATATGATGTTTTCAAAATCATAGAATAGAGTTTTTAATTTTAATTTATATATACACATAAGTATATATTGATATACAATATACAATGTAATGTTAAATATTAAATTATTTTTACTGTTGAATAAAAATTAAAATAGAAAAGAAAACTATACATGTAAATTTCTGTATTTCACCAAAGAATATCTCTAATATTAACTATTAATGATAATAATTTGAAATTTTCTAGTTTCGATATGCAAGCAAAGGTGATGTGGCACTTATGTGCATTGGTATTATATGCTCTGCTCTACATGGATCAAGTTTTCCAGTGTTGGCATTGGTATTTGGTCAAATGACCAATACTTTCATCAAACAAGCATCAGTAAGTATATTAATTCAGTGTAGTAAAAATTAAATAATGAATAATTTAATAGTATAATTAGTATATTATTATGGTTGTACATTTTATTTTACCTACTTATATACAACTAAACAGTTATATTTGTGTTACTTCAGCGTTTAAGGATGTAAGGGTGTAAAAATATTATATAAATTCTACTTTTCTTGTACAAAAAAACCAATATCTTCCTTATTATATGTCTATCTATGATGTCTAATATATTATAACAAATTTCAAAAAATTTGACAATTTAATTCATATTTATTATTTTTATTAATACTTACAGGTTTCTTCAAGCGGGTCATCAACTTTAGTGTCTTCTACTTATAATATTCCCGAATTATTAACTCAGAATGACTCACAGGTTAATATTCCACTAACAACTGTTGGGGACGCATCAGACCTCGTTCATAGTAATCCATTTAATTCGCCATCTAGTTATGTAGACATTCTAAGCTCAACTAATGCAATAACTCAATCACCTTTAAACGGTGAAAGTTCTACTCTTGGAGCATTTTTTATGTCAGAAATGGAAAGACTTAGCACAGTTAAATCTATTACAGGATTAAATTTTGAGTAGGTCATGAAGGAAAATCTGATTAAATATGTATTTAAATTGTTTTATAATTATAGACATACAACAATGAGTCTTAATAAAACAAGTGGATCTTCCAGCGATAGTGCATTAAGCCCTGAAGAATTTTATGATTACATGACAACATTTTCATTATATTACTTATACATTGGATTAGGAGTATTAGTTGCTGCATTCATTCAAGTACAGTTTTTAAAGTATAGTTGAAATCTCAGATGAAGCTAGTTATTTTGTTTTCAGACTTTGTGTTGGGAAATTGCTTGTGAAAGACAAGTTCACCGGTTGCGAAAAATCTTCTATCGCCAAATACTTAGACAAGAAATTAGTTGGTATGACTTAAGTGATGATGGAGATTTAACAACAAAACTATCAGAGTATGAATTTATTTAAAAATGTATATTAATTAATATATTACTAAGAAAATATCTACTATGTATTTTACTTCATTAGTGACTTGGAAAGAGTTCGTGAGGGAATCGGTAGTAAATTTAGTATGGTTACACAATACTCGAGTACTTTTTTTACTGGTCTTATAATTGGATTTTGTGTCAATTGGAGATTGACTTTAATTATAATTTGTGTTGCACCATTTTTAATTGCTGTTTCTGGAGCCCTCGCTATAGTAAAGTATTATGTTAAAAATCATTTGTAGTAATTAATCTTGTTTTATTTTAGATTTCATCAGGTACAGCAGCTAGAGAACAAGCTAAATATGCTTTAGCCGGAGCCATAGCTGAAGAAGTTTTATCAAATATTCGGACAATAGCAGCATTTGGAGGAGAACTTAGGGAATCTAAAAGGTAATTTGTTTAAATTGGTAAAAACTTATATTATTCTTACAAAATGTAACTATAAACTAATTTTTTAGATATGAGCTAGCTATTGAAGAAGGTCGAAAATTAGCCATGAAAAAATACTTTATATTTGCAATATTATTGGGTTCTGTATTTGTAATAATGTATACAGCATATGGCATAGCATTCTGGTATGGTTCAAACTTAATTGTTGAAGGAATTTCAACACCTGGAAGCATATTTACAGTAAATTCTTATTATAATTATGAAAAAACATTTGTTATTATTTTAATTGATGTACATAGGTTTTCTTCAGTGTAATGGCTGGAGCATTTTCTGTGGGCAATGCTTTGCCATTTATAAACTCAGTAAGCATAGCTATTGGTGCTGCATCAACTATATTCAATATAATCGATAGCAAACCTAATATCGATCCTTATTCGTCTAAAGGTAAAAAGATTAATAAAATTCAAGGAAAAGTTGAATTTAAAGATGTAAGCTTTACTTATCCAACAAGAAATACTGTATCTGTAAGTAATATATACAATTATTTAAGAAATAATAATAATTAATAAATAATTAACTAAAATTCATTTATAATAAAGGTTTTGAATAAATTATCATTAACAATAGAACCTGGCCAAACTATTGCATTGGTTGGTTCGAGTGGAGGTGGTAAAAGTACAGTTGGAAGTTTGTTATTACGTTTTTATGATCCCACAGAAGGCCAAGTCAGTACAACTTAATGAATTTATTTTAAAACTTAAGTACATAATCATTTTATACTATAGGTTTTACTAGATGACATCGATTTAAAATCGTTAAATCTACATTGGCTTCGTACAAATATTGGAATTGTATCTCAAGAACCAGTTTTATTTGGTGTTTCCATTGCTGATAACATTCGTTATGGCCAATCAGATTGTACTAGACAAGATATTATAGCTGCTGCAATGACAGCGAATGCACATAGTTTTATCATTAAATTACCTAAGGTTAATAAGTGTTATTATCTTATATAATATTATCTTATTTCTGTACTAACTTTTAAAAATGTATAGGGATATGATACATTAGTAGGTGACAAGGGTTCACAACTTTCTGGTGGTCAAAAACAAAGAATTGCCATTGCAAGAGCTTTGGTCAAAGATCCAAAATTATTGTTGTTGGATGAAGCTACTTCAGCATTAGATGCACAAAGTGAAGGGATTGTACAAGAAGCTTTAGAGAAAGCACAAAAAGATAGAAGCACTATTATAATTGCTCATAGATTATCCACAATAAGAAATGTTGATGTTATTTATGTTTTACAAGTATTCTATATACATTTTTTATATTATTATATCCATACAGGCTATTTTATTATGAACATAATTATATAGAATGGAAGTGTCGTGGAATCTGGAACTCATGATATTTTGATGGAGAAAAATGGTATATATTCAAATTTAGTAAATGCACAAATGAAACAAGAATATGATCAAGAAAATAAAGAAGACTGTGATTTAGAATCTGATGACGAATTGGAAAATTTTGAATTAGATGGTAAAAATATAAATATAAAATCTACTACGCCGTCACCAGCAAGACAAAATAAAAAACGACAAATCAGTTTAAAAGTATAGTAATATATTTTAATCATGCCTCATACCTTCATTATTTTTAATATTTTTTTTTTTTTTTAATTTTTTGTTAGAGTCCAGAACTTGAACCTCATTATGAAGATGATAATGTTGAAACTGACGAAAATACTGAGTAAGTAATAAATAATGAATGTAGTATATAGTATAATGTAGTAATAATGTAATGGTAGTTTCCATTAATTTTATAATGTATGTATCAGGTGTGGCTTTGGTTCTTTGCCTGGGGGAAGGCAATATTTTTTGGTAGGTATATGCAGGGATGTATTTTAGGGCGGGAGAGGGGTACCACCACACATTTTTTTGTATTTAAGAAGATGTAGCATTTTTTTGTAACCATCCATTTTCATTCGTCAATCAAAACATTTTAATATTTTAAGATTTTGTATAGTGATCACAAGGCAATTTTTATTTTCATGATAATATTATCATAAGTTGACCGTGTAAAATCCATAGATAATTAATATTATCTTTCTTGAAAAATTGTACAAAACGTGTGTAGAGGTGGTAATAAAACTTTACCTGGGGCGTCAAAACTCTAAATACGTCTCTGGGTATATGTATTTATACTATAATAAAATTAGTCAGCATTATACAAATAAATATTACATGCACACATATACAATATATATATAAATTTTACATAATTCATCAATGAAAATATTGAACATATAAATATTAAGATGTCTTGAGGGGACATGGCCCCATTTTCCCACCCCTATAAAATACCACTAAATGTCTATTAAATAATTTACAACACCTATAATGATATATCATATTACTATTATAATTTCATATATAGATATAGGTTTATCAACTCAAGTTAAATTATTTTTTGTTAGAGTCCAAACTGAAACTGACAAAGAAACAGAAACAAAACCAAAAAATATATCAGTTATAGAAAAATGTATTGAACCCGAAAAGTTATTCTCAGATAGTTTTATCACTGAAGATACTGATGGCCGTAAAGTGAATGTTACTAGAAAAATATCTTCACGTAAAATGAAACGAATTACCTACTCAGATCTAGTAATTTTTATTGTTGAGGAAAATTAATTATTATAATTTATTATTTTTAAAATGGTTTTTTTATTTATAGGATAGTACAGATAGTGAGCTAGATAAATCATCTGGTTATCTTCCAAGCAGAGGAAGTATTTTAATAAGACAAATTAGTCAACCTGACGATTATTCTCAGTTAGTTTGTATTATTCACAGTTTTTAAGTTAATATAATTATTAACTATAGCATTTTATTGTGTTAGATGGGAGACGTCCGACCTAGATAACCTAATAGATTATAATCAACCTGCAGATTTTGCTATGTCTTCTAGAAAAGGTTATCAGTATATTAAGGGACAAAAAGTAAGACATATAACATTATAAAATATCACAGTCTTAAAACTTATAAGTTGAAAGTAATAAAATCTTATAACTATCTTGATAAAATAAATATTTACTATTATTTTAGAATGAATTTGATGAGATTGGAATGAAAGAATTACTTAAATTTAATAGCAAAGAATGGCCATGGTTAGTAATTGGTTTTACTGGTTGTGCTCTAACTGGTGCTATTATGCCAGTGTTTGCTGTTTTTTATGGCCAAGTGTTTGCTGTAAGTTCACCAAAATAAAACTAAAATAACATATGATTTTATCTTTTATGTTTAGACTTTCACTCTCAAAGGAGATGCATTATTACAAGAAGCATCTTTTTGGTCTAAAATGTTTGTTGTATTGGCTTTGCTATCAGGATTAGCATGGTGGATGCAAGTAAGTCAAGTTAACTAAGTTCCGAAAATTTCAATTTATTAATATATTTACTTTTAGACTATTGGACTAACTACTGCAAGTGAAAAACTTATTATGCGCATGAGAGTACAAGCATTTGAAAATATATTGCGACAACCAGTATATTGGTTTGATTTGAAAAGTTCATCGCCTGGTAATCTTATCACTAGATTAGCTAGAGATGCTCCACTAGTAAAATCTGTAAGTATAATTTTAAATAAAACCAATAAAATTATAAAAAAATCTTATTTTAGTATGATTTTTATTCTAGGCTGCTGGCTTAAGAGCTGGCCAAGTGATATCAGCCCTTGTAACATTGTCGGCTGCATTAGTAATTGCATTTGCTTTTGGTTGGAAATTAGCTATAGTTTTAGTTTTTGGCGTTCCAATCATTGCCGGAGCTGCTTATAAACAGTTGATGCTTGTACGAAAAAGTCAAAAACGAGATTCTGAATGTATGGATGAAGCTGGTCGGGTTAGTAAATCAACTGTTAAATACATAATATATTATAAATATATTAATAGATTCAATAATTCTTGTCAATTCTTGTCTGGTAGTATTTAATTAATATTCTTATGAAGGATTACTTTTTCAAATTTTAAATATAAATATTTTCTAGATTGCATCTGAAACTGTTTCAAGTATAAAAACAGTTCAAGGCTTAGCACAAGAACTTATGTTTGTGGCTTTGTATGAAAATAGTTTAGAAGAGCCATTTGTAACTGCTAAAAAACAAGCAGTTTCATATTCAGTTATGTATGCTGTTTCCCAGGCAGTTATATATGGTATGTATTCAGTTGCTTTTAGATATGGAGCATATTTAGTGGAAATTGGAGAGATGACAGCCACAGATATATATAGGTAAGCCAAATTATATTTTGTTATTCAATTACATTGTTAAAATTAATTTGTTTAGAGTATTCTTTGCTTTGGCCTTTTGTGCTGCATCGGTTGGTCAGTCATCAGCTTATCTTCAAGATTATGCCAGAGCTAAAAATGCAACAATTCTTATTTTTCAACTTATTTGGAAAAAATCAGAAATAGATCCTTTATCAATTTCTGGATCAAAACCTGTAAAGCTATATTTACATTATAATATAACATGCTATATTCATTAAAGAATGTAAAATTATAGGAAATAAAAGGAAAAGTGCATTTCAAAGATGTAAGGTTCAAATATCCATCTCGACCTAATGCACGTGTTCTACGAGGTCTCAGTTTTACAGTTGAGCCAGGAAAAACATTAGCAATAGTTGGCGAATCTGGATGTGGTAAAAGCACTGTTGTATCTTTGCTTGAACGTTTCTATGACCCATCTAAAGGAGTAATTGTAGGTTTTTGCAATATTGTATTTATTAATTTAATACAAATTAAATCAGTAAAAGTATCATAGAAAAATATTTAAAATTTAATTTATTTTTAGGAAGTAGACGATCATGATATACGTGCGATGAATTTATGTCATTTAAGGAAAAATATTGGAATCGTTACTCAAGAGCCAATACTGTTTAACTGTTCCATAAAAGATAACATATTATATGGCGTAGGTGATAGAGAAGTCACCATGGATGAAATTATTGATGTTGCTAAAAAAGCAAATATTCATAATTTTATAACATCAACTCTTGCTCAAGTAAACAATAATAATTAAGTCAAGGCTTTGCACCCGAATAATTTTTTCGGGTTTCAGGTTTCGGGTGTAGAATATATTCGGGTGTTCAAACATCGCAATACAACATTTAAACAAACGTTTGGGTGTTAATAACCGTTATTATTCGGGTTATTATTAGTTAATACGGGTGTTAAGTAGTCATGGAAAAATATTATTTTTCATTGGTGAAGGGCAGTGGGGAGGCTGAGCCCCCCTCCACTAATGAAATATTTATATTTTTTTACCTGCCTATGTAATAAAATATCAATTTGTTATACAACTGTGCAACAGTTTTTTAGACCAAACTCTCATTATGTTAATTTCAAGCAATGGTGAAACTACGATTTATTTTCGGGGAAGAGGGGGTTATTTTATATGTGTATGAAGCTTATAAATTATAATATCTATTAAAATTAAAAATACTAACACTATGTCCTACTCCTAGTTAGTGCGGGCATATAGTAAGCGACAAAAAACAAACTATTTTGTATTCTGCATTTGTGTTTGTGGAATAGGCGGAAATCGGGAGGAAGGTATTGAGGGGACTAAGCCCCCCAGAAATATAAAGTACAAGTCTTAGCCCCCTAGCTCTAAAAAATTTTAAGTGACTAAAAATACAATAATTATTATAATTGTAAAATGCATTTTTAATAACCGAATTAAAAAAAATATTCTGTGATAAAAATAAAATCCTATTCGTAAGATTTTACAAACTTCTTGTCATGACTTGGAACGATCGCAATTAATGTAATATTAATAATACGTAATAATACCCGTATAGGTTGTTTAATTTAATTAATTTAATTTAATTTAATTTCTGTTTAGAATACCTACTCCAAAAATGTTTAAGATAAGGCACCTAATTGTTTTTTGTTTAAATTGTTGATTAAAAATGTCAAATTATCAAAGTTCGTAAATTGACTTGTTGAAATAAATAATTGCGCACAGTGGTCTCTATAGGTGTAATAAGCAAATAATGCTCAGTCCCCCCCCCCCCACAAATTTCACCAAATTTTCGCTTTAGGTTTGTGGTGCGTGCACATGCTAAAAATGCACTAGCTAGAACATAGCGTAATACAAAAATAATAATAATTTGTACTTATGAATGTTACGCTGAAATTATTACACCAAAAAAATTGACAATTCACGCCATAAACATAAACGATGTACTAAACGCCATACACTGAACAAATACGAATAACCCGAACAACAATTTAGGTAATCATATGCTAGGTATCAATTATATTTCAGACTTACAGTATTGCAATAAATAACGTCTCTGTGATTCATAGAAGACCCTATTACCTATTAAATTATAATAATACGAAGTATCCGCTTGAGATAATTTTAAAAATAGTATCCCAGTTGCTTACACTTGAACATTCAACATACCATACCATTCATGCACACCTGTCAATATGATATATTGCTATTGTCTTTATTTAGATAAATTTAGATTAACAATTTCATATATTATTTGTGAAATTATTCCTGTGAATAATAACTAATTACAAAATTGAAATAACCACAAAAAATACATACAAAATGATATGTTACATAAAGATTGTAAAATAAAAAATTATTCGGGTTTCGGGTTAAAACCAATATTTTATTCGGGTTTTGGTTAATTCGGATATTTAAAAAAAAAAAAATCATTCGTGTTATATGGGTTTTGGGTATTTGATTTTTTAAGGGTTTTTAGGGGTGTTACGGGTTCGGGTTAATTTGGGCGCAAAGCCCTGAATTAAGTATTTTAAAACAACACGTTTCAACAGCATCAATAATAATTTTCAGAGGTATGATACGCTGGCTGGAGATCGCGGTAGTCAACTATCTGGTGGACAAAAACAACGAATAGCTATTGCACGTGCATTAATAAGAAATCCCAAAATCCTCTTATTAGATGAAGCTACATCAGCTTTAGACACTGAAAGTGAAACAGTAGGTTAAATTTCATTTGAATTAGGTTCATTAATTTAAATTATGTTAATTGTATAATAAAGGTTGTGCAAGAAGCATTGGATGCAGCTCGTAAAGGTCGTACATGCATTGTCATTGCCCATCGACTTTCTACAATACAGTCAGCTGATTCTATAGCTGTAGTTCATAATGGTAAAATTGTTGAACAAGGTAATCACGAAGAACTGAAGTCCTTAAAAGGATATTATTATGAATTAATCAAACGTCAAGAAGAATCATCTGAATAACCTTTGCCCCAAGCATAATTTATAAAAAATTAAACAAATAAATTAAGATGATCTGGTAATTATATAGTTGAATTATTTTGTTCAAGTTGATTTAATCGTGGTAAATGAAGAATTTATTTTACTCTGTTTTATAAATTGTAATTTTTAATGCATAAAAATATTTTTGAATTTAATATTAATACATTTTTTTTTTTGCTTTTTGATTTATAAATTATACTAAAGTATAATAATTGAATACATTTATTAAAATATTAAATTGTCTAATTAAAAATTCTATAAATGTAGGTACTTATATATTTACTTTCGCAGTGATTCACTATAAATTATTGTCATATTTTTTCTATCTACTAAATGTAAATATAATTTAATATAGCCATTATAACTCGATACAGCATAATGAATATATATTACATAGATAGTATAAATAAGGACTGAAATATAGTTTATATAACATTTTATCAGTAAAGATAATTTATTTAATAAATAAACTAATAATTTAAGTAATTTATTGAAAATATTTAATTATAAATAAAATCAATTATAAGTACATTATTTTACTAACTTGTGATTTTCAATGTATTTATATTTTTTATTTGTTCTAAAAATGTATTAAGAAAATATTAAATATCAAGTGTATTTTAAATTACTCAACTGTGTTCAATTTTATAATTTTCAATAAGTGTTTATTGTAATTATATTTTAACAAAATATATTACTGTTTTAAATTATTTTACCAAAGAAATAACCTTAAGTTTTATAAATTTGAAGTTTGATTTTAAAAATTGAGCTAATTTATTTTAATTTGAAACTTTTGGCATTAGCAATAGTATAAAAAAATTATTAATCTATTATAATTGATAATTAAGTTAATTTAGTGTTGGAAAATATCTATATGAAGCCAATTGTAAATTTACTATATTATTTAATAATTATTAAATTATCATTTGGTGGGTACAAACATTTAGAGAAAATATTACTGCTTTCTACCTCTGTTGATGTTATGAAACGACCTACGTCCTATAAAGCAGAAAAAGCGCCCTGTAAACTCATAATGTTAAAATAAAATAAAAATTTAAAAAGTTTTTTATAGTATCCGAACAATTCATAGAATTATATAATTCAAACATCTTCAAATCAGCAACAATCAAACATTTGATCTATGAACACAATAATCAATGAACTATAAATATATAGTTGTTTGATTATATTTATTGTGGCTAAATACTTCAATAAAAGTGAATAATACGAGTATACGTTTCATAATGATAAAAATGTTATGCATTTTGACATTTTGGCGTATTTTTTCTCTTATAAAAATTAGATTACTACATAATCCGAATTATTTTAACATTAATCAATAGCGGTTAATGTTAAATATTGTACATTGAAATGTATGTAAAATTGTTGTTAACATTCTGTATGCATTCTTGTAAAGCACTCGAATAAAAAGTATTTGAATAAAAGTATTCAAATACTTTTAAAGTAAGCAAATACACATTTTAAATAGTTTTGAAAAAATACTTAGACATAATAAATTAAATATTTTATAAGTATATCTGTATTTAAAATCAAATACTAATTTCAGGGGCGTCCACACGGTGCGGCATGTATTTCCTGATTTGTTTTAAAGCTATAATAATAATAATATATTATTCATAAATACTATAGAGTTGTGTCATTTTTGATGGGCAACGAAATACACGAGATCAGCAGGTGATCTATATTTTTGAATCTTAAAAAACATAAAATTAAAGATTTTTGAAAAATCATTATTGATCTTTGTATTTTTAAAAACAAAGAATCTTCAGTATCGACATTTTGATAGAATAAAAATTGTGTCTTCTGGAGATTACTACAAAAATCAGTTTTATCTCAATGAAAAAAGTTTGTTCTGTTACCTAATTACTTAAAAAATAATTTAAATACCTACTTAAAAAATAAGTACTGATGCCGCGTGGCTTTGCCGAAAATACGTCCACATACATGCGGCATAGGCGAGGGCACAAGCCACGTGGCTTTCCTTTGATGTAGACCGCCTACTAGGCCGATCAGAAATTATACCGCGCGGCATCAAAAAAACCACGGAAAATGTATTCATGTATTCACACTCATGCCACGCAACAAAAGCTGCTCCGTCTGAACGCGACTTTCAAATTCTTTTTATATAAATGTTATTTCAATTCTATCACATTAAAATAATAAATTAATTTACCAATTATACATTTATTTTATATTAATAAGATTTATCAACCATTTGTTTGTGCTGTATAAGTAAAATCAATATTTATATAAGGCATTATATACAGTTTATAAATTTAACGAAATTTGTTAATTTATATTTAATATAAAACGACTTTAAAAAAATTTAGATAACTTGGACTTTAAACCATCCATACATTTTAACAATTTTATCAATTTTAATATTTTTACTAATTATTGAATAATTACACTTGAATTTGTATTTAGCTTAAAAGGCTTAATCAGCGGCGGACGCAGGGAGGGGTTTGGGGGTTCAACCCACCCTCCACGAAATTAATAGATGATTAATTTCAAACGTAGTTATCCTACCTTATGTACCTTAAAAAAATGAATTGTTTAAAATACGATTAAAATATGCTAGAAAAAAAATGTTTTGTTAAGAAAAGTGAATTTGTAATAATTTGTAATTTTCCAAACGTTCTAAAAGGTACTTAAAACTCAAATTTTTGAAATTCCACGATGGCAATACTTCGTAAAAATAATTCGTGTTTGTAAGTCGTTTATTATCAGTAAGTAAAAATAAGTAAATATACGTAATCGATATAATATTATTTAAAATTTTACATTATGATTGACAGGTTTCCCTAAATTTTGTATTGTATGGTTATGTGATAACGATCGACAATCGTCAATTTATAGTTAATAGTCAATAATTCCAAATAACGGTAATCAGGTCCGTATTTAAAGGGAGCACGGGTAGGCACATGTCCGAGTGCGTCAAGTCTCAGGGGCAGCAAAATATTTTAGCAATATTAATTTTAAAAATGATGTATTTAATGAAAAAATAAATAAAACAATGAAAAAAAGAAAATAGTATGTTTTATAATGTTATAATTTGTTTAATTTGTTAATTAAAAAAAGTATTAAATGATTTTCATTTATAAGTTCTAGGTATTTTGATATTAAAGAATCTCGATTATGGACGAAATAATGTGTTATATTATTATTATTATTATTTTTTTTTTTTTGGAGGGCTAATAAAATAATATGTCCGGGGCGCCAAATTTTTAAATACGGGCCTGACGGTAATTATTCTTATTTTTTCAAAACCCCCCGAAATTTTTTTCTGCCTCCACCCCTTGGCTTAATCTATTATATCATTTACCTGAAAAATAAATGATTTAATATAAAAATTCTTCAATAGGCGTAGGATAAACGTTTGATGAGTATAGAAATATATCGTCAAAAATTAGAACATAAATATTTACATATTTTGACTTTTTTACTATATAAAAATCCATTCCCTAATAACGTAATAATGTTAAAGATTGTATTAAATTAAATGTATTATAATTGCTAGAAAAATTATTCAAAACCAAAATTTGAAAATTATTAATTATTATTTAATAATTATCAATAATAATCTATTTAGACTTTACAAAGTGAAACACTGATCCACCTCCGTCAACATCGTCGATTCAGTCCAATTTTGAAATGACTGCCCCATCGCCACCTCAAGAAAATCCAAAGAAATTTAGTACACCAAACAGAACCAATGCTACCAAAAAAAGACCTATTACGGACCACTATTTAGATGAAGCTCAAAAAAAAAATGAATGAAAGTTTTGATACTTTGAACTATGTGTTAAAGGTAAAGAAGGTAGATGAAGATGAGTGCGATGTATATGCAAAACTGTTAGCAAAAAAGTTAAGAAAATATCCGGGAAGAATGCGAGACCAAATCATGTACAAAATCGACGGCTTTGAATTGAAAAAGCTATCCATACTATTTCTGTAAAATTAAAAATAATTACGATCAACTTTTTTTCAATTCTGAACGAAATTGTTGTGGGTGAGTTGCTTAATTATATTTTTCTTTTCTTCTCCATAATTTTTTTCTATTTTAACAAGTTAAAAAATTAACAATATTAAAACAAGTATTTACAGTGTTCTATTATGATGAATTGATATCATCCACCATCTCCTCTGACCACGACGGCGTCTATTTTCAATGTTTTTTCTTTTTAAAATACTCCCATAATTATTTAAACTTAGCAGACAGAGAGCCGAGGCAGCAATTATTTCAGTATCCTTCATCTCTCAATATCGCTAGTAAATGAAAGTAAAAAGGTCGTTCTTATACGCACGATTAGTTTGTTGTTTTTTAGTTAATGATATAATGCTGATAATGCAAAGGCTGTAACCGATTAAGCAGAATATAAACACACAATCACATGTGTTGTCGGTTAACCTGCTGCTCGCACTGCTCGATTTACCGCTTTTGACGGGAACGACGGGCAGCGTTAATGCGAGGAGCAAGGTTAGCGCGATTGACGTGCTTACATACTCGTGCTGCTGAGCACGTGAAAGTGACTTTCATGCTCACTTCCCTGTTCACTGCCACAAAAGTGAGCTGAATGTAAACGAGACTTTAGAAATAATCGCAATAATTATCTCTCACAATTTTCGCATCAATACTTTTAGTTCGAATAGGAGTTCCCTTCAATGGAGTTAACAAATTTTCAGTTATTTCATCACCAACTCGAAGTTTGCATATTTCCAAATTTTCTTCTATAAGTACACTTTTCGAACAATAAAGATGTTTATTGGTTTTAGTTAAGAAATTATGTAAATATCAGCAGGCTAACGTGATTTTTGTCGCTTTTTCTGGTCCGAGATTTATAGGTTTTTGAAATACTCTAAATCGACTGGCTAGGATTCCGAAGGCGTTTTCTACCACACGGCGGGCTCGCGAAAGGCGGTAATTAAAAATATGACGCTTATTATTAGTTAAATCATATTGACTGGTTTCATCAAGTTAGTCTGCAATGAAAATGCTTCATTGCCGATATATACATTAGGGTATTTTTCAACAGTATTTGCTAAACACGACGGTGGTGGAATATTTAATGTTTGATTTTGAAATTTTTCCTAAAATTTGGTATAATACAGTATTCCTCCATCCGAAATTCTGCCATTTGCCCCAACGTCAACCATTATAAATTCATATTTTGCATTAACTATTGCCATTAATATTATACTAAAAGTACCTTTATAATTATAATACATAGAACCAGAATTTGGAGGTTTTTTAATGTTAATGTGTTTACCACCTATAGATCCAATACAGTTTTCAAAATTCCATTTATTTCCAAATTTATTTGCTATAGTTTTCTATTGTTCGATAGTTTGCGGTAGCTGAAATATATGATTGTAAATATAAATACAATTTCATATTTTAAAAACTTTTTTTAAAAACAATTGAAATGTAGAACATAAATAATTAATTGCACTATTTTATTTGACACATATTTGTTTAATTTTTGAATATTATTTTATTTAGAGAGCTGATAGTAATTTTAGTGAAGCAGTTGAGACACTCAATAATTCATCTTTCCTTCCACCTAAATCAAAAAAACCTAAATCTTCATCAAGTATAGTGCAGCAAAATGAATTACTATCCCTGATATGTAATTATTTATCTAAAGAAAATCATGTACAAGATAATGATTTAGACTTGGCGAAAGTGTGGGCCAGTAAACTGAAAACATTGAATTCACATCAAAGAATATTTGCAGAAAAAGCTGTAAATGATATTTTATTTGAAGCTCAACTTGGAACATTAAACAGAAATTCTGTTCAAATTAACTCACAAACTAAATTTGAAAATTACAGTTATCCATTGTCATCATCAACAAGTTTTAGTCGTTCATCAACACCACAAACATTGAATAGTTTGATATCGGAACAATTTATAACTACATCGGAAGAAAATAAACTATTAAAAACAGTTTACACACGTATTTTACATGTTTTAATGAAGACAACTATCAATAATAATAATATATCCATATATGCTAAAATATTATAAAACTTAAAATAATGATATTGTAAATATTATCAAAAGTGTTGTTTGTATAATTACAATTATTATTTATCATAAGTATCGTATAGATTATTTTATTTAGGTACCTGAATGCGATCCTTGAGAACAGTAACTATAGCTTCACAGGTTTCCATCACGATTTGACTTATGGTAATTTGAGCAATGACTGTAGAATATTTTAAGTCTTCAAACGTTCACCCAGTTGCAAGATACCTTAAAATTAGAGCAAGCCTTTCATTTAGAGAAATACTTTCTCTCATATTAGTATCGATTTTAATAATCAATGGTTTTACCATACTTAATAGTTTATTATAGATATTAATATTCATTTGAAAATAATTATTATAGTCATTTAGGTTTGAAAGCTGGACTTCTTTTAAAATGTTTAAATGATTATATTTTTTACGTTTAGCAATCCATTATTTTACCCATCTCTTTCTATTCGTAATTCGTTTATTGGAAATAGAAAACGCTAAAATAATTGCTATGCACGCTTTACGTTTTTCGTCCATTTAAATTTTTTAAATAAATAAAGACGAATTTACAAAAAAAAATAAAGGATTTTACAAACTTTGACAACCGACACTTTAATAACTGTTCACTAGTTAAATGACAAACAGAGTATTGATATTAATCCGTACTGACGGTTTGAGGACTATACTATCAATAACGTAAATACTCTCAGTAAAACTGCCCGTGTGAGAGCCGCTTTATAGATATGGTACACCAAAATGATTTTTTCATCAGTCATCAGTATTGTTTTTTCATACTGACAGTACATCAGTACTTACCTCACACGATCAATAATACTGTCAGTATCTGAAATACTGTCAGTATTACTGATCGTATGAGGCCCGCTGAACGTGAATATAACTAGAAATTTCTAAAATTCTCGAATTTTCTTGGATAATAAGCTCAAGGGGGGGGGGCGGTATTTACCCTATTACCCACCCCTTGGATCCACCACTGCTCGGAAAATTTTTACAGATCTAACCGGCGTATATCGAAAGCCGAACGGCGGACCCGGCAGATGCACGCGCGAAAGACAACATGAAAATTAATTTCCATCCGAGTTGATAATATTATCTACTGACACTAACGGTGTCAACGTGACGGACCAAAGAAATATGTCTCAGAAAAATGAGATAACTTGGATAAATGATACGCAACGGAGTTTTGTAACTGCTTCAGTGATAACTACTGTAGATCAGAACATTTGAAACATAATTAAAAATTGAATGTATGTAACTATTGACTACCGACAACAGTTACCAGCGTATTTAATTTCAATATTTCAGCAGCGTATGTATGAAGGTGAACAGATCGCCCATATATTTTTCGATGATTAAATAAATCCGCAGTCTCACCGTAATATTATACATACTTTTAATATAAATTCTAACGTTACATATTTATATGTAATATTTCGAAATTTAGTCAAAGGTTGTAAAACGGTAACTATTAATTTATTTGATATTATATTTGATATTCACCAGCTACAACAAAAAATGTCAATGATTATTATTATATTAAGATATTATTATTGAAATTGTTCGCTGCAACTGGTGAAAATCAAAAATCATAATTATTATTTTAAAACTTTTGGTTAAATTTCGAATACGAAAAAATATGTTAAATATTATTAGTCAAATTTCGAAAGTAAATATTTAAATCCAGAACTATTTATAGTTTAATTATTCTAAAACATTATTCCGTGACTAAAAATAAATTCAAACGTTTATAACTTATTCGTAATGATATTTTTATAATTTCTAAAGTTTTGATTGAAAATTATGCGAGGTGTTTTAATTTTCTGTATAAATTATACTCCTCAATTCTCCGACCATTTTTCAAAAATTGTTTTACTGTTAAACCATTTGTCTGGTATTATATATATATATGTTTATTTATATTAATATATATTTATTATATTTATTTTATTATTTATTATATTTTTATTTTTATTTAATTTATATTTTATATTCATAAACGCAATTAAAGTTTTGAGAAAACATTTTTAGATTTATATTTTAATAAGTTGTAAATCAATGATTGTTTACCGTTTTACAATCAATAAATGGTAAATTCGTTAGGGTCGCCGCGTCCACGTAGGACATAGTGTTGTAATAAAATAATATAACCCACTACCACTGGTATATTACATTCACCCTTAACAACGAAAAGTCACAACAAATATTTTTATCAATGTAAATAAGTGATTGAAGTAAAATAAATTAGCGTATTGTAATAGTGAGTTAATTTATAATACATGTATTGGACTTGCATTTAAAAAACTATGTCATACAGAGATTTATTTAGTAAGTAATTTCAGCATCCAGATTCTAATAAAAATTACAATAGGTCTAATAGTAACTATTATTATAGTTATAATTAATAATCACAATGCTTATCTAGAAATTATTAATATCTATAACACATTTTTTAGAGTTCACTGAATCCATGAGATCATTGGGGTTCCATCAACAAATATCTATGGATAGTTTCCATAGCCCAAATTTCGCTTTAGTGTCTGAAGTTTTACTTTGGTTAGCTTTACGTTTCGAACCAGATATTAATTTACCACATGAAATTGAAACTTCTGAACAAAGAGTATACTTTATTCGTTCAATAGTGGAATTTTTTGTAAGTAATTCCAAGCCAAACTTAATACCAACATTTTATAATATTTTTTTTTAATAGGTTCTTAAAACTAACATTAAATTAAATGTAAAAAAAATATATCAAGCTGATCGAAATGCAGTTGGCGAATTATTAAAAATAACAGATTTACTTAATGATGCATTAAACGCCAAAATAGCATATGAAAATGAAAGTGTTTCCAAATTAGATATTAACTTAACTTATAAAGTATTTTGTAATACATATGTAAGTATATAGAAGTTTATTACTCATCAGTCTTATTATTCTAGGCAAACGAACTAAAAACGACCAGAGAATTAGCATCAAAAATTACTCAAAAAGGTGCTACTTTATTTCGTTCTCTAGAAGAAGAATCAGAACTACGACCAATCAGAGATAATCGAGTAAATGGTGCTTTAGACATAAATGAAGTTGAACAAAGCCTTAAAACATTAATCGAGAAAACAAAAAGAGAAACAAGCCATATAAAAGATTTGATAAAAAATGTATCAGCGACCGAAGCAAATCTTGACGCAAAAATTGCAAAAAGAAGAGAAGATTTAGAAAGAAATTCAAAGAGACTTAATACATTAAAACAAGTTAGGTAAATACTTTGGAAATGTATGCAAATATTTTTATTACAGTGAATTAAGATTAAACATAATCTGAACTTTATTCAATGTAATTTTACCATGGTGTTTATTTGTTTCTGTCCGTGTATACCAATAATTTAAAGTAAAGTTAGGAAATTAATTCTATTGGGTACTTTGAGGAGATAATTTTATGAATTTATCAATAGTTTTCTGTATTGAAAAGAATTTATAAAAAAATCTTAAATTCAACTAAGATTTGGACCTTCACAGATTTTGATGATATTCACTATTTTTTTTTATGTACTCGATTTTGATCAGAGAGATTGTTTTGATCATCTTGATAGGAAATTATAGTTAGTTGGTATTTTGAAAAAAACTATTGAACAAATTTCCCAATAATTACGAAAAAATATAAAAAACAATAAAATTTAAGATGAATTTTCGTTTTCACTGAAATTCAAAAAATAATCAAAGAGAATTGAAGTTTTTACAAATGTTTGTTTGTTTTTTTTTATCACCATTCGCTATAGATAATATTATTTTTAAAAGATTTTTTTGAAACCGTTTAAACATATATGAAAATTAAGGTTTCTTAGTATATTTTCAAAAAGATCAAAAAAATAATTTTGGTTTGATAAAATTTTGGTCTTGAAAATATTATAAAGTTTCTAATACATTAAATGTTTAACTTACCATAGAAAAAAATTGGTTCTTGTAGTATATTAATCATTTTTAGAAATATTAACTGATCCACCTAACATCTTTTATTCAGTATCGTTATTTTGATAGCAATGGTATATTGTTTTTAAGTTCAAAAAACCAATACTATATCAATACCATTCACCCATTTCTGTAACAACCCTGTATATGGAATTTCACTTTTTGTAATTTTCTATTCCATAAGTATTGACAATAAAGGTTATAATATTTTATTCACAATTTAAAATCAATTATATTGATTAAACACAAATATTTTGTTTTCAGGCCAGCATTCTTAGAGGAATTTGAGGATCTTGAATCTGAACTCAGAAATTTATACCAAGAGTATATTACAAGGCAAAGATGCATTAGTTATTTAGAACATCAACAGGAACAGGTTGCTCAAGCAGAACTAATGCATATGCAAGAACAACAAGTAATTTATTTTTATTGGTAAGATACTAAAATATAACTGATATTTTTTTCCAAATAAGGAGATGACAAAGAAAATAATTGAGAATAATAAACAAGATGATGATTTAAAACTATTGGAAGGAGTTAATAACGAATCATTTAATAATCAATTTTTGGAAAATACGCCAGATATAAGTATTAAAGGAAGAGGTAAATTAGACAGTTATTCAGTATTATATTAAGTAGGGTTAGGAATATTATAGAATCATTATAAAATATATATATTTAAAATTAAATATTTTTTTTTTTTTTTACTTTTTAGTAAGTAGTGCAGCTACAAGTAGAAATCGAAGCATGTTTGACCATTTAACAGACAGTGAAACAGATTCTGATTTAATGTTGGATGATGAAGATTCAAATATAATGGCATCTGATGGAGAACTATCAACTTCAAAAGCTGAAAAACTAGGAAGCATTCATAGTGATAGTGATAATTGATAAAATACATTTTTATACACAAAATAATATATTTTATTATTTTAAAATTTAAAATATGAGTTAGATATATTTATATTTTTTTCACAATTTGTACAACATCTTCATCATTCAATTCATGATCTTTACCAACTTTTTGTGGCATATGTTTGACAGATGATCCCCAAACTAAAGCACTACACAAAAATATATTCATATGTGTTAAAATAATATAATAGTGAAATGAAAAATAACTTTTAATACTTACTATTTAAATTCTTTAGCAATGGTCCGATGAAGCTTATTACAAAAGTCTTCAATACTTTTCCTTTCATTATGCAAAACAATTGGTGAACCATAGTCTGGTAATTGTCCTTTAGGCTTAGTATAACTATTAAAATATTTGTTAAAAATTACTGATAATTTTTAAGATAAATATTTCTGTAGAAAGTTTACAATTCGTAACATTGATAATTTTATAATACTAAATTTGAAAATATTATTAAGTTGTAATCAAATAATTAGGATTATATTATTTATTTTTTTTTGTAATATTATTGATTGAAAGTTGTGCACTACTTACATTCGAACTAATTTCAAGTATTCCCACATTTTTTCTAATAAGTCATCAAAATTCCATTTATGATGAGCACTTATAGGTACTGTATGTGGTATTTTGTAAATTATATCCAATTCTTCTATACTTATTTGATCTAGAACAAACAAAAATAAAATTATACATTAGGTTACATTAATAATATTAAATCAAATAAAATAAATGATAAATCAAATTATTATTAATTCTTAGTTAAAAAATAAATTAACTTTAAATATATATAGGATAAAAATATATATAAACCCTGTATATACTATATATACTAACCAATTTTGTTCAATATGTAAATACAAGGTAAATAAATACGATTTCCTTCTACTACATCAATAAGATCATCAGAATTGGCATCATATCTAAGAGTGATATCAGCATTATGAATTCGATACTCTGATAATATGGTTTTAACAGTATCTAAATCTAATTCACTTTGTGGAACCTGAAAACAGAAGTACAATATATTTATGTAAAAAATATATAACAATATAAAAAAATAGTTATAAATTATAACCATAGTCTGTAGATTAATTCCACCCTTATCCTTACGGCGAAACACAATATTTGGTGGAGATTTGTTTAATCTTAATCCGAATCCTTCTAATTCATGTTCGATTAACTTTTTGTGTTTTAATGGTTTAAGAACATCCAAGACAATAAAAATTAACGAACATGTACGAGCAACAGCAATTACTTGACGTCCACGACCTTTACCATCCTTGGCGCCTTCAATAATACCGGGTAAATCCAAAAGCTATATTTAATGTAATATATTTAAAATTAATAATTATAAAATAATAATAATAATAATAAAATACATTATAAAAATAGATTTAAATTTTAAAGTAAAATAAATTAAAAAATTATTAAATTACTTGGATTTTTGCTCCTTTATACTTAATACATCCAGGAACGGTAGTTAAAGTTGTAAACTCATAAGCAGCAACTTCTGAATAAACACCAGCCAAATTACTTAATAGCGTCGATTTACCAACAGAAGGAAAACCTAAAAAAAAAAAAAAAACCAGTGATCAAACCTAAATATGTAGTAAAATAGTTGATCATCTTACCGACAAAACCAATTCTAGCATCTCCTGTTTTGGCCACATCAAAACCTTCTCCAGTACCACCACCACCACCTTTTGGCGTGATAAGTTCTCGTCGAAGTTTAGCAATACGAGCTTTTAGCAAACCCAAATGTCCAGCTGTTGCTTTGTTCTTCTGCGTTCTAGCCATCTACAGAAAAATATACTTAATTTTATAACAATTTATTTAATCAATTTAATCGCACTTACTTCGGCCTCGATGGCCGAAATTCTTTCAAGTATAGTAGACATATTTCAAAATTATTTCAACTTTAAAAGAAAAAAGTTCTCAAAATCCAGAGAAACGTCGTTTTAAATCAGGATTTGGACTTTTAGCATTTATTGACGGTAG
The DNA here is from genome assembly GCF_003268045.1 of Sipha flava. Taxonomy (NCBI): domain Eukaryota; kingdom Metazoa; phylum Arthropoda; class Insecta; order Hemiptera; family Aphididae; genus Sipha; species Sipha flava. The sequence goes on from NW_020271729.1 coordinate 887,889, forward strand.
TACCCAACTATGGAAACATAATATTTTTCCCGAGTTCGTACCATAACCTTAATACAACACACATATTACATGGCACAGTAACACAATTGCTGGTTAAAGTGGTTAAACAGTGAACTTGATGAAATTCAATATATTTTTTTTCAAATTCAACGATAATTTAAAATTAACGACAGCACGGACGGTATTGAATCGGTATTTAATTTGTTCGTTCTAATTCCATATTGTTCGACTTGCGTACGGAATAATTTTCAATTTCCGTATTCATCTTACCCGTTTGGTTATGGTTTATTATGTTAATAACAATGGAAATGAAAATGATATAAGCCAAAATAAAATACCTATTGATCTTACTTATCATCTATATGTACCTATCACAATAACAAACTGGTAAATAGTTAATTATAAAAAATCAGACTTACAAATTTATTCTAGTTGCGACAAACAGTCTACTACTTTGCTACCACCATCTTAAACGAGTAGATTTCGTCAATTTTACGCTGTTCGCACTCACGTTGCATTGATTTTTATTCAGTTTCTTTTATATCGTCTTACCTGTTCAGCAGTGCTATTTCGTGAATATTGTTTGAAAACTACAAAATGGTATTGGATTAAATAATTCGTTAAGTTAGTATAACATGAGAAATTATAAAACAGAACATTTTATTTGTTTACAGTCGCACACAATATTGTTGATTCAACCAGGTAACAAACCAGAAACAAGAACATATTCCGATTACGAATCTGTTAATGATTGCATGGAAGGTATTTAATATTTGTATGCTGTTATTATAATTTTTTCATGCATTTATGTTAATGTTATATTGTTTCAGGTGTTTGTAAAATTTATGAGGAACATCTGAAGAAATTAAATCCTAAGTCCGTGTCTATAACATATGACATAACTCAATTGTTTGAGTTCATTGACCATTTAGCTGATCTTTCATGTCTTGTGTATGTAGACAAACTTAAAAAGTATGACTTTATATGCTTTTATTTATAAAATTATAAATTCTGTTTAGATATCAAAAAAGTACAATGACATATGCTCCTTATAACAAAGATTGGATAAAAGAAAAAATATATGTCTTATTAAGATGTCAAGCAAATCAACGTCAATAAAGCTATGAATTGAACGAACATTTTTTTAATAATTATTATGAGGCTGTTTTTTTATTCATATATAATAATTTTGAGTAGTTATAAAATATGTTACATTATAGATATCTACTACAAATCAATTGTAAGTTGACTTCAAGTCATTGATGACATACATTTTAATTATAATTTAATGTCTTAAAGATATCTTTTATCATGAAAAGTTTCATTTCATTACACAGTTATAAATTTAAAAATGTAGTTAAATTATATTATTTGTGACCATTTGTAATTAACAACTTGATTTAATGTAATTATTATGGAGTTGTGAATTTTTTTGTGTACCTAAGTTTCTATTATACAGGAGTTCAATCAATTATACCAAATATTTCATATTATAATAAAACAGGAGAATTATACAAAATAAAAGTAGGTGTTATTAAAATTTATATTTTGTCTTTGCTACCTTCATATTTGATATAGTATTTTTACTTCTGCATCTTAAAACTTAAAATCATAATATTATCTTGAGTATATAATTTTCATAAAACAGTTGTATGTATTAAAATTCTGATCTGAGTATATATTATAAAAATACAAAATTCTTAAGTATTACTAAAAAAATACTGTATTTTTTCTTATTAAATTTTACTGTAGTATTTTAATCAAGGCAAAAATGTAACGAGTAATGTGTAATTGGTTTAGTTTGGAAAAATTAATATGGTCATGGTATGTTCCTACATTTATTTAAATATTCAAAATAAAGGTGAACCATGTGTTTTATGTCTAATTGCAAAATATATTTTTATTCTTTTTTAAATAAAAATTGTGTGATTTGTATAACAATGTCAATAATTATTTTACAATGCTGTATCATTATAAAAATAAAACGTAGGAAAACTTGCATAGAAATGTAATTTTTAAATATCTGATACAACAAATTAAATAAATTTTTTAGTAGAAGTCTTTAAACTCTGATAGTCTATGTAATTGCATGATCATTGTGTACAAAAATTGAATTGTAGATCTAATTACATAAAATATGATTTTTATAATTATATTGTATAAAGTGTATGTATATCTATTTGTACCAAATTACCCAATACTTAATTACTGACCTTATATATTTAAATGTTTTTTTTATTATTATTTTTGGTATATTTATCACATAATGTGATTGCTTACATAACAGATTAAATAATAGAATATTTATTTAGTTAAATATTTAAGTAAAAGATAATATAAGTTATAAAGTATACAATCAAATTGTATATGAATTTTTGTTCTCATTTGCATGACTAAAATATAATTATTTATTATGCTATTGAAAATTATTCAGGTAAAAGACTTAAGTTAACAACAGATTTTGTATGTGATACAATTTTACTTTCATCATTTACTAAAATAAAATATGAAACTATTATTTATTAATAAATATTGAAAAAATTATCATAATATTTATTTTAAATAATACATTTTTAGATATTGGACCCAATAAATCGATCCAAAAAAAATACAGTGTATTTGTTGATTGTAAATTGTCATACGAGTAATTAAAATTGTTCCATTGAGCTCTTCTGACTCAGCTGGATGTCTAATACCCTAACATTTTGAATGGAGAAATTTTTTCCATGAGTCATTGGTCAAGTGTTTTTTATATGTTTTATGTCAGGGGTGGATTCAAGGGGGCAAGTGTCACCTTCATTGGAAAAAAATTAAGTATATTTCTTCTTTAGCTTTTATAGGCCATTAAGGCCCATCACTGCTCCACATAGCCTCCTCTATTTCTCTCTATCATTTACTAATTCTTCCGGATTCGGTATCAACCCAAGTATTTTGAAATTCTGGTTTTACTTGTATAACCATCTTTTCTTCGGTCTGAAGTATATTTAAAAAAACTAAATAATAGATAAGAAAAATAAATGTTAACAGTTTTAGTACAATGTTGTTTTATTATTTTTGGGATGTCTAAACCCCCCTCATAAAGACTCCCTACGTAAGCTTATGTTCAACTATATTATGTAATTTCTTCTATAAAGTGCCCTAACCGTAAGTTGATACTGGATCCGCCCTTGCTCTATGTTGCATCCTGGTCCTAAATTCAGTTTTTTTAAGTATTCTCTTCACAAAGGAATAAGAATATTATTCTATTATATTATATTCCTATTACTCTATGATTCTCATTACAATATTCAATTAGGTATTAGTGTTGATAATTGATAGGTACAATTTAAATGATATTACTATTTATTATTATCAACTTGTAGATAATAATAATCTATTATTCTTTATAAGCTTACCTAAATTATTTGTATTTTATGTTATATGTACCTATGTGTTTCATCAACGTTATATGAACAATAAAAGTAAGTGATATAAGTCATTATAATTAATTTAAAATATAACTAAAATAAAGTATTCTTTTTTATATTAATAATAATAATTAAGAAATAACTAAAATAAATTACTTCTTTTCTTTTGATTTTTAAATTTACATAAATGTGCCTTCTCTACATTTTAATATACATTTTCAAATGTAATTTTAATCTTGTTTATTATTGTAAATAATATTTTTTCATTATCTATATCAAATATCCTACGAATGTTCGGGACAACATATTGTGGATTAAAGTTTATCCTGACCTAAGGCTGTTCGATTGTCATAAAATATAATCGATTATCCAAATATTAAATAATCGAAAAATTCGATTAATCGAAGATTTTCATCAAGAAGTGCTCGATTGTTCAATAGTCAAGGATTAATCGATTAAAAAAAAATATAGATAAAGGTTTAACGGTTTAAATGGTTTAAGTATAGCTCTATTGTATTTCCTGCCAGGTGCCCAGGTTTAAGGTTTTTGGTTAACTCATTTAAGAAAAATGCAAAAATTTATCCTTAGATTAACATTTAATCAGTGCTCGACTTGGCAAAATTAAAGAAAGGGACTCTATTTACTTTAAAGAAAAGAACGTCCCCAAAACTGGCTGAGTGTTATGATTATAGCGTAATAATAGTAGGGGGACGCTAAAATTTCTGAAAATTAGTTGGGGTACTCCGTCCCCCTTCAAGTTGAGCACTGCATTTAATATACTTTTGAAATACTAAGAACTAATAAGTGTAAAGAGTATTCTGTTTGATGATTAGAATGATGATGGATAACAATTTGTCACTGTGTGTGCTGTCCGAGGGCAGTGCAAACTGGTCACTTGTCCAGGCCCCAGGACTTCACGTATATTTAATAATTGATACCTATAGGCAGGGGCAGACCCACAGGAATTTAAATGTGGAGCTAAGAATATGACTAACTAAGGATCTGTAGTGACGTACATTTTAAGATCTAAAGTGGTGCCAAAAACTGAAATTGTAATCTTGTGTAGATAGGTTAACAATTTTGATAAAATAGCTTTAATTTTTAGTTATGACTTATGTTACTATTATAGGTGTGGTATTTAAGTAATAAAAATCACTCACAATTTAATTTAATTAAAATAGACACTATATTATATAAATATGTATGTACAAATATCGATGAGCATTACAATTGCGGAGGAATTGCCGAATATATCGCGAAGTGTAATGAACGGTGTATCGCGCATTGTACTCACGGACTGACTGAATGAGTGGCTGACCAGCCGGTATATATATATCGGCGTCGATTGTCTAGAACATTCTCGAAATTACCTTAACGAAATAATTATCGCATATTCTAGAACATGGGATTTCCCTTATCCACTGACAATATTGTAAACAACTTGGACGATTCGTGGTGCGTTGTTCACGTCACCACATAGAAAATGTATTTAAAATTTTAAAGACTAAAACTAGTAAAACTCACAGCGCTTGTATTAAAATTAAAATAAATCCTTACCTATCTATTTAGCAAATATAATAGTTAGTTATAGACTTATAGTTAGTAAGTTATTATATAATAACTGCTAATAAATTCCAGACTATCTTGATTAATATTTTTGCTTTAATTAATATAAATGTCCCCCCCCAAAAAAAAAAACGTTAAGATCCATGTCTATATTAATTTATATCCCTACCTACAAGCGTAACTATTGTCTCTTTGCACCAGATAACTAAATGTTAACTTAAGCAGTTTAGCCTTTAGGTAATAAAATTAATAATATTGTTTTTTTTATTTATTGCATTTCGATGTATCGATCAATCGATGTTTCGATTAATCGGTGATGAATACTTTTAAAATTAATAATAGATTAATCGATGCTGCAGTCGATTAATCAAAACAATCGAACAGCCCTATCCTGACCATATGATAAAGAAAATAATCTTCCTAAACTCTATGCGCATATTGTTCAATTTATCACTCAGTAAATTCTTTCTTTTTTCTAATGAATTTCTTCGTAATCGCACCAACAAATGTATACAATGAACAGGGACGTAAGTATAGATTATTAATGGAGCGTGTTTTGACTTTTAATTATTAGTAATAAACTGACATGAAAAAAAAAATAATACAAATATAGGTATATTAATAAAATACTTTTAATATTATTTTTAATAATTAAATATTATACAAGTAAATTTAATCGTTGCCTAAGCTGTATTAGTTTGTAAAGTATCAGCAATTACATATCTATAAATATTTAGAAGAACTAGTCCAGTAAGTCGCTTTTAACCAATGGTGTTTTGTAAATATGTCTTTGAGCTCTTTAATGTAGAAAAGAGATGTTTCTCACTTGCAGTAGACACAAAAAGAGTGAGCAAACATTTTCATCACCATCACACACTGTTTTCCCGAAAAAAAAAATGAAAAGAGAGTTTTTTAAATTTCTACAACTTATAATTTCTTAAATACACTTATTTGTGATTTGGGACTTTTAAAATTGTTAGATATTACAAAAGTTTAGTAAAACTAATGTTAATATCTGTTTTATTAAAAATGTAGGTTTCTAAAAAATAATAATAATAATTTAATATTGTTGTTGATATTCGAATTTCAATTTGGGAATCTCTTTTGTTCTTTGATTAGTATTACAGTTGCAGGATTTTTACCTTCTTACATTGGGTGCAGTGGCGGATTAATCCACTGGAACACCGGGGAAGTTCCCGGTGAGCCGGTAGTCGTATTATAACACTAGGCCGATGTACTTTGATTAAAAATTATTTTATAAAAATAATGTTTTAAAATGTAAGATTGTGATAAAAATCTAGTATATCTGTATAAATATGATGTAAGCGATTCTACGAGCATTTAATCCATGAATACAGGAGACTTTTATGGAAAATTATTATTATTGGATGGTGGGCCGGTTATACGGTAATTACCCGGCCGAAGTTTTTAGCCAATCCGCCGCTGATTTGATGTCATGGATTTTTTAATTTTTTTTTCATTCAAGGAGAATTGCGTTATCATCATGCGTAACCGAAACTACTAAGGTTTATAGATAATAGAATGGACTATGACTATGATGGTCTAAATAAGTAAAATAGTATAATTTTTATGCCACCACGAGCCGTGTTTACTTCTAGCGACGTCACTGATAGGGAAACGAAGGGAGAAGAGATTTATTTAGTATACACGACAATGTTTTTAAGGAGCAGCCGCTCTATCAATATTTTGGGGGTAGGTGATTAATAATTAGGTGGGTATTCTTTTGCTTTCATGAAGAATAAAATTGTTATTTTATAATCGTCAAACATCAATAGACTAGGTACATATTATCTAAATTTCACTACATAGAATAGTATAATAATATATAGGTACTGTATAATACGTAGTAGTATAGTACGTACTACGTAATACGTTTAGTATGTTGTTTATACACTTATACGTTACCTGAATCGCTAAATGCAGAAAGGGCACATGTCCAATATTTTACAAAAATCACTTTATTGCATAATCCAATTTAATATTGATAAATACATGATTTTGTGCAGACAAGGCACATATCCTATTAAATAGATCCCCGTTAAAAATAATTTAAAATTTCGTTAATTGCAGAAAAGGCACATGTCCTGGACATGTAACCTTTTTGCATCAAAATTATACTTTAGTAATATTATCAGGCCTAAACTTCGTGAAATTACTTTATTGTATGACATGAAATATTGTTCTATTTATAAATTTAATTTTTTATAATTGTTTATCAGTAAATAAAGATTATAATGGGAAAACGTTGCTTTACCTAATTATAAAATAAAATGATTATCAGTGAATAAAATAAATATTGTACTGGTACGATCTTGTACGATCATAACGTGTATAACTTTAAAATATGAGTTCAGGCGACGAATGTATTAGTCCTCTCAAAAGAAAAAAAGGTGTTTCTAACAGTGATAAATATAAAAGAAATATTATTAAGCAAGCAAAAATCGAAGGGAAAAAACATACAAACTGGATTGGAAAAATAGTTGCTACAAAGAATGATCCTTCATTAATACTTAAAGAATGGTAATTATATAATATTTAGTTTGTTTTATTCGTTATTAATAAGTAGTAGCTTTTATATTTTTACAATAATATTTTCGATTTAAAGTTGTTCAAAAAAATGTCTCAAAGACATTCAACAAGAAAAACTTGAAAATACTATGAAAATGTTTTATGAAATGCATTCTAAAAATGAACAAGACCTTCATCTTCAACGAACAATAGAAATAAAAGAAATTACAAGAAAACGAAAACGAATAGAAACAGAAGAAGGAAAAGAAAAACCGAAATCCAAAAGTGTTCAGTATTTTTTAATAGTAGATGGACAGCGTATTCAAGTATGTAAGAAAGCTTTCATTAACGTTTATAATATTTCTATTAAAAAAATTAGACGGCTGGTCGATTTGTTAGAAAATATTATTACCCCAGTTGATATGAGAAGCAAAAATATTAGTGCTAATACTATGCCATATGAGTATTGTCAAAAAATACATGAACATATACTGAGTTTTCCAACTAAAGATACTCATTACACAACACGATTGAAAAATTATTTGAACCCTAAATTAAATGTTAAAACTATGCACACAATGTTTTTAGAAAAGTATCCAGAATTAGAAGGGAAAATAAAATATCAATATTATTGGGAGTATTTTAAGAATAATTTTTCATTAAACTTTGGTGCTCCAGTCAAAGATGCTTGTTCAAAATGCGAAGAATTAAATACAAAAATAATGAGTAAAGATTTAAATGATGTTGCAAAAAGAGTTGCTGCTGCGGAATTACTAGTTCATAAACGTAGAAGCAAAAAATTTTATAATAATATTAAAAAAACAATAGAGATTTCTCAACAGAATAAAAAAGTGTTAGGTCTTTGCTTTGATTTTATGGCTGTAGTTGACTTACCTAAAATACCGGTGCAGGAAGTATATTATTATCGTCAATTATCTGTCAATACTTTTGGTATTCATAATTTAAATACGAATAATTTATTTTGTTATGTTTATCATGAGGCAACAGCAAGAAAAACGCCAAATGATGTATGCTCTTTTTTGGTTCACTATATTAATAATTTTGTTGATGATAATGTTGAGGAATTGCATTTGTTTTATGACAATTGTGCTGGGCAAAACAAAAACCATGCATTACTCAGAATGATTATGGCTCTAGTTGAAATTAAAAAATTAAAAAAAGTTCAGGTGTTTTTTCCACAAAGAGGATACTCGTTTTTGCCGTGTGATCGTGACTTTGCATTGATAAAAAAACAACTGAACAGAGTGGATCGTCTATACACTTTAGAAGACTGTATAGAACTTATTTTAAAATCATCAAGAAACCCAGAAAAATTTTCAGTGTTTCTAGTTGATAAAAGTATGATTTATGACTATCAAATGTGGTTTCCACAATCTTATAATAAAAATACTAACGCATTAGAATGTTTAAGCCGTAATAAAACATTGAAACAACGTCGTACAATAGAAAAATTTTTAATTTCTAAGTACCATTATTTTGAATGTGTATCGGAAAAATGTGGAATAATTGAGGCAAGTGAATTTATTGACGGAATAATATCAAACCATTTCAAATTGAGAAAAAACAATGCAATGCCCATACAACTCCCAAAAACACTAGTTTATACTTCAAGCTTACCAATTCTTGAAAGCAAAATGAAAGATTTGAAGCAACTAGCGAAATATATTCCGGAGCCAGCATTGCAATCATTTTGGAATTATATATTTTCGTTACAAACTAAGACTGTTACTAACCTCAAGCAAGGCAAAATAGAACATAAGATATTTATATAATTAAATTTCTAATTATTAAAAATATATCAAATATTTTTGACTCAATATTAGTATATAATCTACTGTATATTATTTAATCATGTCAATTTAACTTTTATGCATATTAAAGCTACTTATTTATAAGAAAACGGTTATTTTCGAAATATAAATGGTAATTTGAAGCATAAACGGCACATGTCCACAACCTTAAAGTCCTTCAGATACCTACAGTTAGATTATATTTCTTTAAGTGATTGTAGAAATATGTATACCATGTCTTTAACTATATTATTCTATAACATACAATTTGTAATTCAATTTTTTTCAAATATATTAAGTTTTTTGTGTTTCCTGAAAAAATGTAAAACTTGGACATGTGTCCTTTCTGCATTTAGCGATTCACCTATAATATATAATTACCAGGTGTTTAAAAATAAAGTTGTATTTAGCCAATAGTTTATTTTAATTGATGTTAAAAAATGATGGGACTTGATCAAATTACATACATCAGTAACATTAATCAAAACATTATTTCAATATGTTTTTTATAGTGACAATGCGACCGAAACGAGCGGTTTTGGTATATAGGAGTGTTTAAAAAACTGGTGGGTATGTGGTTTGTAAAAATCTTCGCTCCTTACGTAAAAGGAGTTCAACACGCCACTGCTCTATGCTATGATTCAACCATAAAATATAGTTTATTATATTCATTAATTTTCTGAGATGCAACCTTTGCAAACCTTGGAATCAGAGTTAGTTTACTTATCTATGGCATAGACTATATAAATCACACACACACACACAAATATATGTATATGTTCGTGGCATGAAGACTAGAGTTCTCTAGTCTAACTCTAGTCTTCATGGTTAGCAACAATGCGACAACATGGACACCCGCAGAAAATTTATCAGGTGGGGGCATAATGAAATCAAACACAAAAAAAAATACATTAAAAAAAGTTTATTTCTTGTAAATTACAAATTGTGTTGGAATTATATGAAATCCAACACAAAAAAGAACATTAAAAAATATATTCCTTACAACCTAAAAAATTAGTTAAATAAAAACTGAAGTCTTCGTGGTTGTTCTATTGCAAACCTTGTTATTAACTGTTCAATTAATTTCTCTTTTCTTGTATCAACTCTTTCACGATGGACACTTAACATACATAGGCCATTTAATCGGTCTTCACCCGACGTAGACCGAAGCCAAGTTTTAACCCTTCGTAAAGTGCTAAATGATCTTTCAGCTGCACAACTTGTAACTGGCAAAGACAGAAAAATTTCTAATGCAATTGTAATGCCAGGGAAAAATATTTTGCTGTGTTCTAGTAAATTTAGAATGAACATACTATACTTTGGCAGTCTTTTTTTTTTTGCCATAAACTATACCAACTTTCACTTTCAGCTAACAAATTTTCAATTTTATAAAAATTATAAATATTAGTTATGCTGTTAGTGTACTCTTGTTTTTTCATTTTTATAAATAATGCTGGATGAAGGTGTTGTAGTAAAAAAGCAACACTATTACTTTTTTAAAATCTTTCTTTAATACACTGAATTATAGAATCTAGATAAAGTAGAAAAATTGATACTCGATAATAGTCTTTGGGAGATTCATAAGAATAATTGTTTCTATGTGATTGTTTTCCAGTTATTCTGGGATAAGTAATAGTGATTTTAAAATCATCTGCTATAGATTTGGCATCAGTAAATTATAAATTAAAGATTTCATTTGCATTTGTTCTATTGTCTTCAAACATTTTTATCAATTCCTCTACATGTTCCCGAACTTTATAAAGCTCCATTGATACACCTTGCAAAATATTTGTAACCGGTTCTAAGATAGCGCTGTATTTTGCGATTATTTTCATAGTAATTATAAATGAAAAATTGAGGTTGAAGAGTATAGACATAGAGCACGTTGTCTTGTATTCGAATTTATAAGACCATTAATAGACAAAGATTGAAGACTTTGAATTACAGCAATAAAATTTTCAGAAAATAGCCTAATACTCTTATACTTTGAAGACCAGCGTGTTTCGCAAAAAAGTGGTATATTAGGTATAAGATTTCTTCGAAGAGTACTTTCGCGATAAAATTTTATAATTTCTTTTATTGTGCAAATAGTATTACAAATAATCATGATTTTTTTTAGATCGTTAATTACTAAATTTAATCGGTGACTAGCACAATGGAAATATAAAGCTTTATTATATCGGTCACGAATTAATTTAGCAATGCTGCGGCTACTTTTCCAGCCATCGTAGCACTACCGTCATAACCTTGTCCACAAAACTTACTTAAACTAAAGCCACTATCTTCCATAAATGATAACATTTTAGTAGTAACTGATTCTGCGTCTAATTTATCTAACGATAAAGAGCCAAGGAATTCTTCTCGAATCTTTGACTGTTTGTCTAAAAATCTAATTACAATTGTTAGCTGTTCAACACCAGAAATATCTGCTGATTCGTCAGCAATAATGGAAAACGCATTTGCGGCATTAGCTTCACATACTATTTCTTCTTTTAATATTTTTCCACACAATGTAATTAATTCATTTTGAGTTCTATGGAATAAATATTTAGCATTTCCCACATTAGTTAAAAAATGATCTTTCAATATCTCATCGCCAGATTCAATACGAAAATTCAAAAGATCATGAAAAATACCAGAATCTGATTTTTTCCCTCGTAAGTGAAGGTCGTGAGTTCCGCAAAACGAAATAGTTGATATAATAGGTTTTAATTTTAGCCTATTAGTTTCTATTTCTTTATGCAATCCAGAATTTACTTGTTCAATAACACTAATTTTTTTACAATTCATAATATCCATAAAATCTTTTGCTCTTGACATTGATTCAGTGTGCCAATTTGAAGACAAATGTATTTTAGAAGATGCATGTAAGAATTTTCATGCATCTTCTAAAATACAGTAAAAGGTTTTATTATAAATCCACCTTGTACACCTCTATGAATTGATGGCTTGAACAACACACATATTCTACAAAAAGCTCCTTTCACACCCTCAAGAGCTGAATATGTCAACCATGAACCATTTTCGTACAACCATTGATGTCTAAATGCTCGAGTTCTTCCTGATTTCAAATCACTTTTAAAGTCATAAGTAGTATTCGGTACCCAAGGATTACGTAAAAGTTCATGTAAACAATCGTCAATATTTTCGACGTTCAAATAATTTCCAATATCTTTTTCATAGGTTAAGATTATATGACTACGGTTATTTTTTGTATTCATGGTAACCGAAGCACTTTCAACTACACACAATTCCGATGACTCCATATTGACTGTACTATTATTTATTTCAATGAAGTAGAGCCAATAGAGGCTTCATTAAAAGAATCACAAAGCTATGTGTGCGTGGTGCGTCGATCGTCATAAGTGGTTTACACACTAGGCGATTAATATCAATTCACAGAATTGAAACGTATTTAATTCTGCGCGATTAATGTAATACGCATTATTTTGTAGGTACGCCTTATAATATATTGTTATTACGATCAACAACACCACACGGCATACACTAAAGTAAAAATATCGATTAAATGTTGATAAATCAAAATAAAAGTTAAAATATTCAACATTCTATTGAATTGCAGGGGGGGGGGCAAATGCCCCATCTTCCCCCCCCCCCTCCGGGTGCCAATGTGCGACAATTATGGCATTTTGTATAATGATTAGGAATTCCAAACATAACGGCAATCTATAAAATTATTTAAACGATCTAGGCATTATATGAAGTGCCAAACAATGTATAGGTAATATGTTGAATGCATTTCATATTCATATTCATAATGTATCGAAAAGTTATGATAGGTTCCTACTGATCGACAATTACAGCCGCACACTTTTTATTTGTAATTTTCACATTCCAGTCTTCCATAAAATGTAAAATATCGTGCATGGATAATCGAGTGCGTGATATGAAATATCATTTCAATACTGAGTTATTAAAACGATAATATGATATAAAAAACAGAGTAACCGATGAACCATATCATCAGTTATTGAAAGATGTTGCTAATGATTAATTGAAAATGAAAATAAAGAGCCACGTGATTACTGGTTACTTAAAAATATGTTTTGTTCGTTAACAATAATGATAGGTATTTATCCTCTTAAAATAAAAAATATCTCCTTTTGCAATAATAAAATACTTTGAATATTTACTTTGTCTCATCAACATCTTTTTTTTCTTTTTTAAGCATTTATTAGAATATATACAATGTGTGATAATATTTACAATAAGCATATGAGCGGTTAGATATTTTATAAGACATGAGGGTATGAAGAGAGAAGCTACCCAGCAGCACACTCAGACGCGAATATTTATAACATCTAAAATAAATAAAAGCAATTAAAATATCTATACTAACATAACATTTAAATTACTAATTTTTATGTGTGCATATATTTTGTAATAATTGATATTCTGTAATACTATTAGGTACATAAAACCAGTAGCGCACACAGGATTTTTTTTCGGGGGAGGTCAAGGTAAAAATATAACACATTTTACAATTAACAAAATTATGCAAATCCTTAATATATTTTGACTTAAATAATAGAATAATAGATAATAGAATAGACTATTCTATAATCAATGATACTAGGTATCCAATACTAGTTTTTTATATTTTAAACTTGTAAAATTTGTAAATTTTAACCTAGACATCGGAGAAAATTTCGTGGGGGTTTACAACCCCTTAACCCCCCCTGCGTGCGTCACTGCATAAAACTCATATTTATTATACATATTGCCGTTAATATACAATATATATGCTCATACCTACATACATAGGCGCCGACTTTTATATTTTAGCACGGGGGCAAATAAAATACTTATACTACTGTTCATGAATATTATTCCAATTCTTTTTATTGGGTTCAGATAAATGAAAATAAAAACAAAAATAAAAATTACATGAAAATACAATTTTTTTTCTAACTTAATTACAATAGGTACATTACATTTTATGATGAAAATATTATTGTTTAAAATTAGATTTATTTCAATTTAAAAGTATTTCTTCTTGTCATGCACTTATTTATGAACATATTTCCTATTTTGCTTAGGTCTAAAGATTCTGCTACTGTGTTATGACAATTTAGAAGTACCAGATCATTTAACTTGGTCTGCGTCATGGCACTTCTGGTATAAGTTTTTAACCTCCTCAACATAGAAAAGGATCGTTCAGTAGTACATGTAGTAATTGGTACTGTTAATATCAATTGTATGCATTTCCTGAGCTCTGAATGACTAAATACGATTTAATTTTAAAAATATTTAATATATCTGCGAATAATGAAACAATTAATCCTTGGCCTTTAATTATATCATGAAATATATCTCTGTGAAATTTTAGCTTATCAATATTTTTATCATCCCTGTAAAATGTACATATTATTTGGGGTGATATTTTTGGATCAATTAAAAACATTTCTATAAAATCTATATTTCAATAAAAACAATCTGCGAATAAAGCACGTATGTTTCGTATGGACAGCGACAGTAAAATGATCAACAACATAGTGTAATACTCACTACTCAGTATTCAATAATCATTACTGTATAAATGTAGAATAAGTCAATATAATTTAGAAGAAATGATAATACCATAGTACAGGTTATAAATAATTCCAACTAAAAATATTGTTATGAAGTATCAGTTTATGCGTGTGTATACCAGTGGCGTAGCTAGAATTTTCTGAAGAGGAGTGTTGATTATAATTATTAAATAGCCGTAACTAGACTACTCAATGCCCGTGTGCGAATCAAAACCTTGAGGCCCCTAATCATCAAACGTTTTTGAACATTTGACCTTTTGAGGCCTAATGATATACAGTTCGAGGCCCAGGTTCTGTGTGCAATGCACCCTCTGTACATCCGGTTTTTACAGCACTACCTGGCAATAATGTCAGTGCATGCTTATGCAAATGACCAAAACATTTTTATAAAAAATTCTTTAAATTAAAAACTTATTTATTTAAAAAATATTTATATTATTTGTTTCTTATGGTGTTGTAGCAGTGATTTTAGACCAGCGAAACATAATCAAAACTAACCATCCACGGTAAAAATGGCGTTTGATCACAAAATAGATTCTTGCCGGGTTGCATAAATATCATTCATTAAATAACTATAACAAATGATTAGCTAAAGGCATATTTTAAATAGGTTATTTATGATTTTATAAGCTCATTAAATTATGTAATGACAATAAATATATAACCATATATAATCTTATTTATAATGAAGGTGTATTGATATTTATTTATTTATTTATTATTATATAATTATATACACTTACTTATTTATATGTATAAATAATACTGGTTATTTGTTTATAATAGAAGTTTTAACAGCAGACTTCTTATCATAAACTTATTATTGTAAATTCGTATTGATAACATTTCAGTAATAAGAAATATTCAAAATTAGAATTGTATTATTTATTTTTTTTAGTGCTTCTATTTTTTTTTTTTTTTTTTGAACTTTGTATCTAATTAAGTTTAATTTAAATTGTTGTTAGTTTTACAGGTTAGGTTATTAACATTTTTTGGATTAAGAGTGATTGATTAAGAATTAAGTAAATAAATAAAAAACAAATGGCTCAAGTAAGAATAATCATTTAAAGAAATAGTAATTTATAAATTTTTATTGATTTAATTATATTGTACCATTGTACATTGCAGTTAGATAAAATTGTGACAGCTTTTCGTCTAACTACACAATTTCCAGCATTAATATCTGCTAGAATACTCAGTTGCTCAAGCAATAATATTAGTATTCAATCCGTTTGGAGTCAAAGAGTTTTAGAGCGGCTAACATCAACTAAATTTCGACAAACAACTGTGTCTGATTATAAAACTTTTACTATAGTTTCACCTCCATCTGACATTACAAACGAGTATGTATCAAATAATTAAAGACATCACAAAGCATAGACATATTATATTATATGTCTATGTCACAAAGTGTATAGATTACAAATATTAAAATTTAATAATTTACTTTTAGGGTGATAAGTTCTTACTCTAAATCATTAAAATATTTTTGCGTTGTCAGAGAAGTAAACTCTGTAAATGAAAAAAAACAATACTTAGAAGTGTGGGCTGATGGTGCACTAGTAAACAATTTTGACTTAAGTGCTTTAGATGTACATGGTAAAATTTATGATGATGGTTAGTAATGTTTTATTTGTATAATTGTATATTCTAATTCCTTATATTGATAAGTTTATTTTTTTTTTTTAAGCTGAATTTGCAACTTTACAATGGTCACCTGATGAGACTAAAATTATTTACATTGCTGAAAAAAAAATTCCTAAATCAGAACCATTTTATAAACAAAAACCAAAAAATTCTGCTGACAAAGATGGTGTGGATAATAATCCTGTGCCGGTATATTTTTTATTTACATAAATAACTATGAAATTAATTATTATACTAATGAGGAATTAATATGTAGGGGAAAGAATATGAATGGAGCCAAGATTGGGGTGAACAGTTAGTTGGAAAAATTACTCCGGTTTTAGTTATTTGTGATATAAAAGCTGATACTATTAATGTTCTTCCTAATATTCCAAATTATATTAATCCTGCATCAGTTATATGGAATCCTGATGGAAGTGGAGTTGTTGGAATTGGATATATAATTACACCACGGAAACTTGGTTTAATTTACTGTACTAACCGTCCTAGTCATATATTTTCTCTTACATTAGATGGTCAATACAGTAAGTATGTTTTATATTGTTATATATGAATTAATATACTGATATTGGGTTCAAATTATAATAACCATATGGTAGTACTTTTATAGATCTGTTAAATCACTTTCATTGTAGTTAATCATTTTTCTTTGTGCAATTGTTACTGACTGTTAAACAAATGATTGTACTTTATAAGTATTTTAATTATATTTTTAGATTCAATATAATACTAGTTAAATTCCAATACTTTTTCCATTTTATTTGTGGAGTAATTTCAATTTATGATTGGTATAATTGGTTTTGCAACCTGTGATAAATTACTATCACCTCGACAGTTATTCAAGGATTAGATAGTTTAATAGTAATTAAGATAATTATACCAGAGTATATAAAGTGACTATAATTTAGTAGTGCAAGTTAACAAGTAAACAATTTTGTAAGAATTATTCTTTTACTATAAAAAAAAATAATTTATTCTATTTTTGTATGTAGCACATAAATAAATTATATATATTTATAAACTAAATAATACATATACTTAGTGATAATTAACTAATGTATTAAGCAATACCAATAATTATACTGCTAAGAATTTAAAAATTATTGTTCCATTAATTTTAAAGTTTAAATATATATGTATATTATGTCTGCTATTTGTATAATTTATTGGTGATGTATAAATATGAAAATTTTTAATTTAGTACATTTATTGATCTAAGACTGATAATACTTATTACTTATTTGTAGTGGAATATTCAATAAATATTTTATTTTAATAGTTATTATTAAATTATTTATGTATAAAATTTAGTTTAATACAATTTTTTTTTCTTAATAGCTGTATTGAGTTCAAATTCAGAACAATTGTCTGTAAAATCTCCCAGGTTTAATATGAATGGCACAAAGCTTGTATGGTTAGAACATTTAGCTGGAGGACCACATCATTCATGTTTTAAATTAATGTCATGTAATTGGTACACTAAAGAGGTAGCTTTTTGTTTACATTTTACTTTTTAGTGATGTCACAGATTATATGAATTAATAAATAAATAAATAATAATAAAAAAATAAAATTATATTATATTTTATTAATATATATTATTTATTATATTTTCATAAAATAAATAATAATTATATATTCATATAATCTGTGATGATGTGTTTTGTTTTATAATTAATGTGATTTTATCTAGATTAGTACAGTAATTGATATAATTAAAGATTCCTTTAATCTCAAAGTCAACAATGATATAATGCCATTCTATGGCTTATATAATCAAAAATTAGAAATAAGATGTTGGTTGAATGATGATAAAACTCTTTTGTTGAGCACACCTCAAGGTGGTTCAATACATTCATTTGCTATTGATACTGGTAATGATTTTACTTCTTTAAAATATATTGTAATCTTAACATAATAATGAAATAATTTTGTAGAATCAAAACAAATCCATTATCTTCCAATTACAAAACCATTTCATGAAAGTGTTAGTGTAATAGATGTGTATGATGATAGTGTACTGTTTTATAAATCTTCTCTCAATAAACCTGGACAACTAATCACTGTCAAATTGCATTCTCTGAAAGGTGATTATGACTTTAATAATATTTCTATTTATGAAATATCTCCATCTCGTAGTCTTCCAAATAGTGAGAAATTTATTGTTGAACATGGCTGTACTTTATATGGTAAGATTTAAAAAGCTACATAAAAGTACATAGAAATCTATATAACATTTTCAATTTAATTTTTAGATAAACCCACTACAATTTTTTACGGCCCAAAAAATAACAAATGTCCCTTGATTGTATTACCTCATGGAGGACCACATTCATCATCTGTAGATTCATATGCAGGAATCATTGCTTTCTTTGTTCAGATTGGTAATGTGAATTTATAATAATTAATTATTAATTTCGAACCTATATAACATTTTATTTTATAATAATGATAAATTATTGCATCAAAATAATATACAAGTGTACAACCAGGGATGTGCAAGATACCTAAAAAAAAGTATTTAAATACAAGATACAAGATAATTTGATATTTTTAAAGATACTAGATACAAGATACAGGTAGTTGAGATACATATAAGATACATCACAAACACACAGTCTAAAATAAATGTTTAGCGTGATAAAATTAAGAAAACATTCTGCCGATAAACTGGATTTATGTAACTTATGATTATGAAATTTGCTCATAATAAAGATTTTATTTAACTTTATTATGAGCAAATATTGTATATATTATTAATTTATCAAGTGAATGCCTTTGACGTGAAAAACTTTAATCTAAATTATTAATGATTATAATGATTATTATTATATAACAATATACTCAGGGCTGGGCAGTATCTTAGAGACTAGTATTTAAGATATGTGAGATACAATTGTATCTTATATCTTGTATCGAGATACATTATTTTAATGTATCTGATATCATGGATTTAAATACTTTTTTAACTTGTATCTAGTATATTTTTATGATTAAAGATACTTGATATAATATATTGTTATGTAATAATAATTATTAATAATATAGATTAAAGTTTTTCACGTCGAAGGCATTCACTTGGTAAATGAATAATGTATACAATA
Organism: Sipha flava; assembly: GCF_003268045.1. NCBI lineage: Eukaryota > Metazoa > Arthropoda > Insecta > Hemiptera > Aphididae > Sipha > Sipha flava. The sequence continues at coordinate 907,505 of NW_020271729.1, forward strand.
TTTGCTCATAATAAAGTTAAATATAATTTTTATTATGAGCAAATTTTGTGATCAAAAGTTACATAAATCCAGTTTATCAGCAGAATGTTTTCTTAATTTTATCGCGCTAAACATTTATTTTAGACTGTGTGATTGTGCGATGATCGGTTCATATTTTCTGTCTACGCAGTGTTTGTGTAGTGTTGTCCAATTTTAAGTATCTATTACTAAAAACATGGATAATAATGTAATTGTTAATATTCCAAAATCCTTAGATGGAACATTCTATACAATATTCAATTTTAATGAAATAATGAATGTGAATTGAAAATTGAAATTATTTATTATTAATTATATATATAATTATTTATTATTATTCATTGAAATTAGTATTTTTAAAAGGTAACTGAGAATTTATTTTAAAACATGGGATATAACATATAAAAAACTATTACTATAATACTACATATCATTTTTTTAAATTTAAACATTAATTAGTTAATAAATAAACAATGTAATTTATAAATATATTTATATTATTTTTTATTGTACCTAAAAAAATAATGAAAATGAATGAACAAATAAATAAATATTAATAAATGTATAAAGTATCTTGTATCTTATATGTATCTCAGCTACCTGTATCTTGTATCTAGTATCTTTAAAAATATTGAAGTATCTTGTACCTTGTATTTAAATACTTTTTTTTAGGTATCTTGCCCAGCCCTGAATATATTGTATCTAGTATCTTTAATCATAAAAAGATACTAGATACAAGATATAATTGTATCTCAGATATGTATCTTAAATACTAGTATTTACGATACTGCCCAGCCCTGTATACAACTTATATGTATATTGTAAGTTAGTAAGATTACCTTATCAAATATAATCAATGTTAGATTGTGAATGAGTTGTTAATTAAAGTGTTTTCTAAAGTGACATTTTATAGAGCTTGTTTTCTTTTAAAATGGAACATTAGTATAATATAGTATAGTATACCTACTATACTCATTAAAATTAACAATATAAGATGAATTAATATTAATTTTTATATTATTAAGGTATTAAGTTATTACTTGGACTAAAAAAAATTTTATATGTAAAATATTTTTTAAAATTGTAATTTTACCAAGTTTTTTTACTGTTTTTAATTTTATTAGGTTTTGCTGTATTACTCATCAATTTTAGAGGATCAACAGGACTAGGCAACAATTATCTTGAATCTTTACTTGGTAATATAGGTGATGCTGATGTCAAAGATATATACAATGCAATTCAATCTAACTCTTTGTGGTCTGATAGGAAATTAGTACTATTTGGTGGTTCACATGGTGGTTTTTTGGTTACACATCTAAGTGGACAGTATCCAGTAAGTATTCTTTATTGTACCAAGTACACTTACTTAGTAAATATTGGGAAAATCTGTTTGGTCTATGTATTAAAATTTACAAAGTCTGAGTATGTATGCATTTGATTTTTTAATAACAGTTTAAAGTTATATGCATATATCCAAAGTAAAAAATATAATATGAACATATATTAAGTTGATAGTGTATGTAACTAAGCGCACTGATCCTTAAGTACACAGATTTTATTAAAAAATACATGGATTTGTATACATATGCTAAGATGTTTTTAAGTACATGTGTAACAAAGGGCCAAGTAAATGTCACTTCCTTATAGAGTAAGATTGTTTAGTAAAACTAGTTATGTTTTAATAGTAATATACAATAATCGTTAACAATTTTTTCAGAGTATTGGTTTTTTGATAAATAATTGAAAAATTGGGGTTAAACTAGAATTCAAGATGTTAGTTTCCACAAAACACAAACCATTTCTTAAGCATTTGATGGTGCTAAAAGTTTGTAAACCGCTGACTTTCATGATACTTCTCATTTCCACCCTATTGATAAATATTTCTGGTTCCATGTGTGCTTTAGGAAATGAATAGAACACTGTTTTATTCTGCACATGGATGAAATTATAAAAAATTAAATATTTTATTTACTTATACCGAAATCAAATAAATAAAGATATATTTTTTTTATTTATGAGTTTATAAAATTATAATTAATATAATTAATTTTATTCTTGGTGCCTGAATAAATTCATATATCAAAGTAAAATGTTGTTCTACAAGCCAAAAATATTGCTGACTATTGGTCTTATTGTTTTATTTATTAGTTTTTAAAATGTATAAAAAATTTTTAGTCTTGCCTGTCTGTAAATAAATTATTTAATTAATGTTGTTTTATTGATTCATTCATTTTCAGTCTATATTTAAAGCAGTAACAGCATTGAATCCTGTGACTGATTTGCTTTCTATGTTTGGAACAACAGATATTACTGAATGGTATGTTATTTAAAGCACATAATTTATACATAGTTATGTTATTTTTGATTAAATTAGTAGAGTAACTAAAATAGTAGGTAAATAATCGAATTCTAATTTCTAATCGAAATCTGGTGGTTTAGATTTTAATATTGTTTTTTACTTTTGACTTCTCAAATTGGCAAGGTTCTCTATTTATCTTATCTTCTATTATATATATAATTTTTTAAAATTTTTATTTTGCAATTAATTTTTTGCAGGCCTGTAACTGAAGTAGGTTTTAATTATTCTGATTTGAATACCTTGGTCAATTCCAAAGATGTGATGATGAAACTAGCTGATTGTTCACCATGTAAATATGCCCATAAGGTTCAAGCTCCTACATTGTTATTGCTTGGTGAAAAAGATCTGCGTGTTCCTCCATCACAGGGTCTTTCTTATTACCATCTTCTTAAGAAGCATGGCGTCACGACCAAGTAAAATTAATTTACTGTGGTTGAATAAAAAAAACTGATGTACATTTTTATTTCAGAGTATTGATGTACAATGATTGTCATCCATTAAACACTGATGCTGCATATATGGATTCTGCAATAAATACTGCATTATGGTTTATCAAGTATACCAGCGAAGACTCAGAATAATGTTAAATCCTTTTTTTCTAGTGTTCAATTTTAGAATAATTTTTATTAAAAAAATCTTTCATTTATATTTCAAATCAAATTTTTTAATAATTTATATTTATACATAAATAAAGAGCTTTGAAAATTCTTAAAAATATATATTTTCAATTATGTATCAACTATATGTTTGTGTGTGTATGTTTTGTGATATACCTACTGTGGAGAATAATTAATTGACATTGTCTATGACAACTTGAACCCCAAATATAAAATATTATTTGTATTTGGATGTATTTCGCTAATAATTAAGTATTAAATACATTTAAATTTTAAATAATCATGGTTAAATTCTTTACACAAAATATGTATACTAAAATGAATTAATCAATTATCAAATGAGCAATAATATATATACACTTATTGGTAATACTTGGTTACAGTAATTGATGACAACGGTCACTTCAAATAAATAATTATTCAATTAATATAATAATAAGTCATGACGTAATTAAAGAAATAGTTAACCACCGACGGTGCATTCAAATAATTATAAATTTCAAATGAGCACATGAGTAAATGAAATCTGGCGAAAATATTGAACAAAATTAACAATTATGGTTGGGAAATTGGCTGCAAATTCGTTGCTGTTTACTATCTATCTGAGCATTTTCCCTTGCTGGGACCTATACACGATGCGTGCGACATGATCAAGGGCAACACGTTTTGTTCGAAACTCCCGACAAACAAGTGGGCCCACGGACCTCGAGCCCACACTGCTACGTCCTCGCCGCCGTGCGTTTCCAATGACATCGGCACTAGAGCCGGATAAAGTGCGAACTTTTCACCTGTGACGAAAAGATAACGTCAAAACTATTACTATCCAGAAAAATATTGGATCACTCATTCGATATCCGTGATTATTGACTTACCGTACTCCGACGGTTCTTTCTCGTACTTGTGTTCTTTGGCCGACGGTCCGTTAGCGTAACTTAAAATCGAATACGTTTCGCCACCACGATTTACGTGCCCGACAACGCGATCCTCTCTGGACGGATACCCGTTGATGGTCATTGTGTGCGAGTGGTCCGACGTGACGACAATTAGCGTGTTCTTCGGGTTCGTCATAGTGTCGGCCACATTTACGGCTCGAGAAAAAGCTATCGTCTCGCTCAGGGCCATGTGTGCCTGCAGTATACGGAAAAAACGGATGGGCATACACCGATAAATATTAACGGACGTGCACAAGCTATAATTATGTTGCAAGTGTTCGCAGGTCCAGGCGGACGGTGATTAAAAGGAACGTTCCTTCAAATTCCCAACGGTTACTGCCCCTTAATTGATTTTAATTACCTATTATATTGTCCTAAATATACATATATCTCAACTTGGTATACAATTGTATAAATTTTTAATGATGGTGCGTGTAATTTAAATAAATGATTAGTGATATATTTTATTATCTTACGTCACATAGAATCAGAACTTAAGTAATTATGGTTTGCGTTTGTCTTTCAACCCCTTTGGCTCTCTACAAGTTGAACAGTGGATCCATCGTAAAAGACGGCTGCACAATTCAGTCATATCGCAACTTGCATTTACTTACAGTGAAAACTATCGGAGAAGAAATCTCAAATGACCGAAGAAATAAATCGTTTTAGGTTTAATTTACTACAGGGCTTAGATTCTTCCGCTCAGGGGCAACAACATTTTGCTGCCCATATTGCCTGAAGCTGAAAATAAGTGTCTCCAACTATTCGTTAAAAAGCTGCTCGCAATTCGTTTTCCCCATTTTGGAACACTATTATACAATATTTGTAATTAATATCAAATCCAAAATAATAACTGGGTTATAATTATATAAATAAATTTATATAAAGTTGTCTTTTATAAGACTGATGATGGTGTCTTTAAATAATTTAACACCTTTCGGTCAAATGCCTCATTTCCATAAAAATCAAGATTAAACCAATGCCTATATCTCGAATAAAATACGCTTAAATGTACATACATTTTGTACGCTACTAAATAATATAAATTATTTTATAGTATACCATTTATTTTTTATATAATTTTATTTATTCAAAAACTATTTTCCATTGAGAATACAAAAAAATCGATTTGGAATTATTTAGAATCACTGTAAAAATATTGCCACCCCCTTAAGTATTTCAAATCCGAACCACCCCTTAAATACGTCCCTGGGTAGGTATGTCCAGGTCAGATGTTCGTAGCCTTTACATTCACAATATAACTATTGTAGGAGTACAGAATCGTGTACCTACATAATTTCCAACTAGAAGAAGTTTCCGTACCATATTGATCTTCCATCTGGACCCATATCACTGCATTATTATACATTCATTCACCATTATACGTGTGCTTACCAGATTCTGATGGTGCGCGTGATCGATCCGACCACCCTCAACGAACAACACGTATCCGTTCTCGTTCTTCTGCAACACTTCTATAGCGGCCACGGTCATTTCACTAAGAGAAGGCTCGTCCTTTTCTATTTCCTTGGTGCCTGTGTAGGACATATGACTCATGGAAAACAAACCTAAAATCGGTTTACGCACAAAACTTATTATTTATTTAATTTCTAAACGGGTCATACCCAAATTACGAGTACATATTATCATTATTATTATTGTTCAGTTTACATTACATGATATACGTTGATTTCGACGTTTGAAAATTCATGAAAAATTAATGAAATCATGTTTTGCAATATATGAGATATGTATACAACTTGTTCGGTGACGATTCAAAATCAATTGTAGTCTCTACCCAAATTTAGCCCTAATGTCTTCGTCTAATAATTTTTTTTGAGTAAAATACTATATTAATTAATTTATTTTGATCTTTAGTTTAAACGCTGTAGATATTTAAATACGAGTATAATCATATTCACCTGGTATTATTTGGGCTTTTAAAATCAACTTCTAAATTTTTCCATCACCACATAATATATACTATATACATATAATGTTATATTATTTATATATTAATTACTATGTACAAATTCACCTAAAAGTTTATCCACGTCTTTCAGATCCACATTTGATAATTCGGTTTTGTTCCTCACATAATCGTACTTTTGATGGGTTTTCATCATGTGAACCTTCCATTCAGCGATCAGATCCCGACCGTCCTCTCGATTGCCGTTCATTTTTTTCGGTAGGAACTCTTGTCGGCCTCCACCCAGGATTACCTGAAAACCGTAATCCATAATACACATCCGAAAACGCCGAAAGTCTCTTCCGACGACAAAACCGTTTTGTATTTATTGTACATCTAACTCAATCCCGGGCGATCGAGTCACCAGCTGTTGAGCAATATCCAAACAGTCACCCGGAGCGCTGCTTTCCCAACTTCTGTCAGCCGAATGAGCATAGCCGCCGGCCGGTGATGCGTGCGTTACTCTGTGGACGGTATCACATGAAGGTATGAATTTATGTGCAGGCTGTGGTAATAATATTATACTCATGAAATAAGATATATTATTTAATTGTGTTTTTTGCTTTGTAACTTCGACAAATAAGGAGAGACCGTCAATTTTATTTGAAATCCGTTTTTTGCCTCTCCAACCTTAACGAGTTAATTGAATAAGACCAACTATACTTGCAAAACCAGATTCTTGTAATTATTGTGTTGGATTACGGAGTGTATAATAACCGTAATATGTTGTAATGTTGCTACACCTTATATTAAACTAGAGACTTGTGTAGGTCAGTTATAAAAATGTTTTACCTTATTAATGGTCTGTTAATAGAAAATTATTATTGTTTTGAGTAATAATAGCAAGGGTAGTGCAATTAGTATGTAGTAAATATTATATTTTACGCTTTACCCGGTGGGTGGTCCTTTTGTTGGGTTGTAATCAAAAAACATCTATCTCACCTTTACTCAAAATACTACGAAACCGGTCTACATGATTGTACCTGTCTCGAGATGACAATAAAAATACTGTGCCTACATACGATTAATTATTTTAACTTTCAGCTTTCTTAGCATCAAAAACAAATTAAATTATGAAATTAAATATATACTCGTATGATAGAACTGTATTGTACAATTGTAAGGGGCGTGCCTAGACATATTTTCATGAGGGGGGAGGGTTCTTTATATTTTGACTATCACTTATTTCAAATGTATTTATTTTACAAATTTTAATGTCATTAATAAAATCACAGACGTATGGTACTCGTATTTAATTACTTATCTAAGTACAAAAGTGGTGAACAATTCTGAACTGACTGGTCTGTAATATGATTTCTATGTTAATCTCACATAAATATACATGTATATACTCGTATATACACACACACACATATATAATTGTATATTTACAGTTTTCTTCTCGTATACGTTTAGGATTTCAATTACACACAGACAGGTATTTATCAGATACACTGTATAGGTATTTACTGTCGGAAATTTACCTCGTGGTGGTGACGATGCCGGTAGATTTTCCAGCCATCTGAGCCCACCGTAATATTGAGTCTACTTGGTTTTTAGAATCCAAAGACGCCTTACAGTCATTCTTCTGAACGGCGCCAGTCACACCCAATGTTCCCGAGTTCGCCTTCACACCAGTCATGTAGGCAGTCGACGAACAAGCCGAATCGGCCACTTGTTTGTCCACGCAATATGTCTATATGGATAGAAAAAACATATGAAATTTATAAGTATGAAATATAATATATTAGTAGGGTATACATCGTCTCGGAAACGAAATATATCAGTACTATGTACCATTACGGTTGTACCCACCCTGACCAATCCGGTGTACGGAAAGTTTTCGAACGTTAGTGAAGTATTTCCGTCTGAAAACGGCTTGCCGGAAGTCTGTTCCATGTGTACTCTGGCCGCAGTCACTGTGGCTAAGGACATACCGTCGCCCAGGAAAAACACGACGTTCTTTGCCCGTCCAATGATTGGTTTTTCTAGCGTTTTGACCCGACGTCTTAGGTCGGACATGCCACGGTTCATCCAAAAGTTACCATCTATATTTGAATTTAGTTCGTTGATATATTAGGTTTTACGCAATTTCACTGTGAACTCAACAGTGTAATTGTGCGTGTGTGAATTTCAAAAATTACCGTACGATCGATGATTTGTTAATTGAATGTTTCTAAAGTGTACATTGTGATTTTATACGAAAAAAAAGTGCTCATTAAAGAACGTATACTAAATAATATTATTTGAAGACGTATATAATGTATGGTATGTATGTATGTAAGCTAGTTCAGCGATGTGCATTAAATTATTGGTCTGGCACCAGGGGCGGATCTAGGGGGGTTCAGGGGGTCAGCTGACCCACAGTTAATATTTGTTGACAAAATTGGCCTCTTGAAAATTTTTTTCTCTTTTTAGACCTTTATTTGGACTCTTGAACAGTTTACCCATCGGAGTTACTTGAAAAATGAATGCCATGTATATTCAAAATTTAAAATTTTTCAATTCATAATTTATATTTTAAATTATATCGGCTTAGTAGAAAGTTAGGTAAATCATATTTTATTCCGTATGGTTGTTGTGCTGATAAAATTAGATTATATTAATTAATCGTAAATATGTCATTATCGGTGGTATCGCTAATTCTAAAATGTAATATAAATATACTTATACACTTTTATGAGCATATTGTGTTTTTTTTTTACAAGGTATTCATTTCTAATTCAGTTTCATCCCTAATAAATGGCTTGACCCACAGTTCCCCGACTCTGGATCCGCCCCTGTCTGCACTCTTAATTCTATTTAATTATATTTATGTATTCATAATATTATGTAATACTACATACGTAGTATTATGCATCTCCAGATAACTGTGTACGAGGAAGAATAGATTAATGAAATACATGTTAATACACATGGGATTTTATTGCGGATAGTTATTATATAGGTGCTATATTGAATACGTTTACCGTAAAAATCTCGGAACGGATCATCGGGACGTATTCGCACTTACCGTATTCTCTTGATCGCTGATTTAGAGGTCGTCCCTTGTCCGCGAAATAATTGTCTGGAAAATCAAATAGAACCAATTGATGTGAAACGTCCATCAATGTTGCAGTCGCAGTAGGTAGTTAAGTTTGTGTCGTAATCGCATGCCAATCGACATGTAACGATTGACCCCTAATGCAGTCATGGGTGCAAAATCATGGACGATGTAGGACCGTATCAAGAAATGCAAATGACTGAGAGATTCCGATTCTGATGACCTTGCATGCAGTCGAAATGTGATAATCAAACAGAGAATGAAATTATTGGAAACCCATTGATCACTGAGTTTGTCTCGAGTGCAAGGAACTCAGATCAATTAACACAGTTACTTAAATTTGTGCATGAATAAGAATTATAAATCCATATGTGTGCTCTAGCGTTTTCTTTAAAAATAAAAAATGTATTTTACCTTATCAAAATATTATGTATTTATAATATAAGTACTAAACTGATATTTTTTTCATTGGTCGATTGATAACTTATGTAACTATTAGTTCTTATTTTACTTATTAAATCACCAAACAAATTTACGAGCATGTGTGTACAACTGTCAATCGTAAATGTACACCATTGCCGCTCCTAGCCTCAGTGGTAACTTTATTTCGCCACCTTTGTAAACTATTTATTATTTATGAGTAATACGTATTTTTCTTAAAGTATTTATCAAGCCAACCTATTACTTTTTTTTCCTTAAATTAATTAAAGGCATCTAAACTGATACTGAATAATAATGTAAATAATAATATAAACTGTTAAAATTGTATAGATGTATATCAATACAATATATTTAGTAAATGAAAATCTATCACAATGATTTAGAATAAATATGTTCACACACACGTAAAAAAGTTACAACATTAATTGATGGATAAATAAATAAAATTTTACAAAAAAAAAACGCATTATGTAAAAAATACATAAATATAATTTATAATAAATTATTTCTTCTTGAGTTCTTACACATATTGTATTATCAGTTATAATATAAATTGAATTCGTTGAATACATTTAGCCAATATTGATTTATAAAATAATTTTGTGGAATATAAAAATGTTTGATTTTTACCATAATAAATTAAAAAATTTTAAAATAGAATCTTAAAACAAAATCGTCACTTCTTGAAAATGTCTACCTTTGGCAACTGCTTATTTTATCTGATGAATAACTGACAGTTATTTTTTTGATTATATAAATAAAGAATTACTAGCAAAATTTAGGAAAAAAAATTTTAACTTTTTATAAATTATATTTATTCTTTTCATACTTTTGCAGTAAAAAAAATTATAATTTGAATAAGAATAATAAAGATTATTTACATGTTTTGCTGACATAATTTAATGAAATGTATAGGGTTATTACGTTTTATATTATTACATTGGATGTGGTATACATTATAAGATTAATTGTAGATCGGTATATTTTGATTTTTTGGCTCAAACCTGATCACAAACAACTTGGTTTTTTGTGATTTACATTTTGAAGCATTGTTTTGTCCATGTTTTGGCATCTTTTGAATATAATAAGAGATCATAAATATATTTCGTTAATATTTAGTATCATTGGGTATATGAAATACCCATTATGCATTATATGTGAATCAGTATATTATATAATAATGTTTAACATATTCACTGAGTTTATGTACCATAGTCACGAATGTATAGATAATTTAAATGTCAACTGGGCTATTGGGTTTCATATTGAACATATTATCACGTCTTATTTGAATACTTAAATATTTATCTATGCATTATTTAACAAGATCCATTTCTTACAATGATATTGTCGTTTTTCGAGGAATACGTATAAACACAACTTGGGATTTATATATGATACTTGGTTAGAAATTTAAACTTTTTACATTTAAAGTAATTTTTATTAATATTTATTATCAATGTACCAAAAATGTAATTAAAAGTAATATACATAATTTTTAAAATTTTAGTGGTTTAAAAAAAAATTAATAATTTCTAAATAAAAATGCCCTGAAGGACAATAAAACAATGAAATAGATACTGAGTATAGTGTACTATTATTACACTATTTAATATAAATTAAAGTATAACATATTGTAGTTAATATTTAAATATACTTTTAATTTTTTGGTATTATATTATTGATTTTTCAATTGTTTATACATTTTGTGTAAATATCACATTTCAAGTCTGCTCATTCTTCTTTCGTTTATTTCATAGTTTCATTTATTTTTTGTAATAATTAAAATATTTTAAACCCTACATTTAAGTTAGATAAACCTCACATCATTATAATAATAAATATTCTATCGTCAAACAAAATCAATAATTAATACAAATTGTGAAGAAATCGGAATTTGTATCATCATTTGCATCAAATGTGGGCTATTCTTATTTTATTATATACCATTATAATTCAAAAACTTTGTTGAAATAAATCAATATAACAATATTACTAAGCATCAACTGATAATGGTGCCTGAATTGGATATAAATTATGTCATGTTTATAAAATTATAAAAATTATTCTTTGAGATATTAATGAATAAAGCAGTGTTGTCGTTCTAACCATAATTTTTGCTAGTCTTAATAATCTAAAAATACGTTTTAAAAATACGTACCAATGGAAGGTTTGGACTTAAAATGAGATTTTGATGCAGCTATAGTGTTTTTGATACAAAACAGAAATATTATTAACATGAGGTAAGAAACCATGTTGACGTCTCTAATGTAGAGACTTCCTAATGAGAGTTTCTCGTAACTAATCCGTCTGGCGTGTCCGGCGTAAACCAAATGACTGAAAAACAGCAGTTACGTACCGGTGTATACGTTGTCACAATATCTAAAAACACTTTATGGGTGACTGTTAACGTATAATTGAAGGATTTAAGTAAAATTAGATACAAGGATCATTGGTATGATTATTGATTATTCGACGGTGGTTTGATTAGTATAATAGTAAATTAATTAATCATAATAATAGTCATTAATTTTAATAATCACATTACAGATATATTACGTTGCTAGGTTAATATATTGGTTTATTAACTTTTATGCAAACCACATATTTTCTGTGTGTACACGTTTTACGGTGGTGAATTTCGTGAATGTAATTTCAAATATAACTGTATAATTTAAAGAGTTCGTAATGCATTAAAAATATGCAGTTCATATTCATTATTGAAGTTTTTCAGCGAAGGAAAAAATTTATAATTAATTTTGTGACGTTTGATTTTTTTTTGCCCCGTTGGTAATATTTATAATATTTGGAAATTTTTTAAATCATGTAAAAGGTAAATTGAAATATTTCAATATATTTTATAAGAAAAAGTACCATTTTTATTATATATTAAGTAGTAATTCGCTTATTAGTAAATTAATTAATATTGAAATTAATTACGTTAGTTTAGATTTGTTGTAGACTTATTTGTATCTTAGTTTATAAGTATTTTAACCAAAAGTTATAACAATAAACAAAAGACAAAAACCATTTAGAGTCTTAAGTTATTTGTGACAACACTAATAGTTCATCTCTATGTGTATCCTCTAATTATACGAAAAAATAATCCACTTTATAAATTACTATTTGAATCGGCTAACAATTTTTATAAATTATTACTGTACGGCATTACTTGTGAAAATAATTGTGAGTTGAAATACCTTCCAAATTTCAAGGTTTTCTGTAGAACATAATATTATTTATCCAATAAAAAAAATTTATGCTGATTTTTATCTTTTATATTCAGACTACAATTTTTCATTGTTTATGATAGTTAAGTAAAATAATTTAAATTAAATTAGCAATACATTTAATACATTTTTATTGCTTCGTCTATGCTAATAGTGCGTGGAATTCACAATTTATTGGTAATAGTGCATGTGTGTTAATTGATGTAACAGTTTAAGAATGATTGTTGACATTTATTAAATACTTTGAACATTAAAATTTTGTTTTTATCGAAGAATTTCTTAATAGACTAGATTCTTTTGTTAGATGCAAATATGAAAATGACTAAATTGTTATTTATACTAATTGCGATTTTAGTGCATGGTTTATTGCGTGTTTTTAAGTGCTAAAAGCTCCAAATCTTGTTTATTATTATTGTTATTATATTAATTATATATTAACGTAAAAAATCAGTTGTTACTTATTTTGACTCATTTATGGAGGGATCAAGATAAAATCTAAAAATTGATACTTAAGTATTTTTATAGACGTTTGGCTATAAAAATCTAATTCAAAAAATATAATGTAAAAACCTATTCATTCTTATTCATCTTCATAGGAGAGGATTGCGAGAAATAATTTCTTACCATCTCTAATAGTGTATAAATGAGATACAATTCCTACATAATAAAACATAAATACTACCAAAATTTTAAGCTACTAGGTCCAGCGGTTTGATCTGAGCATTGATGAGTGAAAATATTAAAATCTTTATTTATACATATAAATTAAGGATTAAATTAAATTAGGATTCAAATTATTACAGAGTAAAACTAAAACTAAAGAGCAAAAATCTGTAGATATGAATCAATAATTAAGATTGTGGATTATTTTTCATGATAATCATTAATTAGCCAACAAATTATGGAACATAACAAAATAAATAAGTAATGCGAATTAATTATTTATTATATAGGTACATAAGAAATAATAATAAAAAATATATTTAAATAGCTTATTTTTATCAAACATATAGGCTCATCAATTTCTATCACTTTCACAAATGTCAATTTTCGAACTTTTATCTTCCTCCGTAGGCTACGTATACCACCATTGTTATACCATTTCCTGTTTTTATTACTTTTTCATTTTTTTTCTTCCAAAGCAGAATTGTTCACGTTTTCTCTGTATTTACCCATCTTGGTCTTCGAATTGTCTTTAATGCTATAGTTTTGTAGTAATTATTAGTAAAACAATAAATATTTAATAATTTAACTAAAGAAATTAAAATAAACTATGACGATGTTAGTGATGTAAGTAAAACTTCAAACACTTAATATTTTTTATATTTTATTGTACTGTATTATTTTACTCGATCTGTGATTTTTTTTCATCAAAAATTTTGGTAGTTTTTTTTTATCAGCGAAAACAGTAAAATGAAAATAGGTTTGTATAATGTAATTCATTACTATTGATATATCAATATTATTTACATAGAAGTGTGCGCGTGGGATGTGCTTGGATAATTGTAGACATATAATAGGAACGGTAAGAACTTTGATAAGTTTTTTTAATTTAAATAGGCTAAGTATATCAGTCAACAAAATAATATCTTATAATGTCTTACAAATCAAGTAAGTTCATACCACTACTGATGTTAATTAGTTTTAATACCATTGTTTAAACCTTTAATTTCTATATAGTAATTATTAATGATGTTCTATCGTGAGTATCAAAGACATGTTGATTATTTAACAGTAAAATTGTCATCATAATGTTTACTTTTGCTTCTTCTAACCGATGGATTATTAATATCCAGTAACCAATATTATATACAATTGTTTAAAGCGACGTTCATTCTTATTATTATGTATTAATTATTAATTATATTTTTCTTCTTCTCCCTCACCTTATTCCCAACTATTTGGGGACTTTTTAATTATGTTTTTATTATTATTTTTATTATGGGCTGGAGATTTATGGTTCATAACGAAATAAGACACCAATTTTCGTTACTGAACACGAATTCACTAAAATGTAATATCTTCAAAATGGACGCCATTAAGAAAATCTTTCTTTTTAGCCCTGAGCCCTAAGATGGTGATACGGCCTACATAGATTTTCTAATGCTTATGATGATGAAATACTACTAGCCATCTAATACGTGTGATCTTTGACTTCGACCTGTTACCACATGTTGATGTAGTAAATCTCCAATCAATCCAGCCGTATCAGAGGTCATATTACGATTCAATGATAATATTAACATTATTCTCGTTTTATAATCGAAAATAAAAATTTTAATCCAAATATGGTCATAAATAAAGATCGGATATAATTGCATTAAAAAGATACCAAAATTTCAATGAAAATGTATCGAAATTGCAGTATAAATATGTTAAAATTGCAACAAAAAATAAAATTAAAATTACATAATAGAATCATATCAAACATACAATCATTAATTACTTACATAAATATAAATATATAATTTTTCTGAATTAAAATTTATAATTATATATATCTCTAAATTATGTTCTTGAAAATTGTATCATCTATTACTTAAAACATGTTTATGTAATGAAAAAAGACGTTGAGCACTTGTTATCGGTGCATATTTAAAATAATTTAAAACATTTGGTGTTTTATCTAAATTAACATTTTGATTTCCTGTCATAAATTAATAGTTTTATATCCTAATTTTTTTTCTAAGACATATTTTAATATATCTTTAACTATTTTCCCATTGGGACCGGGAATATTTATCAAAATATTTTTAATTTTACTAAATATGTTTACACTATTAAGTAATTGGCTATTTTGATTCTTCTAAAATTGTGGATGTCCAAATAAATATTATTTTAAAAATTTGAAACTACATTTAACTACATGTAACAATTTACGTCATAGTTATATTTTAATTGTAAAATTGCTTTAGAAATAATAATTTGTATATTTTATCACGTGAAGTATACAAAAATTGCAATAATTGCCAAACCGTTGAAAATTGTAAAAAATTGCATTATTAAATTAAATAGAAAGAATATAGTTAATTCGATTCTTATATATATTTGATCACATTTGATTTACCTGGTATTAATAAAAAGTTGCAGTATCCATGAAACTCGGTCTTTAGTTATAAGTTATAATTATTGAATTATTTGTCATAAAAATCGTTGTCGTCACGCAATTGTTGTTATATTGAATAAAGACTCTCAATTTATTAATACTATATATGGTAAAATATGAATATAGATTTTAATACATATTTCGTGGACATTTTTAGAGATTTAAATTGTTTTTTTAACTAAGATGTGGCTTATAGGTATACTGGAATAGTCCAGTTAGCCTGGGCCACAATAATAGCTTTGATTTTTAACTAGTACAATTAAACAAAATTAATATTGTAGCCTCAATTATAAATCAGTTAAAGCATATGTAATTTCTAACTTTTTGATATTATTATTAATAAAATTAAAAATTAAAATACATAGTAAATATTAGGTTAAAAGTTAATAAAAGTACTAATAAATAATAAACTCAACCTACTATAATGAGATGTGTAATGAAAGAAAAACAATTATTTTAAAATACTTTTAATCTATTCAAATAAAATTAATATTTATATCTTACAATTTTATTTAAAAAAATTGTCATATTTTTCTAATTTCCTCTAATTTTTCATGTAGCAAATGAAAACAAGTGACGCTGGGTTTGATTGGGTTGTACATTTTTCATACTCCTACAGCTTGTATTGAATAAGGTACATTGTTGAAAACCTAGCAATGTTGTTGTATATTATAGTGTCATTTAATGACAATAAATTTAAAGTAATTTATTTGTTTTGTTCATTTATGGGTGATAAGACAAATTATACAACTGTTTTAATTTTAAAAAAAATAGGAGGCTGATATTTTTTATATATTTTTAATATTTTTAAATTTTTTATAATAATAAGTAATTTTTATGATTTTATTGAAAACTTCATTCGACCATTTTTTATTTTTTATACAAAATCTCTTAGTAAATATATCAACCTAAACCGCAATAACTCAATAAAATATTAGAGAATTATCAATTTATCATTTAATTTTACTAAAAATTATAATTGTAAGATCTGTTAAAAAAATTCTGAAAAAGTATGAATTAACCATTATATCTATCATTCATATGAATGGCATTATTTTTTTAATTTTAATTGTTTAAAATTTTTGACTAATTCTCAACTAACAATCATAATTTCAATTAAAATCAGTGGGTCAATACAATTTTACTTTTGGATTTATATTATAATAATGCACAAATATTTGATTTAATAACATAGTTTTATTACCTAAGTATTAAGTAATTACCATATATTTCACATAATCGAATAACACAAAATTAAAATAAATTAATTTTTAAATAATATGTTAGCCCAATAATATAAAATCGAATGGAAGACACTGTGATAATTGCTGTCAAGGCACTTAAAAAATAACTTAAAAATAAAATGATTTATAATACACGATACAAAATTATGACAGTACACAGTTTAACAAAAACAATTACATAATGTATACAACTTAAAAATGGTTTTTTATTTTAAACATCAGGCTATTTTGTTACATTGTAAACTATTTGATTTATAGAGAAGAAAAATCAAAATAAATAATATATACAACTGCTAATCAAAACATTTATAAATGAAGATGGTTATAAATACATAAAAAAAAATAAAAATAAATAAAAATATTACTATTATATGCATTTATCAAATATGATTAACCACTCAAACTGTTCACATTTGTTGCACTAACGCCCGGCAATTTGATTTGATTAAGAAATTAAATCAACAAAATAATTGCACGAACCCTGTTATTTATTTAATGACCAAGTGGATACTGTTATTCAATTTAATATAAACAAAAACATTTAAACCATTTAAGTAAATTGTTTAGATAATAATGTAAAAACAAAAATATATATTTACTGTCTTATAAAATAGTTATATGTACAGCAAACCAGCCCTACCCAATTGGAATTTTACCCAAACAATTTGCTGGTGTGATGTACTTAATAGTTATGAGCTACCAGCCTTTTTCTTATAAAAAAAATATAAACACAATAAAAGTCTAATTTAAAATGTATGGCACTAAGAAGTATTGTAAAATCAATAATTATTGATAAATTATAAAAAAGTGCATACAATATTTCAAGACAAATATAAAAATACTTAATTAATGAGAATCTCCTGATAAATAGAAAAAAAAATTATAATTTTATGATTATTACCATGGTCGCCAAGGTTGTTCTAGATCAGACTGTTCATCATTTCTTCTATGTTTGGTAACCAATGCCAAAGGCAATTCTGATTGACTGTACGTATCTGTACTATCACAGCTACCCATTGAATAGCATGATAATGGTCTATCTGGTAAAGGTGACTCAGAACCAGAAGAATCAGATTGTGTGGATGGTGGTGTAGGCACAATCATAGAAAGAGGTGGTGGAGGAGGTGATGTTTCAGTAGGTCTAGTTGGTAAAACAAGAGCAATGTCACCATTTGGCAGTCTAGTTGGAACTAATTGAACCCCACAAGCTGAACTGGTAGATCCTAATAGAATTGCATTCTGGTTGGAGTCCAAATGCAATTGGAGATTAGATGTCTCTGGAGGTGTTGATGGACTTTTTGGGTTGCTGATAACATTTTCTTTATTGAAGTATGTTCCCAGATGCTGCATAAGACGTTTACGGACATTGGGTTCAAGCCCAGGAAATCTGCTAACTTCATTTGTACACTCCGTAAATCCAGCTTTGAATTTGTTGGCTACAGTCGAATCTGTAGCTGCTGATAGAGCTACATTATGCCTTTGCATAGATTCTAAGTGTTTTACAGTCATTTCCAAAATATCTGCTTTTTCTAGTTTTGAATGTCTTGCTGGCTAAATAATTGATAACCTTATTAATTAATAATATTCAAATATTTTAAATTAATTATAATAAGATATACTCACATCTTTTTTAGTTGCGTCTAAGATCAAAGTTTTCAACTCATTCAGACAATTATTTATTCTGGCCCTTCTCTTTTTCTCCATTATTGGTTTATTACTCTAAAAAAATTAAAAATAAATATAATGATAATATGCTTAATAAACTGTTTTTTTAAATTAATTGATGACTATACTAAAGTAAGTACTACATTTTAAAACAGTTATAATTATTTTAAGATAATTTAATTATTCAATAGAATCCCTGGATTGAATATATAATTCATTGACTTAAACTAGAAACTATGATCGTTTACTTGTAATTAATTAAAAAAAAAAAATGTTTGTATTCTAAATATTTAAAAGTAATTTATAATTTTAACCGTCATCTGTTTTAAATACGTCGCGCCAACATGTGACCACTACATTAACATTTATGTATAATAAATTGCCTATATCTTATGCTCAATACCTAATTACTATATTTTTAGTTTTGTATCATAAATTAGGTCTTATATGCCAACGTGTTTCATAGTTTATATTTAGTAAAATATGGAATTGTCTATTATTATTATCGAAAGTCAAACAATTTAATTTTCATAAATCTTATAATTCAATTTGGACAGTGATTTTGTGATTTTAAGTTTTGAAGAGATACTGCCATATTTTTAACTTGATCATTATAGATATTAAAATATTTGATACATTTTAAAACATAAAAACTTTTTTGATATTGTTTAGTCTCAAAATGCGAGTAAGTACAAATTATATCGATATGTACATCAAAATTATAAAATTTTATTTACATAAATTTTCATAAATTTTGATACTTTATATTTATTAGTTATAACATAATATGTGACTGAATGTTTTTACAAATATATGTTGAACCGTTTTTTAGCGGTATAAAACATACATATTATGATTTTTTTGATTAACTTGAAATAATAGGATAATTTACAATTGAAGTTTCTATCTGTAATAATTATATGTAATTATTTATAAGCAGTATAACTAAAACGTTTAAAAAAATTTTTTAATTAATAAAAAAAATTGTTTTAAGGGATGATCAATTATTTACGGATATGCATAATTTATGCTTGTCTGGTCACGGAAAATAATGAGTAGAAAAATTAATTTCAAATTTATGTGACCGACATCACAAATGGAAAATAATTAATATCGTTTCGAAAACCAACACGATTTTAATATTGGTATTCACTATTGGTAGGGTTCCAAAAATCGAATATCGAAATCGTTACGCACAAGTCAGGCCGACACAAAATTCGTAACCTAGTTTGGTTACACATATCAATACGTTATATGATTTAGTTCGGTGCGACTTACCCTTCGGTTGTTCTCGTTGATTTTCTTCTGGGTGCACGGGTCGGTGGCTAGCGGTGAGCCCTGGGACAGTGGGTCGTCGGCCGTCACTCCGGAAGTCATGATCGCGGTTAACGCGATGCGCGTCCGGTGACTGACGGGTAATATAAATGGAAAACGGTAAACCCGGTGCGACGGTTGACGGTGCGCAGACGGACATTCGCGCGAACGTCGATGTCGGATCGGTGTGCGCGCGCGGGAGACGGTATCAACGACAGACCACCGGGTGTTCCGCGGCGCGTGGTAATGTGCCGAGCGGCAGACGCGAGTGTGCGAGTGTTGTCGCGTGCGTGAGTACGTACGTGCGTGCGCGTGAGCAAGCGATGCGGTCACTTGGCGCTTCCGTGCCGAAAAAGAACGAAATGATCAAATGAAGGCGGACAAGGCGGACGAGCGCGCGCGCGCAGGCACGCGCGCACGCGGGCCACAGGGCGGCCACACGCACAGGTGTTGTAGCGGAACAACAGTCGGCCGCCGCCGTGCTCTCAGCGGTGGTGGGGGGACTTGTTGCTCGTGGCCGTTTCACGATTTTCGTCGTCTTCCCACCGCAACCGCGTGCCGCCGATTCGTACCGCACCACCCAACCTGTCTACTGGCGCCGCCACCACCGCCGAGATGCTGTACGTATTTATTTATTTGTTTACTCGTGCCCGACTTGGTGGAACGGTGCTGCCGAAGTAAGGGTGAGTTCCGCATATTCCCATAATTCTCATAGTTCCCTTTGTGCCCATCGATTCGGCTCTGTAGCGAACGGAAATAGTGTGAACTTTTAGACTTCAAACCCTACGAACGACGAATACCCATCGCACATATATTCCGTACACCAGCATACAGTTGCGATTAAATATTTCCTCTGACAAGCCTACAAAATAATATTTAAATCCTCAAAAAGAGTAAAAATGTTGATTTTCACTAACATACGCCACAAGTATTCATGAACATCTTTGAAATGTATTAAAATCTTTGATCATTATAAGAAAAATTTTTCAGGTAGTTTAAAAAAGTGTAAATAAAAAAACCGTAATACGTTACGTGTGATTTACGTTCAATCCTAATAAACGGTATACTTAAAAAATACGTACACATATGTTCATAAGCGTGGGCAGACTTGTATTTCAGGCGATGTCTACAATTATTGTTGGGCCCTATCTTAACACAACATATAGTTATATTCAAGAAATTATAATGTATAAATAATGAAATAAATACAACTTTAATTTTGTATTTAATATTTTTGTATATCAGTCCCAATGAATATATTTTCCTTGAGTCTTTTACATTTTTCTTAGACACTTAAAATTATTTTTGATTTGTACTTTTGTAGTCAATTGCAGCTGTTATATTATCATCAGAAGTTTTTGCACGAACATTTAGAAAATTTTACACTACTTTTTCTATTAAGAAACATAATTTATTTTTTACTAAATATCTTAGAATAAATTTCATTTAATTTGAGAAACATCAGTTAAAATAGGGGCCCCTTACTCTTAGACTTAAATCGTAGGGCCCCATTTACAATATTTCAAAGAGTGCCCGAACACACTCGGAACCTTCCGTGTGAACGCTTATGCAATGTGTTTAACATGCATAAATATGAAGTTCAAAATGTTTAATCACTTGTAGGCGGAATCCGTACTCACGTTCTTATTCATTTACGTTTTTAATCGATATCATTAATATAGATACAATAACTATATGTAGGTTCTATATGTTATTGTATATTATTGTTGATCAATTATATTGAAGTTGTAAAATAGTTTAACGATTGTTACATCATTATTAGTTTACACAATAATATATTTGCTGAATTTACACTACATTCTCTCTAGGGCATATATCACTATTGTAAAGCAAACGACCAATACCGAATATGTAAGAGATGATGGTTCTTCATGAGTACTGGTAGTCATATCCATTGCCCGTAAGTTGTAAATAAACACATATAATAAATATTAATAACCAAACTAAATCAATCTACATTTATTTGTAATATTAAAGTTCCAAAACCGGAAACTCTTCTAAGTTACGGTTAAATATATTGAAAAGGACCAAAAAACCTTTTCTAAATATCACATATGTCATCCCCAACCACGTTACAATTGTATATAGGTCCTAATGAAAAATTTAAAATGTTTATTATTGATATTGGCAATATGTGTGACAGTGCTACGCGACGCGTGGATACACGGTGAAACGAAAAGCAAACATTCCGCGGGTGGACTCATTTGAGATGTCGTTGTTTGCTTAGGATTTCCGTTTTTACGGCGACGTGTCTAAACATCACACGCGGGATCCTAGTCTTGTTTGTATTCATTATACGTGCAGTACATGGCCGTTTTTCTGGACATCAGTGGCGACGGACAGAATAATACGTGATGTGTGTGCGAGTTGTATACATAAAATATATACTGTACCGCGTATAAAAAGAGGGTTGTTCAAACATACCTGCTACGTTATACAAATTTCCATACCGTCCTGAACACGCCCCTTCCCGTTGTTGTTATTATTTTTAATACTTCCTGCGTATGCGTTTATTCATTTTATTTTGTTCGTATAAACCTAGCGTGTTTATAAGCACCAAAAATTAACTGACAAATCGATTGACGTACTCGGTTCAAACGACGATCGAGTTATGTTTTCAGTGCGGAGTAGTCAAGATATTTAAAAGAAAAAAACGGGGAATTAAAATTTTACCTTACTTAATGATATGTTATGGTTATGGTTTATAAAAACATTCTTTTCAAAAACTTTCTTTGATAAAAATACAATATTTACAATTTGTAACATATATTGTATAATAAACAAATGGGTGACTTTTATTTTTTTTAATATTAAATAATATTTTATTTTTTATATGTCAATATTTAAATCAACAAGATTTTTTTGTATAGTTTTGAACGTTCTTTTTCGTGGGTTCTATCACTGTAAATATTTTTCATCATAGTCAGCAAATCTGCTTATTGCAAACCATGCTCTAGCTAGTAAATGTTCATGAAAGTATGCTTTTGTTATCCGAGATGGAATAATTCAAAATTATTAATAGTTACTTATAAAATGATAAACATTGTTGAGTTTGAATTAAACATTTTTATGTAGGTAGTGGTATTGATTTATCTACATAAAAAAAAAAATTCACATTAGGTTGCAAATTTTATATAAGATAATACTTTGTATTGCGATTATGATAAAAGGATAATTCTCGCTTAAACCGATGATTCCATGAAAGTTATAAATGAAAATAATATTTTAATTCTGTCACGGTATGCTTTTGCATATTATGGTTACTGTCGTTCGATAAACGCTGAGCACAGTGACTACTGATTATTCACAATAATAACGAGATACGGACCAATTATTTATTTAATGAGTTAGACTATTGGAATTTTATTATTGTAAGCCTTGGTTTTTAAATAGTCAAAACGAATAAATAATAAAATACTTTTTGTTTTAAGATATAAAATTGTATGATATATGTTTTTGTCTAATTTTCAGTTTATAATATTATAATTTAAATCACATATGAAATAACACACAACACAACACAAAATGTCAAATACTATAAAATAATACTTTAAAAATCTTAATATTTAATAAATAACAATTCATAGCAGAGATTATAAGCTGAAAAATCCTCAGGCGATCTAAATCAACCTAATAAGCATCTACCTAAATGCATTTGTTTATCTGGTAATTATAATTTAAATTATATTATATACTTTAATAAAATACAAAGACAAATATTCGTTATAATTTGAAATTATTAAAAGTTTTTATATGATATTGAAATGTTTATAATTTGTACTTACGGTAACCATTACAATTATAATGCATAAGCTATTTTATATTTTATATAGTATTTATGTTAAATGACCAAGTACCTTAAGATCGGTGAATGGATGCATGTAACTTGATATTGTTTAAACAATTTTATAAATGAAAAATATAAAATTCCCATGAATTTGTAAACATATTCCGGGAAAATTATTCATTAAATCTGAGCAGGTACGATTTGACGTAAAATTATGTAAAATGACCACGGCAATCCTTTGCGCGATCAAAATCTGATTAAAATAAGTATAATATTTTATATTTTATGAACACAACTACAATAGTATACACCCACTAATTAAAATAACATATTATACTTATAAAAGTATGTAATTTTTTACTCTGCGTTATTTATGTGTGCAACGTGTACAACAGTTAGACGATACATATTTAGTGATAGAAAAAACCAGACTGTATGCATACATAGCGTAACACATGTATGACTAACAAATGAGGGCATTTTTTTAGACTTAAAATCATTTAAATTGATAACCGTGTTCAGATAGGCATGTATGATGAATCATCACCGATGTACGTGCATTAACATTATAACGCGACTTAATTTTGTAACTTTTTTTTTTTTGTACATTTTTAACTTTAACTGAGGGATAGAATCTCTATATAGCTAAGCCAAATTGGTAAACCAAATATTTGAAATATACATCTAGTTTTGATAATTTTCGGAAAACCACATATGCCTTCTATGCGACACACGTGCACAACGCTACGTCGTAGTTCAAATCATACACATGCACACACGCGCATATACGCTTATTACTTGCGGGTTCGTCTTAACGTGTGTAACATTGTGCGTTTCAGTCGCGCGCATGGACCGGGCCGTCGTCCCAGGTGACGACGGACACGATGCACGCGAGTGGTGGACGACGGTTCTCGAGGTGCAGCATCTGTGCGCAGAGTCACCCGCACCGTCGCGTCACCACTGACGCTGCCACGGTCGCGTGTTCCATAGGAATCGGTCGGGTGCGCAAGCCTCTGTGCGGCCACTGACTGCATGTGAAATACACGCGGTGCGGTGCGCGGCAGTCGTGCGTGCAAGGAGAAGGAAAAAAAAAGAAAATCGAAAAAGGAAAGAAAAAAAAAGGCGGTTTCTTAACGAGCCCACGAGTTACTAATATTGCATGTAGGACGACGGTACTAACCCGGAGCCGTCGAACCGTTTTAGACACCACTGACGCGGTGGCGACCGATGTGGGCGTCCGCGAACAAAAGGATGAGGAACAGTCTCGTCACCGGGCTACCTAAACGCGTGAGCGCGCGCTCGCGTACACCCTATTGAGCCGTCGCCGCCGCTGCACGTGTGGACGTGTATTTTATTTTTCTTTATACGTATAATACACACTCTCACAATGTATAATGACGACGACGATGATAATAATAATATAATACAATATAAAATTTATATAATACCTGCCGGCGGCGATAATGTATCGCGGCCCGCGGATCCGAGGGTAGCAATCCATTATGTTTCGGTCCGGGCTTTTAAAAACGTACCCCCACAGAAATAATAATAAATAAATAAATAGATAAATAAGAATACGATGAAATTATATTATTAAACCGTGCAGGTCGCGATCACATTGTGCTCGAGCGCGCGCGCGCGCGCGCGGTGTGTACAAAATATTTTGCGGATAACCTCGGCCGGCACAATGGGGTTTGGTTACGTCTCCGGTTACTCCTTGTGCGCGCAAGGCGGTCGGCTATTATGCGCGTCCGCCCGAGTGTGAAACCGTCGGCACCGGTGTGCGTCCGAACGCGACGTGTTAATCCCATATTCCGTCCCGTGCAAGGGAATCGCAGGAAACCCTTAAGCGCGGGTATGGTTGGGGACGGGAGACATTTGTTCGCCCTCGTAGATGCGATAAAGTGACGGCCGGCCGAAACGCGCACAGGGCACCGTGGCCGTTCCAAGAACCGTTTGCGCCCGGGCGTTGGTTCGCACACAAATCGCAACACCGTCGTCGCTCCGAACATGCGTTGCTCGGCGGAATCGTCGTCGCAACACCCGTCGAGGTGTCCCCGCCTGCTGTGCACGACACCGATGTTCGCCACGATCGCGTCGTACGTGGTGCCTCGTTCCGATACGCGTGCATCTTGTGCTGTTCGGTCTTCCGCGCGCGAAACCGTTTACTACACGCGTATTCCGGTCCACGGAATGTGTACGGCCGCACGATCTTCTCGTAAATCATAACCAAACCGGTACCGTTACGGTGCGTAGTTACGTATTCCGGAGCGGTAGCTCAATTAAAAAAAAATAAAAAATATGTTAACCATTATTTCGTGTAACAATTTTTGACGTCGTTCGACGCGGATGAATATACACGATATTAGATTTTTTTTTATAAGTTATACTGGTAGGTTAAGGCCCGAACGATTTAATTTCCATCCGTTTATTTCCAAAATGTTTTCGTACAACCATATTACTATTTTAACGAAACTCATTGAAATTATCTCATCGGTTTATGCAAGAAAAACAATCACGACTTACGCGGATTTAATGTTACACGCGCGTCAATCATATTTGCATTAAATTTAAATGAACCGATTCGTTTTATTTTTATTTTTTATACACACTCGTATATATTTATAGTACATTATTATGTAGAAAAGTTATTGCGAATTACATTTGGCACAATAGTTTAATCATACGCATTAATTTAGTGTATTAATACTTGAAATAGTTACACAATCGAGATAGATTTGTTGAGCATTGTATTTTCGGTTTAAAGCTATTACAAACTTAGAAACATATCAACATATTCTATGTTTTAGATAGTTGTAGACGTTAGAGTAGTTAGTAATCGTTTGCTAGTTTTAATTGTGATACTGATTATGCATAGAAATTAGAATATAATGTTGTTATGTTGTGTGTAGATAATAAATAAATAGTACATGAGTACAATAGTACAGGGCTTCAACATTAAAACTTATTCAACGCTTTTATCTATAAATCAAGTTTTTATTAAATCCAAATGAAATAGTATAAAACACGAAATCAAAACGACTGAGTAAAATATATTATATTTATGAATCTATACATAAAATGCTGGTCCATAATATGTGCAACTGTACTTGTATTTCTCATTATTTTTTTCCATTGTAAAAGTGTGGGTCCATAGATCGTTTTTGTTCTACACGAACGAATCATCGTTGACCGACCAATTTTTTGCGGCTTTGGAGCGTCCGAAGACGGTCAACGTCTCTGTTGTTTCTTTTTGTCTCACTATAAAAAAAGGCGTAACTGTTACGGACGCGTTAACGATCGCATGGAAAAGGTAGGCTTCTGATAATGACTACGATAATCATTACCGACAACAACAACGAGAGAACAACGAGAGTATACAACAGTGACGTATAATCATGGGCCAATTTTTCCGGTCCTCTTTTATTTTATGATTATATATTTATATTTATTTTTTTCTCTCTAACCATGCGTTGTTACGAAGGTGCCGAATGTACACACCGCGTACGGGTCGGCCGAGATTGTTAGCCAGGTGTAAAGACGGCCCATTAACTCGTTGCACCTTGCTCGCTTGCCCGTTTTGCCGAGGCAACGCCTACTTTATACGCACGGGGTGATAGAATTTCGTACTCGCTGGCCTCCAGCCAAACGTAATGCCACGTGTGCGTGTGGATGTATTTTTAATCAAAAAACGCACGGTCGGAACGTTTTTAAAGAAGGTATAAAAAACAAAAAAAAAAAAACAAAATTAAAATCATTTGTTCTTCGGGCTATGTAAACACCTTAAGTGTGGAGATTCGGTTTTGCCGTGAACGTTGCGTTCCGCGCGACTTATAATAATTATAACCTGCAGATTAATTTATGGTTTCATATTTTCGCACCTGAACTAGTTATTTTACAGTTTCCCGTGTGGAATAACTTATGCGTCTAACGGGGCCCGTAGTTTATGAGTCATCAACTCGTCAAATTCACGAAAATATATTCTCCTTATGTTCGCATCAGACGATTATAGATTTTATCCGTCAATTTTAATTCTCTAAATGCATTAATAATTTATATACGATGATGGTAACCCCTCAGGACTTGGGATATGTACAATAAAGTTCTCGAGGTGAAATAGCATAATAAATGTGATGTCAACAGGTTCTTTCCTGTTTTTTTTCTTCGTTTGAATCAATTTATTGAACGACCAAGTGTGTACTCATTAACTCATTGTACATTTAAAATTGTTTGTGCACTCTAGGCGTATTAGCTGTCCATGTACGGGTTAGTATCCAACTTTTCAAAGTTGTAAATTACTATAACTGTGTGTGTTTTTTTCCATTTAAGGTAAATGTTCGTAATAATTGGTACATATTTCAACTGGTTGTTATAAATACCATTATTATAATTTTATAATTCTCTTGTTTCTTAATATTCTATGACAACAGTTTGTGTAATTTGACTAACTAAATAATAAACAATAACAAAGTTATGGTTATTAAGTCAAATAAATAATTAATACACTTATATGTTATTAGAAAAATATAATAATTTTTTTATTCATACTTATTACAATAGCTCAATCTGTTTTATCTGCGTATTAATTTATGTTTTCACCACATCCATAATCATGTATATTATTGTTGTGCATTTGTATACTGTCAACAAATTTCTTTATCGCCCCGACTGCAACAATCTTAAAATTGATTGGAATCTTTCGAACGTGTTAAAAACAAGTTATGCCATTTTCAA
The DNA here is from genome assembly GCF_003268045.1 of Sipha flava. Taxonomy (NCBI): domain Eukaryota; kingdom Metazoa; phylum Arthropoda; class Insecta; order Hemiptera; family Aphididae; genus Sipha; species Sipha flava. The sequence goes on from NW_020271729.1 coordinate 935,985, forward strand.
ATAGATACCGAATCATATATAATATTTCAAAACGCCACTTCAAACATTTTCACCTGCCTGAATGGGTTCTTTTAAGTTATTAACTCAGTTTTTAGGGTTATACAAGGTTTACAGCTCCAGCAGCGATTCTAATTACACTATATAACAGCAACGGTACTGGGTTTGGCGTTTTGTTTATAGGTGTATCGGCTGCTGAAATGACAGGCTATTCATGTGCATTGTGTATGTGTACAACATACATATAATATACATACTAGTCGGTATTATTCCTTTTTTGCACCAGGTAAAAACACACCTTTTACATCTTCTGTACCCGCCTAACAAATAGCGGGGCGTTTATCCAATAACCACTGTAGCAGAAACCGAATATTCAGCGTACGGGGGGAGTTTTATCAACCCGAGACCGAGCAACAAAAATACACTGTAGGATCATTTTTTATGATCCGAATAATACATCAATGTCTAGTTCAATATTGATACCGTTGTATTAAAATATTAAAAGGCAGCTGTAAAATATAAATTTTCAAAAACCTCACAATATTCCGCTTCGTTAAATTGTTTATGAATTATTTTCTACATTAGTTTTTTTATTCTATAAATGATTGTAATATATTTATTCCATATTAGGTTATGGAATGTATTGTATTGATATAACTTTATTTTAATATAAACATATATACTACACAGTAATAATTCGACAATTTCTTTTACACGTTACTCGTACTACAGTTGCCTTTTTGACCGAATAATTGTTGTTTCACTGTAAACAATTATTGGATAATTGTTCTGGATTGTTAGTAACATATTCTATGAAATATAAACATAATTTCATATGGAATAGTATCATATTTGACATAATGCAAAGATAACCCATGGTGCATAAGACCATAACCAAAACATAGACATAAATGATTCGTTGAATTTGAAAATAAGAATGATAGATCAATGAGTGAATAATTTATGTTTGTTATTTATATGAGTTTTAATAACCTATATAAAACGATAGTTAATGATCAGCAGAGCTGTGCATTTCATAAATTGCCATTTTTTTTTTGTACTCGACAGAGAAATGTATTTTAAATAAATTATTTAGTGAATTTGCGATTTACATTTAATAAATATACAATAAATGGTTGAGCATGGATAAACTTTTGTAATAAAATTGGAAAAATATGTGCTTTAAAAATTAAAACAGTAAAACATGGAATTCTTTTAAAATAGGTAATAATAACAAATAGTTATAATTAAGTAATAAATTAATTTAAATTATACGAGTAGATAATAATATTGACTAATATGAATGTATTAATCGATTATTTATAAAATTGATGTAAATATTTGTATATAAAAAGATAAGATAAATAATTTTCATCTAAATTAGTTACATATTCTAAAAACGTAATATGAGAAGTAAATCAATATTCAAACCGACCATACATCCTTGTTTTAAGGTCTGGTTCGAGGGTGCCAAGGGTAAAGACCGAAGCAGCATATTGAAATATGGCAAACAGGTGTCGTTAGGGTGTAAGCAAAACATAAACCAACCATAATCACAAGGGTAAAATCACACATTTACGCAATTCTAAAAACAAGTGACCCATTATAAGTTTGGAACAGGAAATGTTATTTTCAGCTTATGAATAATTATCTTTATATTACGCAGGCATATTGGTTTAAAATACAGTTCAAGTACAGATTTCAGTTTAAGTGATTACAATAAGATATATTATATAAAGTCATAAAGATAATTTATTCTATATATTTAATGTTTAATGATTGTTTATAAAAAGCATTTAAGTATATAAATTTAGAAATTGTTTGTTCTTAAGTTTGACAGGCAGTGACGGAGACCCCTCCAATCTTATATCAATGTTTTTCATAAATTCTCTTTAATACTTAAATTAATATTAAACTGAATTAATAAAATTAATTTATTCAATCATTAATATAAAGATAATAATAATAATAATAATAATAATATGGCACATCTTTGATGCTATTGGTAATTCATCGACTTGCTTTTTTCATGCATTAATCCAAATTTTAATAAATATGATGCTAACATCAAATTTGAGTTTTAGCCACTCTCTCCGCATGTAAAGTACTGCTAGATTTCTTGAACCCCTCCATTCCCTGGTCTTCCAACGTAATACTTAAATGCTCCTTTATTATAATGTGATAATATTTCTGATGTCGAGCTAGTAAAATAATACCTTGTACGCTTGTTGATACCTTTTATATATTTTGTAGGCACTATTTTGTATACGATTTTGGTGTTACTATTATTCTACGATGAGTTCTAAACAAACATTGTACATTCAAAATGAGTTCCAATTAGTATTTTGTTGTTGCGCACATATACAGACAATAACAGGTTATCCGAGGATACCGTACGTGAGGATGATAAAAGGGTTGAACCTCCACCAATAATATGCATACACACACATTACAAGTATAAGCCGACGAGTCCTCTTGATCGTTGTCGGTGCGGCAACGTACTTATGCACAGGACGTAGATAATAACTAATAAGTATTATACACCGCGTGTGTGTAGGTATCGATAGAACATGATTAGCGAGGCTACTACATAGTTATCATGGTGCTGGTGATGTCTTTAAGATTCGGGCAAGAGAATTGTAATCAGGTGTTAAGGGCGAGTCGGATCCGCCCTCGGGGTTGCATCGCACGTCCTCGTCGATTATTACGAATAATAACAATAATAATAACAATATGACGATGGTATACCTATAGGTATATAAACATAGAGTAATTATGATACGTGCGTATAAGACGGCGGCGATTAGACAGGAAGTAAAAAAAAAAAAAGTAGACGAGTCGCGAGGTGTGTACGTGAGTTATGAGTTTATGACTATTATGAGTAGCATGTCTAGAAATTTTTTTCGAAGCAATTCGATCGGTTACATACAGGCACGTACTGGACCCATTTTCCCTACCGGGAAACTGGTTATAATTAGGGCCCACTTACTATACATACTAATAGAAATGGGTCACATGTGTAAATATATAATATTAAAAGAATTATTTTAATTTAAGCGAACTTGAATAAATTTTAAATTAAGAATTAAAAATAAATTTTAAAACCTCGTATAAATTATAAAATATGAATATTATGTTCTTAAAAATAGTTCAATACAAGTAAAATAATTGACAAACAGTTCAGTAAAATGTTTAAAAACTAAACTTTCAACATTCTTAACATTTCTGTACTTTATTTTTCACATAAAGTCAATTAATTGAGCCGGTGATATTGTTGACCAACAATTCCAATTCATAGTTAATCAAAAACAATAATTGCAAATTATCTTGTGTTAAACAACTTATAACAATATTGTAGAAGGTTGTAGCCACCGGAGTCCTGGATACGCGACCGAAGTTTATTGTTGTATTGTATGCATATATTACTATGTAGTACATAGTGAGTGAGTGTTATAATATACACGGCAATATAGTACGTATAATATGTAATAAAAATTATAATACAGACACCTCTTGTTGATCGCATACGTTATAATGTAATAATGTGGATATTATAATATTATCTGTGTTCTGATATCGGTAATCGTATATTATACGCGGAAATAGATCTAAAGGTACAGAAAAACCCGTTTATTCTTCTTATTTTTTGTTTCTTACGCCAAAAGAGGAGAACACAAAAGATATGGGGAAAAAAAGAAAAATCTTCGGGTGTCCTTTTGCTGCTGCTGCAACAGTCGATCATTAAACGCACGCGGCTGAGCCGATGGCTCCGATGGAATTCGGGTGTACCAGATTTCAGTCTCAGATAGTATTGTCATTTCAGGCTATTCGGTCTGGGTTTTGGAGATAGAGAAGAGAGAGACAGAGAGAGTGTGTGAGAGAGAGAGAGAGTGAGAGAGAAAGAGAGAGAGAGGGAGAGAGAAATAAGAAAAAACCATCGTAAGGATAATGTGCGTGCGTACGCCGCAACCGCTTCTGCCCGCCACCGCCACCGCTGAGCCGGGATTGCACCTGCCACCTGCCACTATGCCGAGGCGGTGTGCCTATAAGGTTTTCTTTAAAAACTCGTTTTCTTTTGATTTTGTGTGCACATGGAATTATAATGCTTGTACATATTATTTTACATTATAAAACAACTATACGACAACGGTCAATTTTTCAGCCACGTATATAATAATCATTACTAACCGTAACTCGCTTTTACATATACTATCCAAGTACATGGTGTTCAGAAATTATATACAATTTTTATGTAGCACACGAATAGAAAAATTCTCAGATTCCCTAAATACATAGTACATTTATATCTCTAATAATTATGTTGTTATAATAATTAAACTATTCCAAAATCAACGTACCTCAATATTTTTAGAATGCACAACTCGACAAAGTCGATATTTTTTCTTTATGTAAATTTTTGGAATATCCGTTATTTTTATTAGTACCATTTGAATAACACCTATATCTGAATCGTTAAAAATAACATGGAATTATTATTTGTTGGTCATTATAAGTTTGCTATAAATATAATTATAAAACAAAGTAAAAAAAAAAAAATTTCTTTTTACATTTTCTTATTTCTAATTTCATTTGACTTATTCCTAATTATGATCGTGCGAAACATACCTAACATCATAAATGTACTGTAAAGTTAACTTTAATTATCACTCTATGAATTGACTTGATAAAAAATTTGTTTTAATTATATACAGTTCAATGTACATACTTCTTTTTTTGAGTATGGACAGTATGGTAAAAAAAAAATAATACAGCTTATTAAATAATATTTAATGTAGACTGAATTTGACAAACAATATGTAGTTTTAATTTTAATTTATGTAAAATAAAAAGACAAAATGGTGGCTAAGGTGCTTTCATTGAACATAGGATAAAATACATGACTCCTTGCATTAGTTTTTTTTTAATACGCTCCTGAAAATGATATGCGGCGTCCAAATTGTTTTATTTAAATTTGCGTCTACTGTTGTCTACTGTTACAGGAAAGTGAGTAAGCTGATACTATCTGGGTATTTCGGTTCAATAAGCAATATGTGTATGTATGACTTATCGATAAATACGCAATGAATTATGTGATATAAAAGAGAGAAGTAGGTTATATTGTAAAAGTATACACAAATGACTCAAAATGTATTACTATATAATTGTGTTTAAACGTAGAAATATATCTTTATATATCTTAATCAATAAGTAAGTTGATTATTACAATTTGTACGTCGTGGTTGATAAGTTTAATAAAATATATGAAATGTGGGTAGAATCTTGGCTAAATACGAGTACAAGATAAATTATGAATTATTTTTACCAGGGAATAATAAATATACATGTATTATGTGTTTATAGAGTACAATTTGAAGAATCCAATTTATAAGGAAGAGATGGTTATAAAAAAATATATTTAAGATTAAGTAAGCGTCTTGGATACGTCATAACGTAATACGTATATGATATACATTGTAGGAATAGTATTATTCTTTTTGACAGACTTTGTAGTATATTCTACTATAATACCAACACTAGCATTAAGGAATACTATAATGATTAGCAATAGTGTGATACTGCTATTATGTATAAATACTTACTCGAGTGAAAAAAATTGGATTAATATGCCAAGTTAGTTATCAAATACACAAATTAATTAAAATAAATCTTCTTGAATTAATAAATTCTGCAGAGTATTTAAATTTCATCTAATATTTTTTTTTTAATTTTTTTTTATAATATAATATAATACCGTTTTTTATTTTATTATTGTTTATTTTTCAACAAAAAGTGCGAAAAATACTTACTATTTTTAAAATAGTATCTGCATAAAATGATAATATTTTACACTAAACACTAATGTTCGAAGGTTTTATTTAACATTCTGGAAATAGTTCCTTAATTGTTCTAATCATTTGGGTCTTTACTTGTTGATTCCATACAAAATCGTCATAAGGCCAATCTTTATGACATTTTTTACACCTTTTAATTAGTTTAACCTCATCATCAATATTCTGGAAATCTGTTACAGAATTTAAATTGTCGGTAACATCAGTTTCGCGTTCAAATTGTTATTTTTTATGTTGTTTTTTTGATAAATATCAGTTGCACTGTTCGTATTTTTGTCTTCGTTAACATTTTCTTTCGTTGACTTGACGTCCTTGAATTCCAGAGATTTGGTAGACATAACATTAAAACGATGACTATGGTTCATAACAACAGAGCTGACCTTCCTTAATTCATATGTTTTGGGTACCAACATATTTCTGACGTCAACACTTGAGTATACTCAAGGAGGTGCTATTCCCATCAGGTAAGAGGGATATCGGTACTTGTAAATGTTTGGCTAGCTATAACTATTGTCTAATCTATACATTTTTTGAATTTGTCAATATATACCACTCAATACACGAATTTTCACAATTTCGAACTATTATTCGTTTGTTTGTGTTTAATGTTGCTAGGTATATAGTTAAATAATATGTAATTTTATGAGAAATAATTGATTAATAAGTTATTTTATAAATAGTGTACGTATACATTTACGGTAAATCGTTTATTTTAATTATACTCGTGGATGTATAAATTTACTAAAAAATATCCATTTGTTGTTTCAGAAAATAATAAACAACGAGAGAAAACTTGCAAAGAAACGAAACATGAAATTATGTGGACCGTAATTGTCTTGTATTTTATTTAATATATAGACGCGGTCCAATTCAAATAAATAACATGGACGGAAATCACAAAATCAAATTTAAGTTACATCCCTTATTTATTGTTATAGTACAAAGAGCTACACCGCCTTGCGTACCGGAAGGCAACTAACCTCTAAGGTAATTGTAAGTTAATAATACGGTTTAGATATTGGATACTGGTTTGAAATTGTACATTAAAAGAGAGAAAAATAATTTTTTTGTCGAACAACAGCAGAAAACAATTCGATGAACTCCACTAAGAGTTTAAGAACAAAAAAATCAACAGAAGTGTTACGGGAGGTTTTGGTAATATATGAGTGCTGTAATTTACGTTTTAACATCAGTTTCTAGCAAACATAATTAACGAGAAACGAACGGGTTCTTAGCATCTTAACGCGTCAATAATGCCCGGGTTTTGATTTAACGAATTTCGTTAGGTTGAGTTCAACGCATAAGCCACTCTTGATCAGTCGCCCTTCAAATTTTAAACGATCTGAGGGTTTTTTACGGTGTCGGTATTTTGAAAGTATTAAATGTACACGGTTGGCCATGGGTAGGTTATGCTTTTAACTTTTTTCCCCCCCAAAAAATTCCCAGATATTTCGAATGACTCATCCGACCCACGACTTTTTGCGTCGCGTATGCGCTGTGTACAGTTATGCCCCGGGTGGTCATAGAGCATAGGCATTACCGTCGCAACACTCCCTTGTGCTCAGACAACGAGAGAAGGAAAACTCATCACGCACAAACACGTACCCTGCACATAACAATACCATAACGCGATCCGGACTGGACTGATTTTTTTTACTTGTGCATAAATAAACTCCACCCAGTGGCGTAGCCAAGATTTTCAAATGGGAGGGGTTAATCACTTTTTTGGATAAGTAAGGTAAGAGAGAATGTGAGAATTCACCCTTAACCCCCTCCACCATCTACCACCAAGTTCTCCACTTTGACAGCATCCTCTTAGGCGAATTTCTGGCAAATTCAGTAATAATATCACTTTCATAGAATTGCTCTTTATTTATATTAGCCATAGCTAACCCATTCAGTGGTACCCATTCTAGCGTTAAGCAAGTATGTATTTCTTTATTACTTAATTACCGTTCAACTACAAAATTAGCAATATCATTTTTGCATACAGCCTAAGCAAAAATTAAAATACAAGAAAATCAAGATCTTATAATATAGATATAAGTGCAATAAGAATATAATCATTAACCATGGCACATATTTTTTAATTTCTTACCTTTTCATTTTCACTTTGAATTTCATCGTCTTGTGATACTTCTGCTTCGTTTAAAATTATATTAGTTTTGACAGCATTATCTGGTGCATTATCAACTTGATTTAACGATAATGTTTTGATTAAAATATTGTTTTCAACTGTACATGGTTTTTATAATATTAAAAATGGTGAATAGATTTTGTCTTTTTTCTGCCATTGTAAAAGCATCAAATAATAAATAATTTTTTTTTCAAGTTTTTAAAAACACAATTGTATCTACTCATTACAACTTAATAGTCAGTAGGTAAGTAAAGGCATAGATTAAACATACACACATGTTTAATCTATGGTAAAGGTTATCATAAAATCTATTATCTAGTGATGTTATCCTTATCAAATCAAAGCGACGATTAATAATATTGATTAAAGCCGGGTTTCCAATACACCGTGCACCTTAGATCATACAATGGATGGAGTCATACAAATAATTTGTGAAGCCAACATAACAGTAGGACCGTAGTGATATACGCATGCGCGTGGCATCTTATCATTAATTTTTGGCGCAAATATTAATTAATTGATTATTGAACAAGATAACGATTAACTATAAATTATAAGTGTTTGTTAAGTTTCTAATTGCATTATTATAATAATATAATTAATTATATTGTATTTGCTACGTCAAAATGATGATCAATAACAATATTTCGTAAATTAAGAATTAGTGATGCCTAAATTCAATTTTAAGCCGAAAAACAGATTGACATTTGATAAGCATGTGCGTATGCGCAGATTTCACCGGTCCTATAGTTATGTTGACTTCAACTCATTTTATAGGTGTGATATGCGATGATTCTATCCATTGTATATGATCTAAGCCGTGCACCGTGTCTCGTGTATTAGTATAGACATTTTGATTGGCTGAACCACGTGGTTGATAGCAGGTATTAATTGGTTTTTTATCATGGTATGCCGTGTATACCACGTAAGGGTCCCATACACCGAACGATCTATCGTCTAACTTGTCGTCAAGCATTGTTTGACAGACCAAATCGTCACGTGTATGGACGTTTTTGTAAGTTTGCCTGATCGTCGGTCGTAAGTTTTGACGTATGAACCGGACGACCAACTGAACGATGACAGACGCGGTTTGTGCGGGTATGTAACTGTCTGACAAAGTGAACTACACAACATTGTTATCACTATTATTATCATTGATTATTACACATTGATTAACACTAAATTTTAATTTTTATTCCGAAATTCGAATTTCTTTTGTGTTTGACGTTATATTTTAAGTTATATTTTTAGTAATCTGTAATATCTACGCCAAAGACAAACACCTGTTATTCGTTAATCGTTAAAATTTAGTTAATACCAAAGGTTTAAAATACTTAAATAAAAATAGTAGTATACTAGTTTAGTACATAGATACACTATACATCTAATCACGACTCATGGGGGGGGGGCTATAGCACCCTTAGCCCCCCTTGGCTACGCCACTGACTCCACCGCGGCATACATATCGCCGTTCGCACGCATGCACATGCCTATACACATACTGTATTGTACACATTAGTGCTCTGCATGGTCCGGTCTAGTACAGTCCTAACATACAAAAACTATTGAATCGTCGGTATGGTCCGGTTTAATAATTTTTAGGAATAGTTCGGTCCAGTCCCCAGAACAAATGCATTATTTTCAGTCCGGTCCGGTTTAAAAAAAAAAAAAAAAAAAAAAAAAAAAATGAAAATCAGACCGGACCGGTCTCAGTCCGATCGCAATCATGGAACTTAAAATCTAAATACAGATATTGATATGTAAACAAATAAAATGAAAAAAAAAACCTACAAAATTAGGTATATATTTATTTTTAAAATCGGGTAGTCCGATCCAGTATAATACTAAACGCATCATATGGTACTGCCTGGGCTAATATAGACTGAACCTTATGGACCGGTCCATAAACGGTCCAAAATGTTTTAAGATCGGACCGACAGTCTGGTCCACAGTCTATTTGATTAAATGTTATATAATTTCTAGTCCGGTCCGGTCTAAAAATAATATGAAGCCGTCGGTTCGGTTCAATTTTGGTGTTTGATTAACGTTTAAATGTGGTCCGGTCCGTCTTCGGTCTCCTGAAAAAATTTGAAGTTCGGTCTGGTCCTTAAAATAAAGGACCGTGCAGAGCATTAGCACATATACATTGCATAGGTAATACGTATTATTTGCGGTACACGCCATACCTTTATGGTGGTGTTCAACAACGGGAAGAAGATTGGATTCATGTAGACGGACGCGCACACACGTGCATATAATGTCGGTTATAATATTTTGTGTAGTGGGCATGCGTATGCGTGCGGAGAGCCGGTCCGGTTCGGGTGGTGAACATCTCGTGGTGGAAGATCGGTCGACGGCGTCGTCAGTCGTAGGCGGACGCGGGGGGCATATAATATGACAGCGCGCGTACACCTGCCGGGCGCGTCTTGACTTTCGGATCTGCTCGCGGCCCCCCGTGGTCTTCCCTGCCGCGCGCACGCCGTCCTCACTCGTTCCTCCGACCGTCGATCACCGTCATCCCGAAGACGGCCGGACCGGAGCGCACGCGCCGCGTGCTTCCATTTTCCTTGTCACGTACGCTCTCACGCGCAGAAACGAACGCGAGCGGTAGCACGCATCAACCGTCGCCGAAGTCGTTGGGGATTTTTTTTTTTTTTTCAACGATTGTGTAAACACGGGAACAGCTTGATTTCACCGTCTCCGATAAGAATAATACGCCGGCGCGCGTCACCACAAGACCACATCATGCCGAATAGATTATAATTTTGTTGTACCTTTTTCTTTCCCCCGTCATTAGAATGTCGAAGAAAAATCACATTTACCACCGTCGCACGTGAAAACCCGTCGTCGATAGTGTTCGGTATTACCGACGCGGGTGGTTAAATATTTTTAATAACAGGGGTGATGTTTAAGTATATACTGTATCGTTCGTTCATGATTCACTTCTACCGATATAGTTTTTATTATTATAATTTCACATTCATATTGTTCTCAATTTTTTTTTTTAAGCTGATTCAGATGACATTAAATTAACATATTTCAAATGTTTCGTTCCACGATTTCGTGTCAAAATATTTACTTTAACTAATACTCAGTCGTTAATTCATTATATTCAATTCATTTTTTGTAAGAAACTATTATTTATTCATACATTAAACCCCCTCTTTTTTTCAAATTTAAATGTATTTTACTGCTCATAAATAAACGACAGAGTACTAACAGTGTAGTGGTAACTGTGGTGAAATTACTTAAATACATTATAATGTGAAAACGTATTATCTTGTATGAATAGAGCCATTTAACTGAACAAACAGGAGCGTATCATTAATCGCTTCCGTTGCCCATCAATTATACTTAACCTATTATTTTTCATAAATTAGTTGGGATGTATGAAAGTAAAAGAATTTATGTTCGAATAAAATAAGTGCTAAGCTATAAATGTTGATTAAAATTTGTGTATACCACAAAGTAAAGAAAATTAAATCGTATAGTTTATATCGATTCATCAATTTATTCCTGGGGCTGATTTTACATGTGAAGATAAAAATGAAATAAAACTAAACTATCATTTTCTAAATATTCTTGTTGTAGGACAAGCATATGTAATTTTCAGTAAAAATTGACAGATTTTAATAACAATATTGAAATCAATATACATTTGAACTATTACTTCGTGGTAGATATAATGTATAATAAAATATTGGAAAATTATATATATACATAAATAGAGAAAAAATGCTATAAATTATACATTTATACATGTTTTTTTATATAGAAAACAAATCAACTTGTGTAAAGTTTATATTATAATCATATTTTAAAAATTGCTCATTTATGTATGTATTGTGTGTATTGAATATATAATGGCATCAATGGTAGTTGATAAGTCCTTATTTACCAATCAAATTATTCCTAAATTATTTAAAATGTTTAATTATAATGATTTCCATGTTAGAACAATGTCATGTATTCATGGAACTATCGACATTACTAAACTATTCAGCCATTAAAGAATAGTTTTATTAAAACTTGATTCAATGGCACAAACATAATTCTTTCCCGTGTAGGTGTTAAGTAAATTGTAGAACACGTGACAGTAATATGTGCTTTACGTTTATGCATTCGAGAAAAACTAAATAATTTAGTAGAAAGAAATATGTATGAGAACATTACAAAATTTAAAATAATAATAAACTAGATGAATTTTACAAAAATATGATCTGAGGAAGGGGATGGTTCAGATATCCAAGTAACTTCATTTTTGGTTTTGTCACCACGTTAATGGGCTAAATTAAACGTCTTATAATTATCATTACACTCAATTTTGGAAAATAAGTTTTCAAGATCACTATTGTATTGTTACTATATACTAAATTCAAATAACATTAAATTAACATTTTATGATTTTTTAAATTATATATGTTTTTAATTATAGGTTTAAATCGTTTTACAACAAATTATAGTTGAATAGCGATAAACCGATACACAGTATACGTAATACTCATAATTATCATCAATCAAACATAATGTATACTTAAGGGTAGGTGTATTTTTCATAAAACTGTCAGTAGTCGGTAGGGTTGCATTTGCACCGTATACGTATATTTTTTTAGCCGTAAGCGATTTCGAATTTATTATCTCTTTAAGGGATTTTTTCCCCTTCGATACAACTACTATTATCCATATAAATTGTATAATTAAAAATAATATTATTTTCGAGTGTGTTTGGTTATTACATACGATATATTCTCTTAATATTATAGTACAGATGCATTTGTGAGGTCAGTGAGAAATAACGCGTTACTTACAGTGGAAGTTAGACGCTATTTTATTCAAACAGATGTCAATACACAAATAAAATATATTTCCTAAGTTGATAATATTCTATTATTTCTCAGTTTATAAATTAGTAACAGTTAACTGACAACGGACATACATGATTTTTCGAGGTAAAAAACAATAGTTATCGACAGTTTCTACGTTACGATAATATTATCAGATTAGATATAATGACAGATGCATTAAATAGGCTGCATCCGAACTGGGTCTCGAATTTAAAACTACTACACTAGTTGGGTCCCGAATTATTTTAGGTACTACATTAGTTCCTGAATATTTTTTGGTTAATACTAACATTTAATTATTTAAATTAAATAATTAAACTAACACTTTTCTCGCCATTTTAATAGATTTAGGACTGTCTATAATTAATTTAGATTACAGGTATGGTTAAAAATGTTTTTTATAGTTTTTTTTTTGTTTTTTAGTTTCTTTTCCATTAAAATATAATTTATTCGAATTGTGTTGACAAAAATTATAAAAATGTTAAAATCATTATACAATATAAATAAAAATTAATGGAAAAGAAACTAAAAAACAAAAAACAAAACTAAAAAAACATTTTTAACCATACCCGTGGTCTAAATATACTATAAACAGTCCTAAGTCTGTTAAAATGAGAAGGAAAATGTTAGTATAATACAGTATTTATCAAAAAATATTCAGGAACTAGTGTAGTACTTATACAAATCCGAGACCCAACTAGTGTAGTACCTAAAATAATTTGAGACCCAATTCGGATGCAGCCCGTCTGATATACGTACAACATAGCAAATTTGCGTTCAATGATTCAAACGTAGTGAAGTTAGCTTTAATATGAGTATGTTAAAAATAACAATTAAAAAAAAACACCATAACTCACTAAAAAATTTAAAAATCGGAAAAAATCGACCAACAAAACACAGATAATGGTTTTCCCTTATAGTTTGATTATAGGTCAGTTTACACACATGCGACAACACATGCGAGTGTGACGTCCTCTTAACATTAATTTATGATACTGTTATTAAAAAAAAAAAAAAATAATAATAATTTAAAAATAATTTTAGAAGTTAGGTTATAAAATAATAATAATGAAAATAATATGTAGTGTTCTATAATAATTATATCTTAAGTTTTATATAGTGCGTTACAATGTAACCTAGTCTTATTTTTACTAATATTATTTTATTACTATATTATAAAATATTAAATAATGTTAATTTTGATTTAAAAATGAACAATGTATCTAAATAAAAAAATAAAATAAAAAAATTATGTACAGATACACAGATTTTTATAACTTTTTTTTATTTGGATATTTTGTCCTATATATTGATTATTTTATCCGTTGAATATTTCAACCTTGGATATTTTGTCCCGATACCACTCTTTGTAATTCATGGATTAATCATTAATCATAGACCTTTTACTTAAAAAAGGTAAAAGGTCTATGGGATTAATATTGTACCTAAGTTGACTATTTTATATTCTATACTTATATTTTTTTTTTTGGTATATGATATTATCTAGATATATAACTATTTAACATTAGACTCTACAAAATACAATGTATTATGTTAATATAATCCAATAGTGTAACGTCTGATAAGTATACTGTGTCACTTTAGGCAACATGTTCGACAGGCAGTTAGATAGGCAGGCATTAAATTGTTATCACATCACTATTATGCTTATACTGCAATTATTAGTCCCAACTTAATAAAATAAAATTTATGATTTATGAAGTTATGAATGATTAAAGTAATCTATGAAAATAAAATATTAAGGAGGCTAGAAACGGTACAAGTAATCACGTAAAACAGGCCAAATATTTATAATTAAGTATTACGAAAATGAATGTCTTGCTAAAATGTATAAAATACTAAAATTTTTGTTTTTAAATTGTTGATATTTTATTGAAGAGTTTCAATAAATAAAAACCTCTCGTTCATTTCCTAGCTAACACAATGAATAATTAATATCAATTTTAAAAATTACAATTCGTTGAATTCAAGTCCTACAATTTTGTCTAGATTTTTGGCATTTTTGTTGGCCCATTTTATTGTCCAAAGGCTTCTTGGAACCGATTTCCGATTTCTCACGATTAATCGTAAGAATTCTTACGTTTTCCTTTGGAGTTCTCAGTTAGTTCTTTATCACCCACTACGTCTTTTATTTATCGATTAATTTACTCGAAAAATGGTCTACATTTGCCTTCTATGATTTTTTTTAAACTATTCTACTCCATTAATTATATCGCGGAAGTGCATGCAATATACACGAATAAATCTCAATACCGAGGGAATAGATTGGTTTTTTATTGTTCAAGACTTCGGAAAATGTATCTTCTTTGGCTGTTTCAAAGACATTATCGTAAATTATGTATTTCGTATAGCTTATTCTAAGTGTCTACCTATTGCAAAAGCTTTGAATGAAAAACTAGTCATTGAGTTTCTTTCCTGCTTCCATTTGTATGGAATAATACTTAAAAACCAATAGCTTCATAATATAATACCTATACATAATACACTATATATTATTTCTATATGCGTGTATGTATATTATGTCTATATGTCATATTATGCCACTTTTACGTCAGTTGATTTTCATTGTACTCGTTTGAAACAATCGTAGACATAATGAAATAGGTTAATGGTTAGTCAACCGTTTATTTCCCCGTGCCCGTTTCGGTCACCTCTTCGTCTACGTCAATTTGCACATAAAATACTTTTTAGAGCATTACACGTATAGTGGTATATTAATTGTACTTATAACGTGTTTTCGGCCATATCAAACGGAAACGGAATGTCATCGTCCGTCGAATAAAAAAATGTTTTGGTATTTTTTACACGGATATACGTCGCTTAATTCGCGGTGTGAAAAAAAAAAAAACCATCATGAAAAAATAATACCGTCGTCCCGCGTCACCGTAATAATAATAATATACGCATTACGCATGGCGGACGTGCATGCGACGCACGCGTATATGTATTATACATATTATAATACAGCGAACGTAACGTGGGCACCGGGTCTGCGGCGGCGGTGATTGCCACTCGCGTACGTGTGTCGAGAAGCTCCGGTTCGGTTTCCCACGGCCTCAACCGCCGCCGCCGTCGTGTAATGCGGCGGCCGATGGCTGGTCACGCGCACCCATCAGAACCTGTGCCGCGGTGGCGACGGCGGCGGCGTTCCACTTGATTCCGCCCGTCCGCTCTCTTTTACCGCTTCCTCGACGTCGTCGTCGTCCTAGTCGCCGTACCTCGCGCGCTTATGCACACCGTGATCACGCGTCCAGCGCACGTCACGCGCACGCCTCCGTACGACTTTTCTCGTACGAAATAATAATAATATTAATAATAATGAACAGCCACCCGCCCGGCGGCGTTGAACGAGAAGACGTACCGCCGCCGACTACGTTCATGCGCGTGCGCGTGGTGTACACTCGGGGACGGGGACGGGGGTTGATATCGGTTCACGGAGAAGACGAAAGAAATAAAAAAAAAAAACCCGGAGACGCCGAAGTCATTTGGGGACGTGCATGCTTGTCCCAAGACGGTTTTTGACCCGGGGCAGCACGTACTTACGTGATCTAAATATCTTGCTGGCGGAGGCGGGGATCGATTTCTTTGTATAGTAATAAAAAATGTCAATAATCTTCAGCGTTTAGTCGCATCGTTCGACCTGGACACGTGATCGACTTGTAGCAATTTACCACTTGCTTTTGCTCATTTAGTTATTGAACCGGGATACTCCAAAATTTAATTAGATATTTTTTGTCGCGATGGTAAAATATAAAAAAATACAATTATACGTGTTTCATTGACTATACTGTTTCCAATGGATTCGTAATTATTCGATATCCGTAGTAATTTGGTCAGGATCAGGAAGAAAAAAAATATTATTTAACGAGTAGGTAGAGTAGCATACCAACAAAATACGAAAAAAATTTCATAATTTTTGCATAAATTATATTACGAATATTTAGATATTGTAACTTTCTTTTTTTTAAACCTAAACATTTCGTATGATAATAAAAGTAAACTTTTGTGGACATTTTATTACGTATTTTTGGAATTTTATAAATGCAATATTGTTATAATGCTGTGTCATATTTAAGATTTTATTGTCCGATGGAAATTACTAATATTTCTTTTTTTTCAAATGTAGAGTTAGTCCCCATATAATTGAACTTAAAATTATATTATATATCATGCAGATTTATTGTAATACATAACAACTCAGTTTCCTCAAATAAAACACATGTCCATTGTCTATACATCATTATTTATTCCTGATATAATATTATTAATTTTTTCTCTGAAAAGTTATGATTAAGGAAAATCATTTTTGTTACATCTCTTTCAACATATAGTCTTAATAAATCCATTAATAAAATCGATAGTAAATATTTATAGTAGTAGTTTTTACTAGGGATGGGCCGATACCACTTTTTACGAATACCCGATATACCGATATAAAACCTATACCCGATCTTATAATCACAAGTAAAAACTAAGTTGATTTTTATTATATTACATAAAAAAATTAACTTTTTTGGCAAAACCATTAACCGATACTAAAACTAATCCGATACCACAAACCGATAAAACCGATACCCGATATTATAATCACAAGTAAAAACGATTTTTAATATATTACATAAAAAAATCAACGTTTTTGGCAAAACCATGAACCGATACTAAAATTAATCCGATACCACAAACCGATAAAACCGATACCCGATATTATAATCACAAGTAGTTTTTGCGATATCGGTTCAAATATCGGTTTTGAAATTAAACTGATACTGATATTTCCGATACCATCAATATCGGCCGATACCAAGTATCGATTCTAGGATCGGCCCACCCCTAATTTTAATACGTACCAAAATATCAGGTACACTTTTGAGAGCGATAATTTTTAAAACCAAAGAATAAGGTATTCCTCACTCTTTATAACATCTATTCGTTTACGTAGTATTTTTGTAATATTGTGTAAATATGTATAATATTATAATATTATATTTAAATATGATTACATCTAAAAAATTAATTTTTACGATTTTTTATAACGCAATAAATTAAATATAATTAAGGTATATAGGCATAGGTGGAACTAGACATTTTTAAGACAGGGAAAATGTTAAAATTACACCCTATCATAAACCAAGAATCAAATACCCTTCCTAACAATTTTTTTCCAATAACTAGCATACAACCATATTTAAAGAGTTTTAAAAATATTATCAGTAACATAGTTAAAAATATTAAACTAGTAGTCAATAATTATTGATTTTTAATTGCTTACAATTCTTAAATAATTACTTATTGCATTTAAAGTAAGTAATATTTTGATATTATTTTCTGCCTATAATTTTATTACTTATATATTAATTTATTTTGATTTAAATTCTCACATACAGTTTTTATATATAATCAAACAATGTAATACAAATTTTAGTAGAATATTATACGGATATAGTTAAATCTAATGTCTATAGTTTATTGGTAAAATCTCGAGTGACGTATTTATTGACGCGAGAACTTGACATTATACTTGAAGGTGAATTATTCATAAATTGACGACTCCTTGCAGTTGGAAGATTGCCTAAACAGATTAATTATAAATAATAATAGACGTGCCAACAAATTGATACATTGCTCTGTCTGGCGGCTTAGGTTTTGAAATGTTCGAACACTTTATAATGCATTGATTGGCCTAATAATAGGATATGTTCCATCATAATTTAACGTGTATTGCTAAATATTTGAATAGACTGCCAGACTGAATTACAATTTTGACAATTTATCATAAAAAAAATATTTGTATTATTTAACATGTACAATCGTGAAATTATTAAAGAATGTTTATTATTATTAAGTAAACACTTGACATTTTAATTTGATATTAAGTGTATCATATTTAGAATTATTTAGTTTATTTCATTATAAAAGAAAATCTTTATTCGCCCTTTCATAAACCAAATAATCAGTGTTAAAGTTAAAATATAATAATAAACCGAGCTTTTCTTTAAGTTTTTTTTTTATAATATTTATATTATTTTATAATTGCTTTTAAATGTATAAATTATAATAATTATATACAATATTATCTTAAACGAAGATGATTAAGGGGAGACGAATGGACATTAACTAACAAAACTCTATAATTAATGTATTTTTATTTACCATAAGTTTTAACTGTAGATATACATTATATCTATTATAAATATATTCATATATGACATCGGATAAAAAACCATACAATATACTTTGAATTAGTATTAGAAATTTGGAATATTTTAACAAAAATGTCTAAATTATGGGAGCATATTCTAAAATCTTGTTTGCGAACGCTGTATTTAGTTGTGATTAGGCAACTGCATATTTTTAACCATTAATTATATTTTAAGCGGTCTACTATAAAACATACTGTTATAACAGTTTGTAAAAGATACGTTTCTTGGTCTTTTATTTTCACTTGATTTATTAGTATGTTACATAATATATATTTTGGAATTTAAAGTTTGGTTAAAATATGCCACATGTATTAAATACTTTTCTTTGTCATTAAAAGATTTGAAAGATTACTGAAGATTTCTTAAAATTTACAATATTTTCCATCCTCATTTAGAACCAAGAAAAGTGAAAATACTCAAGGCGTAAATTTTTTTTTCGCGTTTGCAGTGGATAGAACACGTATTAAAAAGTAAAAATTCAAACTACGGGAATACTATATTCAATAAATCCAACAGGTATATTTATATTTATAATATGAGTACAGATTATTTTAAATGCTGACAGTTTCAAGGTTTATATTTTTATTTTTCTTTCTTTTAAGAATAATAGTAGTCAATTCAGCTGTGAGTAATTTTCAAAAATTGAAAACGTTTAAATGACAAAGCAAGAACTATTTAGGTATTATAGTTCTTTAACCTGTCTACAAATAATTTTTTCTTTCCGGTTTTAATTTTAAGTAATCTTGCAACAATTCATTGATTTTAAATTGATGCAGTTTATATTTTATATTGTATTGAGTATTTATCATTTTTAGTGTTCACGGTACATACTATATAAAGGGTTTTACAAGTAATGTTTAATAGTATAGATGTGTAATTTCTGCATTCACGCCCATTACAAGTATATTTAGGATAACTAACCTTTTTTCTATTAATAACTAAATTTAAAAAAATATTGTGAGCATATCAAAATATACATTTCATTTTATCGTTCAATTTTATAAAAATAATTTATTTAAAACTATTAATATATTTATATTATTTGTTAAAATTTTACTATCTAAGCCAGGGGTCGGCAACCTTTTGAACCACATGGGTCATATTTTTTTTTCAAATGTTTATCAAGGGCTACATTAAAAAAAAAATTTTACTTATGGTATATACTAATAATTGTATTGCTATTATATTTGATTATTTTATGTAGAAATATGAGTGTAAAAATACGAATGTAACTGGAAAAATTTTAATTTTTTGACAAATTAAATATAATAGCTTAGATTTTAAGCTACTGGCTATTACTTATAAAAATCATAATATAAGTCATAAAATCATACTAACAAAAATATTGCTTATTTGCATTATTAATCTTTATAGATTGTTTTCGGTTCGAACGTTTTCTACTGCATATTATTCATACTGTGCACTAAATCGTATAAAATATATACTATATAAAATGTAACAAATAATTGTATATCGACTAGCAATGATTTTATTCATTGATTCATCAAAAAGTAAAGCAAAACGATACGTATAATGCATAATACACAAAATGTACATGGCAATCGAATTATTATTCACAATGCACGTGGAACTAATAAGTTCATTGTGTATATATTTATATGTATATAGTAGTTTTGCTAATTTTGCCAAACAACATCATTATTATCATGACGTTTGACAAGAATAATGATAACAATTAAGCGAAAATAATAATTAACACGTGGTGTATCGATCATGCCCGCTCGTGTGGTCAATAGATTTTTTATGTTGTTGGTATTTAATTACTTTGTACAGGATGATTTGATTTTTCATACATCATGTCATTACATAGGTGATGGATTTTAAGTTAAATACACTGAAATATATGAACTATTTCAACGGCTTAATTTATTTTAGTTATGAATAGGGTCCGGATTTCAATGCAAAGTGCATATTTTTTTGGTTGGTCATACACAATGCTCTCTAAGAACATAATTCGTTTCATGTAATGAGGGTTTCAAAACTACAAATTTTATTTTTGCATTTTTTTTTGCATATTTCGAGGTTTTTTCATTATTAGAGTATTTTTAGTAATATTGAGTTATTTTGTTGGTTTTTAATGCATATTTGTTCGAAATACTAAACAAATTTAACCTATTCAAGATAAAATCAAAAGAAATAATCTTCTTGATATTTGAGTAGGTTTATCCACACACATTGTCAATCTTTATTTTTCAATTCAGTTATTATCTTATTTTAATTTATTATAGACTATGGAACGTCACTAGTATTTGGTCAAATAACAAATAATCAGTCAGTTAGTATTACATCGCAGACGTTTCTCGGATTACGTGTGAATATGATTTTAATGTATTAAATTGTGTGTTAAATAATGCCCAAAATAAAAAAAAATATGTCATTTTTAAGGTAATTTTTGTGGTAAATGCATTTTTTAAGAAAATTTTTGGCTATTTTTTAGAGCATATTTGTATGATTTTAAGTGTATTTAAATCCGGGCCATAGTTATGAACGTTTGCTTGACATGTCGAATTTGCACTGGAAGAGTAACTTAATCATAAAGTGGATCTAAAAAAAATTGCTACTCGTGCTACGTTTGAATGAGCTGCGTTAATTACATAATTTCTACTCATAAAAGGACGAAAATCGATGACATGATTATTATGCATGTCTACATGAATTAGCGATTAGAATTTCTGAATTTCCGATAAAGTCATAATCTCAAGACTACGGGCGACTTTTAAATGCTATTCAAACCATATACGTTCACACTATTTTAACGATCGGCCAAATCCCCAAGTCTGGCACCCATTCTAACTTGTATTTGATTATTTATTTTAACCTACACAACCAACAATATACATTAATTAATACGATTCGTAGATATTATTTTTTCTTCTGCATAAAAGTCATGTTATTAATTAGGTGTTTATCGTTTTTGCTGTCTATAGAGCATATAATTGCGGTATAATTAATATTAGTTGTTTTATTCGTTTTGAACAAAACAAGTCGTCGTCATGTATTTAATACAAATATAATTCGAAAGTCTAAATTTGAGAATGACGTGTAGTTTTGTAAATTAACAGATACTTGAAAACGGGATGGATGGTGACAGCCTGCTCGCGGCCCACCCTGCATACACAACGAAACAGTTTATTACTTTTCATTTTGCATCAATGTCATTACTGTAGTTTTGCACGGATCTTTGACTGTTGCGGTTTACCAAGTTTTCTATTGTAAATACATGCCTAATACGTGCGACCCGGAAAACAGCCCCTATCAGAGCTACACGACGCGAGATTTCGAACTCATTTTACGTGTGTATCAACTCAACGTTGAGTGAATCTCTAGAGCGAAAACAGAGTATTTATCCAAACCAGCCGTGCCACACGAATATATAAATACTCGAAAACACGCTGTTAGATCATCATTCGCTATGATTCAACATCACAATGGCGTGAAGCATTTAATCGGCGTACACGAATGCAGGGTGTACACACACACACACACACACACACACACATATATATGTATAAATAGGTTCCGTATTGTTATGCGCAAGTGCGTTTACACGTACGAATATATTATATGAGACGAGTATGTACGCGGCGTGCGCGCGCGCGTGTAAGAAGTGAGCGCGCACGCCGCGGGCGGTATGTATTTGGAGTTTTTTTTCGTCCAAGACACGCCGCCGCGGCCGCCGCACACGGACTCTTGGTAACCAAGTCACGACTGGTCGAGTCACACGACGCGTGTGCGCGTGTGCGTGTGTGCTCGCGCGTGGGTAGAGGTAACACACGACGTGCGCTCGGGCTCTGGGGCGCGCGCGCCCGGTCCGTCGGCCACGATGAAATAATAATAATAATAATAATATAAACCGGTCGTACGCCCTCGCAGCGGCGCGCACGAGAAACGGATTCCAAGTCTACCGGGTAGGATCCCACGGTGCGCGTGTGCGCGTGCGAGAGTGAGTTGTGTAAAAATGTAAGTACCCATGTGCGTGCGAGTGTGTCTGTCTACGTGTCGAACATAAATCCATAATATACTCGCGTATGTACGTCGCGGTAGAGACGTGAGTGTGATAAGTAAAAAATGGGTAAAAATAAATTTGGTACGTTTTCGTTTATTTCGATAGGAAAACGTTAGCACATTTTCCTCGATTGACTGTCGATTTCATTACTCGTAAGTGGCAAGGGATAATGTCAATATCATAACGTTGTAATGATACGACGTATTAATTTCGTCGAATCGAATTTTCTACCAACCGCACATGGTTCGCTAAATACTGGCGGTTCAATCCATCAAAACGTGGTACGATCATTTTACAGCTAAAACCCGTACCTCTGTACGCAACGAACAGATGCGTACGTGCGTTTTGATGTTTAGTGTAATCCGACTGAATGTAAAAGAAAAAAAAAAGTCGGGAGAGCATTATCCCCGGATTTTGGGGGCTATGATCTCGTCCGGTGTTAAAACAACTGTGCGCGAACAAGAGTACGCTGCACCGTGCGCGAGTGTGGGTAATCGTGTGCGCGTCATTATATTATGGTCGTAGCGCGCGCCAAAGACGAGACGACCGGTCGTTAAGGATGGAGAGAAAAAAATAAGAATTCATAACCGGCCTCCGCACACGCGCGCGCGCACACACACGGATAATGCCGCGCGATAATAACATTACGTATGCGCCGTGTGCCGCCGCCGCCGCCGCCGCCACCGCTGCACTGCCTAGAGCGAAACGAGCTCGCGCGCACGTCGGACGACGTAAAAAGAAAAATTGCCGCGCGCGCGCGAGCCGGTCGGCGTGTGTACAATAATAATATATTCTTTATGCAAGTATATAATATATATTATATATTTACGTACATGGATGCACGCGCCCGGCGACGACGACGACGACAACCGGTTTGGTCAAACGAAACAAATAAAAATAAAAGAGTAAAAAAAGAGTTCTTAGCCACCGCTTTTTTAGAGTGCGGCGGACCGGCGACGGGTAGGAGAACCGGGTGCCGTCGAAAGAGTCCAAGGGCGCCACCGCGTTATTTGTGCGCGGCTACCTTGCACACACGTACACACGTACGCTCACGCACGCGCACGAGATGTCCGTTTGATGTACCAACTCCAAATCCGTTGTAGGCCATTCTCACGGCGCGTGCTGCTGTACATACTTATATTACGTACTCGCGCGATATGATTTTATTTCTTTCGCACGCAAAAGCGTATGTAAAAATGATTTATAAGGGGGTTGATGTGTTTAGGTAACAATTATTTTATTATTACCTATATATTTAATAAATGGCAATGGGGGGTTGAACCCCAAAACCCTTCTTACATACGTTACTGCACACAAACACGCATTGCCTCCGACGATTATTCGCAATTATGACGTGCGATTACACGCGCATAAATCGGCGCATCAGGCAACTGTGTATACGCGTTATGTACTATTATCATCATGAAGCGCACGCCCGTGACTGGAAACTGTTATAAATATGTAATACGACCGGGGGTCGTATTTCGATAAAAAATACACCTCAACATTTTTGTTTTCAATTTGATCACCATGTTTTGCGTCCAGAGATAATGAACAATACATTCGATGATTTTCGAATTTTCGAAACATCAAGTTACCATGTACCCATAATCAATCGTTCATAAATATTTAAACCGAAGAAGAGTATATTAAGAGAAATATCTGCCCTTGTGGCTGATCACCATCTCGTAAATATGCCACTGTATACTACTATAATTAATACATATACTATGGATTTTTCAAACTGCATTATCTAACAAAAAATGCCTATAGGCAACTCATTTGTAGTCATAATATTTATTGTACTTGAGTTATGTATACATATATATATTGATTGATTAAAAAATAGTATCATTTCAATTTTCTAATCCGCACAATCAAATGGTTTTCTGATGCATAAAACCGTATTACATGCAATTTTGTACGTTAAGATGTGGAGTTGTTATTTCGATTTGGTATTATCGCCAGTGGCGAAGCGTCATAGGAGACAATGAGACAATGCCTACCCACTTTTAATACGGATACATAATTTGGTTTTGTTAATTTTATTTATTTTTATATAATATATACTTCAATATTTATCATAGTTTTACTTTTGTGCCTAACCGTATTAGTATTCTTAAAATAGATTAGTTGCGGACCGTGTACGCGAGCTGTCGTCCGTTGTGGCGAGTGATTAATTCTATACACATCCAAATACAGATAAAAAAATTAATATTATAAGACGGACGCGTTACAGCGTCTCGTTTTTCAAGGCATAGTGTGCAGAGGGAATAGGTTATTGAGTGGGGATTACCATTGCGTTATGAGACATGTCTCGCATTCGTATTTATTATTTCATATTAATATACATTATTGTAATCGTCATTGTTTTACGCGTTGATGCGTTATCGTTCAACGCAATTTTGTTATCGTAGTTATTGGTTGGTTTTTATTTTACGATTTATTTATTTCTAGAGTGATATTCGTATCTAAATATTAAAATATTGTACTATTGTCATTCGCCACTATGCCTGATGATTTAATTAATGAAATGTTGAATGATGGAATAGTAAACTACTTATACGAAAAAATATATGAAATAAAAAATAAAAGACCGTATCCCTTTTATCATAAATACATATAAAATTATAAACGAGGGAGGGGGGGTGTAACATATTATTTTAATGTTTCCCCAACTTAAATACTCGTACTTCACCACTGATTATCACGTATTAATTATTTAAGTAGTAAACAGTCACCTTACATAATCAATATTATTATAAATTTATTTTCAATTTTATTTCTTTGAAACTCATTAAATTAAATTTATTATCACCTACCTTTTTATGTTGGCATAAAGATAGGTGTGGATGTTTTATAGATAGTAAAAATTAACATTTTAAGAGCTATAAAAACCATCTCGCATTGGTTTTAATAAGAATATTTTAAATACATCTAAATTTTAAACTTGAAAATATCTCTACATATTATGTGTACTCTTATATTTAAAAATAGTTAAATGTTTTTATACTATTATTTGTAAACAGTATAAACAGATATTTTCATTGTATCCTTTCGTAAGATTTTCAAATAAGTATAGCAATTTTATAATCAGTGGCGTAACTGGGAAAAAACCTAGGTGGGACAATATAATATATTTATTATTACCAAAATCCTGACACCCCTCCCCCTCACCAGTTAAAACATATTTTTATTGTATGTATTTTATACACTATATCTAATTGTTTGATTTTACATAAGTCTATTAACTCATTTTATGGTTTAGATAAACATAAATTATAGGTAGCATGTATTAGGTACCAATATTGTTAAATAATATTCATAAGAGTTTATTAATAAAAGATGCTATTTATACTGTCGGATTATCTGGGGGGGGGGAGCAAAATTATACCTTTATCTCTCAAAAAATGGTCAGAGAGGGCACTTGCCCTTCCTTTCCCTCCAAAAATTACGCCACTGTTTATAATTCTCTAAATTATTTAGTAGTTTTTGGTTAGTGTTAGGTAGTGATATAAGTAATATTACACACTCAACATAAATTCAATATTTTCTTACATACCATCTGTAAAATTTTTCATAATTCTATGCATGTAATTATTGAAATACATTATTGTACTGAGTACAAGTCTTGTAATTCGTAGTTTATTTATAATTTTTTTTTCTCTTTTCGTGTTTCCAATAAAATTTTGATTAAAATTGTAAATAAATAAAATCAAATTGTAAATTATACTAGTAATAATCTAAAACCAATTGAAAATATAATAGGAAATATTTTTAAAACAGTGAAGTTTAAATAACATATTATGTTTTTATTAAGGTTCACAATTATTTAGGTAACAAATTGACTGAAGACAAAAATATTTTCATTCAACATACATGATTAAATAGCCTGATACTCAAATATACAAGGCAAAATTAGTCGGTTACTAAAATAAAAATAAAAAATTTGTTAAATAACATATTAGTGCAATAAATAGCATTTAATTGTTGTGGTTTCTAAAATGACCTTTCACACTTATTACACGTTAATCCTTCAAGTAAATTCATAATTTTTGAAACAGTTGTCCTTATCTAAATCAATTTTATAACAAGGCTGGTAACGTAAATAATCATACATGCATTCATTGGACATCGTATGCGTGTTACAAATAAAGTTTGTAAACTTGTTAAAAGCCCGCACAAGTTCACGTTACATTTTCTACTTATGACTGATGCTTATTTGTATATAATGAGGCAGTGAGTTTTTTTTAAATATTTATGATTTTTTAACTTATCAGGAATTAAATCTAAAAAAATTATATTAGTTTAGCTTATTTGTAACGAATAGAATCTTAATCATGAGTATATTAGTATTATTATTATGCGATATAAATTTGCTAACATGTTAAATGTATTGTAATACATTAAATATGTATGGTTTAAAATTGTGACATATTTTAAATTTTTTACAAAATCAATAATTCTTTTAAATCAAATCAAATCAAATCAAACCGTATAAATCAATTGACATGGTGTGTAATGTACAGTATACTATTTTTATATTTTTAAATTATTTGAGCCCTTCTGACCTATCACCTTATGTTAGAAGTTGACATTCTTATAATGCTGTTAAGAAACTTGAGCTCTCCCAACAAATTCTATGGCACAAGGCTACCAATAAAAGAGTTGCTGGACAATTTAATCGTGGCGACTATTCTCACGGGACTAGCAGTGGGCAACTTGTTTTTATTTTGTGCATATCTATGATTCCGACGGATTAGCCAATATCGTTCAAAAGGCAATAGTTTCCAGTCAAAGTTTAATTTTCTCTAGTAATAAAGAAATTCTAGAGTCAAATATTTTCTCTTATGGGTATTAACTAAAGAAGGAAGTATTTTTCCCATGGGTAGTTACATGTTGGCTTATGTCGAATTAGAACTCCAAAAAACCAATACATTTTGCTACCAGACAATAGCACAACAACAGTCATAGTATAGAAAAAAGTCTTAAATAATTAACATACTCACCTATTACATACTACTATTCAATAAGTTGTAAAATTAACATGATATAAAAAAATATGTAAATAAACAAATAGTTTTTATACAATGCTTAGTCTGGAGTATTATTATTAATAATAATATTTAATATTAATAATCCAAGCTAAACATTTATTTATTTATATATTACGAGTAATTTGCGAGTACTAACTATTTATTAATTTATTATGAAATAAATCCTAAACACTCAATACTAAGAACCACACAAAATAATTTCTTTACAAGTAAAAATTTTGAAAATATTGACGTCCAGTGAAGTGCACATGGATCAGCTAGTTATATATATGTACTAAACAACAAAATTGTTGAAATACAAGAATAAATACCTAACATATATCTAAGTAAGTCGTAATATATTTTTTTGGACATGATTTATAAATTGAGATTGGTGACAATCAACAAGGAAGAACTGATTATAAAGTCGTTCTAGTTACTTTGATTAACATAATTATTGTTATTATTTTTTGTTTGAACAAACATTTCTATGGACAGAATGTATGAAGAAAACGTCTTGTTACTGCAATATATGAGATAATATTTTTTTCACTGCTCTTTACTAACTCTGCTTATGAAATTCTCGCCAATCAGAGGAAGTTGGTACAAAAACACTGTGTCTAATTAAAAGAAACACAGATGCGTGCAAAAAATGCACTAAAAATAAATCAAGAAAAAAATCTGCACGAAACAGTGTTTGGATTGGGGGAGGGTGTTTTTTATGTGTGTGGCCCGTAGTCACGACGACTCGTCACCGCAACCGGTTCTTGGACGAACCAAACGTGGCTGATGTTATTGCTTTGCCGGGCCTATATAAAAATAATAAAAACCAAAATAAAAATAAAACGTTCACGTTTATTCTTGGTGAGACCACTGTCAAAAAAGGGAAAAAATATGAAATGAAATAAAAAGCCGAAATAAAAAATATTGGTCTTAAAATATCGTTTAACGACCGACGGCGACGGACGAAAAAAAACACTCAACGTCCATTTATACATATTTCGCTGTTAAATTTTTTTTTTTTTAATAATATAATCATATTTTACGACTTATTAAAAAAAAATCTCAAACACCGAAACGACACCCGGCGACACGATAGAATAATTGGTAATTTTTTTTGTTTCGTTCCAATACATCTATACGGATTTTTTTTAAACTCCTATTTCCCCTTCTCCACCGAATTTTCCTTCCGTCATAAAAAAACGCTTTTATAACTGCCTTTCACCATGTGTCGAACACGGCGGCGGCACGGGATTCGGTTGTTAAACTTTTATTAGCTAGACTCTAAGACACTCCCGAAATTTTTATTTCCATCCACCTTACTCCGCCTTCTGCGATGAACCGACACACGAACAACACATCACGATTTCATTACATCTTTCTTCCTCTTATAAAGAAACATTACTCTGTTTTTTTTTTGTTTCATTTCGTCATGTTTAAACGTAATGTTCAATACGAACATAATACGAAAGCACGTGCGGCCGTGCGGGGATTAATATATTATTTTTTTACCATTGAGCTGAAAGTTGTATTCGTATAATCCTAGAATGATGCTGTTCAGGATGGTGGAGCACGAAAAAAATTATATTTAATCAGCCGACGTTTTAAATGCCTAAAAAATAAAATCAATTTTTCTTAATTTATGTTGATGAATGAAATGTTTTTTACATTATTTTTTTTAACACTTCTGCTATGTCGAAATAAAAATAAAAATAAAATAATTTTTAACTAGTAAAATCTCAGAAAATTTTTATTACGTATATTTTTAATTTTATTTTTTTTATAATACAGCGTCTGATAAAAATAATACATCTACATAATGTATATTCAAACAGGAAATCAATTAAATTCTGTATTCTTTTAACTAATGAGTGATGGTCGTTTATTGTGTAAGATGCAAGTGAAAGGATGTTTGTTATCAGATTTATGTGTGCGTTACAAATTTATTAAATGGTTCATGTTTTTTTTTTTTTTTTAAAGTTTGAAATGATAATATTTTAAACTCGTCCCAAATTAAAAATTAGTCTTTTAGTATATTCGAGTACAAAATATATTAAAATCTTCAACATTTTAAACGTCCCTTAAAGTTATATGATATACTCGTAAAGTAAATGTACAATTTAAATAACTATAGAACGTTAGTTCATTTTTTATGGTAGTCAAAATACTTAATTGAAAATGAAAAAAAGGAAATTTAATAATATATATTTATAGTTATATAATTGCATTATTTAAAAAATAATTTTTTTGTATAACTTTGTTCTGATATTTTGGTTAAAATGTTAATAAATTTAAAAAATATGTTTATATAAAGAAATTATGCATGTATAAGAACGTAGAAACATAAAGTGTCTAAAAGACATAAAAGATGAATCATTGCAGTGTTTTATAGTTTTTTTGTCTGCGTGCTGGCTGTATGGCAAAACGGAAAACTTAGGCGAAGCCCTTGTATTATAGTTATACTGTTGTTAGAGTCAACTCAAGGTTATCAGTGTTATTACACATGTTTTGGCAATTTTAATATTTTATTCTTACTACCTATCTATAGCTATTGATTTAGACCTTCTGATCACAGGAATGAGTGCGTAAATTCTACATTTATATTTGTATGGAAATATACAGATGTGTTAACATATATATTGTGAAAATGTGTCAATTGACGAAAAATAAAGTTAGTAATGTATAATATATATTATATTTTGTAATATCAAGTCATGGGAAATATATCAAGAATTCAAGTGTATTATTTGTAAACTGTGTTTTGATATAAAGGTTATTAATTATATCTTCCTATCCAAAAAAATATTTTACAAAATTAAGTTTGTAAATTGCAAGTTGCATATTGCATATGTAGTTTGTCTGAATTTATATGGTTATTTTTAGAGTGACTATTATTTGAGTATCTGACTGCTATGATGCGACAAGTTATTTCATCATATTCCAGATGATGCATATTTGTGGTGTTTGTACTGATTTCCAAGAAAAGGCAACTTAAAGTTTTCAAAAAACATAGTTCGTCACACGAACATAGTTAAGGGATTAATTTGTTAAAAACTTTAGAGTTATAATTTTAATGTTATATTAATAATGGAAATCCAGTGTGGTCTAACATTTTTCACATTTTTTTTCCCGTGAAATAATAAACAAATAATATAGTTTCAAAACATTTTTGCCGGACCTGGACTCAGTAATGATAACCTGATTCAATAATTTTACTTAAAAATGATACTATGAACGACTGAAATTTGAAAAGGTGTTTCTTACCAGTCATTCGAGAAAGAAACCACATCGGGTATACTCCTACTATTTTTTCAATTGAAGATGCATGGTATAGTGCTTTATTTATGTTTAATTTTTACAAATTTTCAAAAAGTTAACGTTTTTATAAAAATAAACCATTTAAAAAATATGTATGAATACCTACGTATTAGTTTTTTTATACATCGGAAAATGATAAATAATGATAATCAATGACTGATTTTATATCTTTAGACAAAATACATACATACATACATACTTATTTATTTATTTATTAATTTAAACAGGTGGAACCCAATTATAATTTTTTATAATTAAATACAATTTTGTGGACTTAAATCTATTAAAAAGAAATACAGTAAATAGTATATGTATATA
The DNA here is from genome assembly GCF_003268045.1 of Sipha flava. NCBI lineage: Eukaryota > Metazoa > Arthropoda > Insecta > Hemiptera > Aphididae > Sipha > Sipha flava. Next base: position 967,732 of record NW_020271729.1, read on the forward strand.
TATAAATAATAATATTAAAAACTATAAAAACAATATAAAAATATAATTTAGACAATAATAATATAGGTAGCAGAAATAATTTATAGATACGCAATATGGTTACAAAAACAATCAAAAGAAGGAAAATTAAATAGATCTATCTGGACGTCATTAGTTATTTTCATTAATATATTAATAGGCGAACAAAGTGCGTAATTAGTTCTTTGAAATGGAATGTAAAAAGTATTTGCAGATCTAGTTCGAAAATGAGGAACATTAAAATTTAAGCAGCTGAGTAATTCGGGATAATTTAAAAAACCATTTACTATTTTATATGGAAATTTCAAATTAATGATTTTTCTCTTTACAGCTAGACTGGTCATATTTAATTGGTTTAATAACGGTGTATATTGTGAGTGTAATTTACGTGGTATATTACATTTGTAAGAGATAAAACGAAGAAAACGATTTTGAATAGCTTCTAAGCTTTGTATATGAACAACACTAGAGAGTGACCATACGACCGAGTTGTATTCCAAAGAAGAACGCACTAGAGAAAAATACAGAATTTTTAATGCATCGGAATTAGAAAAATCTTTACAAGTTCTATTAATAAAATCTAATGTAGTAGATTTTTTTTTTTGTTATGTTTAAATAATATTTATTGAAAGAAAAAGTTGAGTTAAATGTAACCCACAAATTGTAAATTTCAAAAACGCGTTGAAGTACAATATTATTTATGGTATAATCATTAATAATTGGAGAGCGAGATCTAGTAAACGACATTACTTTGCACTTATCAATATTTAACGGTAATTTGTTTGAATTACACCAAGTAGATAGTGTATTTAGATCATTTTGAAGGAGAGCTAAATCAGAATGTGATTTAATTAAACGAAAGATTTTCATATCATCGGAAAAAAGTAATTTATTAGAATTGGGAAAATGTAAATCATTTATGAATAATAAAAATAACAATGGCGCTAGGTGAGATCCTTGAGGAACGTCTTATGGAATGCTGAAAGGAGCAGAGTGAAAATTTTTTAATTTGACAATTAGCATTCTATCGGTTAAGTAGGAAGTCAACCAAGACAAAAAAGGTTCACGAATATTGATAAAATACAGCTTAATTGAGATAATATTGTGATTTATTTTGTCAAACACCTTAGCAAAATCTGTAAAAATTACATCTACTTGATAACCGGAAGTAAAAGCATCTAGTACATATTTTTGAAAAATTAAGAGTAGTCGTTGTTGACTTTAAAAAAAACTATGTTGGTCATTACTAAGTAGCGAAGTAAGTATAGGATATATTTTTTCATAAATAATGGATTCAAATAGTTTTGGAATAATTGAAATAATAGAAATAGGCCGACCGTTGATTATATTAGTTAAATCTCTTCCTTTATTGATAGGCTTAACAAAACTAATTTTTCAATTAGATGGAAAACAACCACTAGAGAGGGATAAGTTATATAAACGTAATAAAGGAATAGCTAAAACGAATTTACAGTTAATAAAGAAACAGTTGGAAATCATGTCAGGACCAGGACTCGTTTTATTAGTGATATTTTCTAATTTATTTAAGACGTCTGTATTGCTTAAAGTATATAAGTTGAGATTTACTTCAATTTAATTATGATTGGTGGATGGCTGATGAGTATTTAAGGTAAAAGAAACTTGATTTTCATAGACGCTGAAAAAGTAATGAGCAAAGCAATCCACAATATCCTTACCTCCAATAAATAAATCATTATCATACATCATAGTGTTCGGAAGGGCCGAACACATTTTTTTATGATTAAAGAATTTCCAAAATAATTTAGGATTTGTTTTAATAGAATTTTGAATGTTAAAAATATTATAATCGATTTTGGATTGAGATTTGCACTTAGCACATAATAGAGAAAATTTATTGTAATGAATTTGCGAAGTAGTCTTTTTGAACAACATGTGAGCAATTTTTTTCTTATAAATTAAATCTTTCAATATTGGGCTGAACCATATTGGATACTTTTATTAAAAAATGTTTTTTTGGTACATTGAGTATCTATAATCTCAAAAATAATATCATAAAATACATGAACCACATCATTAATTTGCAAATTATGAAATACGCGATCCCAATTAGTAGAAGCTAATGAAGATCTAATAATATTATAATCACAGTTTAAATAATCATATATAGTTTCATTAAAATCCAAAGGTTTAATATTAAAATTAATTTTAAATTTAATTAGTAAAGCAGGGTGATACAAATAATCTATAGGAACCAGCGCATACTGTTCAAATTCTCCTTCAACATTTAACGCATTTCATAAAATTAAGTCTAGAATAGAATTTTTATTATTTTTTATTGTATTAAATTGTTTTAGATTAAGAAAAGAAAAATTAGCTAATGCATCCTATTCGATGTTACCATATTTATGAGGAACAACTACATCACTAGTTAATGTCCATACTATATATCATATATTGAAGTTATGGTATAAACTTTTAAAGTGAGTATAAAGAGTTATGGTTGGTTATAATATGGTATGTTCAATTTTTAATTAGGTAGGGCAGCAAAATTTTTATATGTCATCAGAGAACCTCTTTTATTTTTTATCTAAGTGAAGCACTGATAATAAATGTTTCCGATTTTCAAAAGGTGGTTGGTTAGTGAGTAAACTATAATAACACAAATCACATAAAGTGTAATGTTTTAATATAAAATTACATATTATATAATTTGCGGTAATAATAAAATAGATTATGAATTTTAAATTCGTTTACAGAACATTAAATATCGATCATTTTATCTCCTAATAACTATTAGGTATAATTAACTATCATCTATAAAATGATTAAATAGATAAAAATACGTAGTACAAATTCATGTTATTATGCACAAATTATTTGTGCGTATAAATTTTTAATACGTGTGGGTTAGAAGGGAAGGAGGAAAGTGCAATAAGAATGGTTGCATCTGAAAACCGCACACTTTTGATTTTGACCAGAAAGAGGTCGACAAACAAAAACCTCAAACTTTATCGGTCGTTGTATAAAAAAATTACCCTAAACTTATAGTGGTAAAAACCGCGCATTATTCTTAGTATTAACTAACTGATAAGATAAGATTATAAAATATATTGTAATAATCATGCCAGCACGTTATAAATACTTCAGTCACCACTCGTTTTTACTTTATAGGTCTTTTCTATAGTATATACATATAAAGTATATTTTATATGTATACATACATATTTATATATATATATATATATAGTATATAGTACCTATATTTTTTTACATTTTAGAATACTCGTGTATGCATTTCTTTGTTTGAATACATTTTTATATTTTTGATATTTTAAAATACTCATATATGCATTTTTTTTGTTTGAATAAATTATAAGTTATTAAGTAGGTATACTTAACCTAGGTAAGTGTAACCATTTTGTGGTCGAAAACAAAAGTGTGCGGTTTTATCCTACCAAAAATATGTGATTTTGTTCTGTATTTTATCAAAAGTGTGGGGTTTTAGGAGTTAACGAGAATAATAACACCACAGCCTCTCGGATAAAAAATGAATATTTTTCGGCAAACGAGTTCCGTGAAAATTCAATAAATGGTTGTGCAAATTCATACAAATTACGTATTCATTAAATACATATATATATATATATAATTATAAAAAATAAATATAATAAAATATATAATATATATAATATAATATATAATAAATAACATTCGTGTAATTCAGTAGCAAAATATTTTTAGGGGAATTTACAATAATTTAGGGGGGTTTACATGTGCCCGGCACCCTCACTTTTGAATTTTGAAACGAAACCAAGAGCCTTTTTTGGTGCATCATTTATTTTGATTTTTGCTGTAAGTCTCGACATTTGTGCTGTAAACTTTTCGAGATACAAAAGTTTTTCTTATTGGATGTTGGGGAATTTGTTGATAATTATAAATTTCGAAAGTTCGTATAACCACTTCCCAAGCACTCCTAAAAAAACATTTTATCTCGAATAGTTTAAAAGTACAAATATTAAGACTTTCAGCACATATCAGCATAAATGATGCACAAAAAAAGGCTCTTAGTTTCGTTTCAAAATTCAAAAGTGGAGGTGGCAGGGAAATGTTTTTCGGCGGCGATCCGTAGGCCGAGCGGTATATTATATTTGATTTAAGAGTTGAAACCGCAACTGCAACCACTTGGTCCGGATCATCACCAAGTATACTTATTGATATCCGCGTACACGTCGCGTTTGATCTTGAACAGGTGCTCAAAACGTTTCTTATTGAATGAATGCTTCCCCAACTCGTACACACGCCTATCCATCTCAAACTGATACTTTACCTGCAGTTCGTGGATACGCGTCACACGTATCGGTGCATATTTTAATTTATAACAAATTTTTATTTATAATAATAAGTTAATATTAATTTGATTTGTTAATATAACGCAGTGCAGGTCTACTTACGTAAGTCGGAAGCGACAGATAAGGCGTTGTCTCTACGGTAAAAAACACGTTCACCGTTAATTGTGGAATCGGATACTCCGGTGTAGGCATCGAAAACTCTACCTGCAACGTGTAATAACTCTCAAAAGTAGCAATACATAATTTGATTTATTATAATTATTTTATATAAAACTGTAATTATAGAAATAATTTCTTCACTTTCAAAACATTAGTCTGTACCTTGTTCTTGTACGACAGTATCTAGCATACGTAATGGATTAAATTAGGAATAAGAGTTTTATTATTTTCAATATGCTCTCTGTTTAATGATCACGATAAAATAAAAACGTTAAATTTTTTGTGAGATAATCGATAATTCACTAACATAAAGTTTATTTTTCATTGAGCATCTTGCCCGTCCAAATAAATAATATCAAATATATAAAAAGTTTTAATGCAGCACTGACCCTATTTTTAACTATCAATTAAAATATTAATAACCTAAATTACTACAAATTTAATTACTTGTATTTTAACAAATTATTGTAAGTGATAGAATTTTTACGGCTTTTTCATTTTTTTAAGAATAGATTTTTAAGATACGGGGTATAAGAGCTGATGAAGTAAAGTCGTGCCTTAAATCTTCATATTTATGGCCACATATTCAGAAAGTTGCACTTCATAATAGTATGAATGTTCATTTGAAAGGTGACACATCGCTGAGATTTTTGCTGAGATGTTACTCAAAATAAGAGACAAAAATGTCTCTACTTTAGAAAAAGAGATCATTATTCCTTCAATTATGGGTATAGTTGTTTGTTTTTTATCAAAACTAATTTCTAGAGTATACCCTGATATAATTAACATCAAGAAAAAACCCACCTAATGGTTGTGTAAGCAAGCAAACATAACTCCAAAGATATTTAATACAATTTTTATTTCAACATTTTTCCGATTAGAGTTGTATCTTAAGGCGCGTTCTCATGAGTCAAGTTTAGTTGACCGATTAGAGTTGATTAACAAAAATTGAATAAAGTTGAATCAGTTTTTGTTCACACATTTCAATAGAACATGTTTCAATTTTATTTTGAACTCAGTTGAAAAGCCGTGGTCGACACGTAGTTGACACCAACTGTCATGCTTATGATAAAGTTCTAAGAATTTTAGCACCTCGTTTTCAGACCATTTGAAGCTTATTTTTAAAATTAAAAATATTTAATACGATAAAAATTAAAAAAAAAAGCACAATTGACAAAATAAAACATAAAATTCACGTGTGACTGCCCACTGGTTGAAAACAAACTGAAGTTCAACTTGAATCAACTGTAGTGTAGGTTGTTCTCACGTATCAAGATGGGTTTCAACTTGAAAGAAATTGAAAAACAACTCATTACTTGAACGATAAAGTTTGACCGGATCAAACTTTTTTTGATCAACTAATTAGTTGTTTTTAAATTTTATTGAAACAAAGGTTCTCACTACAGATTTTATTCAATTTTTGTTGATCAACTATAATCGGTCAACTAATCTTGACTCATGAGAACGTGCCATTACAATTTGTCTTCAAAATACTAAAATATGGTAATATTTGCTAAATATTACCTATCGGGGCACTTGCCCCCCCTGGAATAATGTTATTTCCACAGAAATATTTTTTAATTTTTTAATTGTAATAATAATACCTACCTAACTGTAATGTTTTTATTCATAATTTTAATAATGACGAAGTATAATAATTTACTATAAATAAAATGTATAAAAAAATTTTCATTTATTTTTTAAATTAATTTTGCTCCCCCTAGAAAAATGTCTGGGGACGCCCATAAATAGTAATTATTTTTATTTTATTTATAAATATCTGATAGTATGTATTTTATTCATATTTATAATATACTCGTACATGATATAAATTAATAACAGTTCATTTTAGTCATTTAGCTCTTCAGTGTTGTGTTTAGCATATGAACTGTGAATTAGAGTGCAGTATTTGTACAAAAATTTAATTTTGATTTCTTTTTTGAGACATTATTTTGTAATAGAAATATAATTTTATTAAATATCTTAATAATTTATTAACTTTATTATTAAAATTGGCTGGAAGAAAACATTTCATTTGTCGAAGCTAATATAATCTTTTTACAACATTCCGTTATAATTTTTTTTTTTATGACAAAGAAAATCTTAAGAACATTTTTTTATCCAATTTTCATGTCTTAAATATTAAATCAATTTTTATGCATTTTCAACTATAAAAATGTACGACTAATATTTTATGAGATAAAATCGAATTTTTGTAATATTTCTAGGTGACTATAAGTTGCGTTCCAATGTACCTTTTTTATGTAAACTGAGTCCCGAGTAATTTTGGGTATACTAAATTGCATCCCGTACATTTTTTGTACATATGTACATTGCATCCCGGGTATTTTTATATTAAAATTTATATTAACAATTTACAACCAATATTCTCCTCCCTATTAAAAATATTGCTGTATGTATTAACACTTTTTTATTTAAAATTAATAAACAATAATAATAAAAAAACAATTTTTATACGTCATATTATATTAATTATTAATAATGCAATTAACGTATACCTGACAGAAACACGGTTCACAACTTACGTATGTATCTGAGAAATACCGGTCGCAACTTATGTATGTTGTTATGGGGACCTTTTATAATAAAATATGTAATATGCAATATATGAGCTAATATTATGAATATATAATATGTACTATATATTCCTTGGCGTGCGAAATACTATTAAAAGCTTTTAACTGTATATCAATACTTTGTTTTCTTTGATGTATTAGAAATTGTTGTTGCATCAAATGATGTTTGGAATGATATTAGTATATATCTGAATGGCCGTGTTAGCAAAAATGCAATACATTTGTTCGTGCATAGTGATCGTCATTGTGTGAAAAAAGCTTTAGGATTACAAGAAGAGTATGTACAAGACATTTGTCAGATTTCTTCAAATAATACTCAGGCGAATATTGCTAACGAACAGAGTATATATAAATAGTTTATATAATATTATTTGTAATATACAAGTATATTATAAATACAAGTGAAATACATACTATCGGATATTTCTTTAGAAAATAAAAATAATTACTATTTTTATCCCACGTCATTATTATCTAACAAATATATGAATATAATTATTCACAAAATAAATTTTTGTAAAACATGTATTTTTACTGGTGGGAAGGGTTGGAATAACGTTATTCCAGCCCCTCCCGCTAAAAACGAATTTTTCTCGGTAAACGAGCTTCGTACAAATTCTGAAAATAGTCGTACAAATTCATACAAATTAAGTACTAATTATGAGCATGAAAAAAATCACACATTTCTGGATGGGGGGGGGGCAGGGTAATGGATGTTGAATTACGTCCTAAGTGATCAAAGATAACCAGAAATCTGACATGAGGTAGTTACGAGTACATGAAAGCCTGAGATTTTCGTTTGGTTGGTTGATCGCTTATTCTCGCTCTTGGCTAGTATAGAGTCTAAAATAATAAAATAAGTTTACCTTGTATTTGTGACAAGTAGAACTACAAGTTATCATTGTGCCAGTCTTTTCAATAGTGAACAAAAATCTTTGATCCAAATCCCAATTCTGTTTTATGTATTCAGAAATATTCACCAAGGCGTCTTGGTCATTGAGCCATTTCGATTCGGACGTTAATGAACTATTAGAATCTGATATGGGTGGTCGTTTGTCCCTGCATATTTTTATGTACTTTCTATTTGTCACTTTATATTCATGTTCATGATCACTTTTTGTTGCATTTAATCTAAAATCAATTTCACAGTAGATGACTTTAAGATTTACTGTACATTGCTTTAAATAAAAATTTAACTGTTTTTAATTGTTTTTGACTGTTTGGCTTATGTCAAGTTAGGTTCCATCACGATTTATTATTATGTAAATTAATATGGGTTTTGAATAATGAGTTTTAATTATTAATAGAAAATTAGTGAATAGAGAAGGATATAATTTAGGCGAAAGATTGTTTTAAATTAATTTGTTCAATTATTTTAAGCTGTAATCATATATTGAAAGTAGTTAAACTTATTTTGATTAACATATTTTATCAATTTTTATATCTTAATTTTGTTCCACAATTACATTGTTTTGTAATAAATCATTTGGTTTATAATAATAATAATAATAACAATTAAGTATTGTTTTTACTTATAAGTTTTCAAAGCACATTCGAACAATTTTTCAGATTCAGCAATAACTTTTTTTACCAGATTTTTAGCTGTTTTATTTAAAAAGTAAATAAAGTTTTCATCCAATCCATGAGGTTCTTTGTATTCATTACACGTTTCATTATGTTGTTCATAGACATGAAAGAATACATTAGATGCTTTTTCATTTGATAGAGGTTTGTCATTTTTCCATAATATAATTACATCGCTAGAATTAGTTGAGATAAATGGTGTTTTATATAAATCCATTAATTTATTGAATATATTTAATATATCAACAATTAAATTTAAAAAAATAATGAATAAACATTAATTTTTTATTTTTTAAATACTAAATTATTAAAAAAAAAAAAAAACAAATTGATTAAGTAACCAAGCAATTGTTATCAATATATCATTTAAAATTTCCCTAAATACGTATTTAAACTAAAATAATTACTATGGAATAGGTACAAATTATAAATTTTAAATTTTTTATTAATAGCGTTGCTATAATATCACCAATTACAACGGTTTTCAAACATTTAGTTTTCTAGTATTACCTAAAAATGTTCAAGATTTTTACGTACTGCGATACAGTTGATAAAAAATCCCTTTGAAATACGTTAATGGGTAGTTGATAACAATGAAAAAATATATACTATGCAGATTTTTAATTTAAAAAACATTTAATTCATTATACTCTATCCTACAGTATGGGCGCTACATTTTTATTAGTCCCAAACGTCAAATATCCTAGATCCGGCACCGCTCTATTAAAAACGTGAATAAATTAAATGATTTTATTTTTATTACAGCTCAACTGAATTTTTGTCAAATTGATGAAAAAAAGTATAAAATCATTGATTGTTTCAAATAGTTCGAAAAATAAATTAACTAGATCCATATACTAACGTTCATCTTTTAGGATTTACATTATTTATTTTTTACTATATATTATTTTATAAAGTTTATTGTTTGAAAAAAAAAATTACTGTGAACATATAAAGAATTAGAAAATGTGAAAATATGTATTGGTAAAATTCATTGTTTACTTTTTTTTTTGAACGTGAAAAATATTAAATTTTTTAATGAATATATGTAACATATTTTAAAATCTATCAATATTTTATATTTTTATTTTTTTTATATATATATATAATTTGTGTTATAAATTAATATTTTGATTCGGTTGACAATATTTGTCGTAATTCATTATTAAAATTATTTATAGTTCTAATAATTTTAATTATAGTAATAAGTATTGACCAAAAAAAATGTTTACTAAGCATTGGTATTTTAAGAATTTAAGATAAAATATTTATTTTATCTTATTTTTTCCAGACATTATCCCACGTAAACATTGTCACAAAACCTTGACTGTTTTCGATTTTATTTAAATTGTTATTTGTAATATTTTTTCTGCTAACAAAATATTATTTTAATCGAATAATTCTATTGTACTTTAGTGCGATAAAAATATTAATACGATTATACCAGTTAAATTATCGATGACGTTGCTAATGTTAAGTAGGCATTTTATTTATTTATTTATTTATTTGTTTTTTTTTTTTTAACATAACAGTTAGCCGTACTGTTTGTTATTTTACTTCATTAGCGTTTTGTTTTTGTCGGCCCAATTTTCTTGAATCGTATAGAATATTTTCAAGACTCAACATTAAGATGATGACTACTGTTCATAACATAATTGAGCTGACTGGTGTACAGTTGAGTTTTGGTACTTACAGAAAATGCGAATTTACGTTAGTAAGGCTTTTGAATATACCTGTTTCGGCCATGAATTTAATAGTCTTTCATTTTCCTAGATACTCCTTCGAATTGTTTTTACTTGATAATATGTATATATAATATGAATTAGTGCTCTTGATTTGATGTGGGTAATACTCATGTACCCAGAAACCCGGATACTCGGGTACCCGAATATCCGGGTAATACCCGATTTTGTGGGTAGTCAACGTTTTCGGGTAGTGGGTACCATTACCTAAAATTTTCGGGTACCCGGTGGTTTTTGATATTCGTAAACGGTTAAGCTAAGTCTTAACTGCTAAGAGGTAATCAGTATTATATTATACATTACACAATTATTCGAATAAAAAATATTAAAATATATCCTCTTTTAAATTAACAAAATTACGTTTTAAAAATAAAATCTTTAGTATTTTATGTGAGTGTTATTAATAATATTATATTTCAATAATTAGTTTATTCAAGTATAATGTCGAATAACATGTTAAAAACTATTATAAAGCCTATATTTAAATTTTGCAGACAACGTATATAGTGGCCTTATTCGTTACCTATTATATGTATAGCTACGCATATAATAATAAGTAATCACAATCAGTGGCGTACATACGGGGAGGAAGGAGGCGTTCAAATCCATCCCCAGAGCCAAAAAATAAAAGAAAATTGTGATATTATTGATGACGTGTAATATATTCATAGTTTCATTGTTACGCTTTGAACTATACAACTATACAAAAATTATAATAATTGAATAATTTTATTGATAGGTGTTTGAAAAGTTTTTTTTAACTATGCTGTTTTTATATTCCTATAGTTACTAATTTACTGTAATATAAAAGTAAACAGAAAATTGTTATAAAAAGTTGTATAAAATAATATTTATTTATAACAGTTATTTATCTGTGCAACGAAAAAAAAAGATAACAAAATTTATTATGTTTTAGAAAAAACATGTATTTACATACAAATCCCAGCTCTAGTAATGAATAAACAAACCATAACGGGTACCCGAAATTTTGTAAATCGGGTAATACCTATAAAACCTAGGTACCCTAGTATCAAGAGCACTAATTATAATACATTGTCTACAGAAGAATATTTTTTAATGCTGTGTAGTGGTTACAAATCACACGCTGTAAAACAATTATTTTAATATAAACAAAAATGTATACAAACTACTAGTCTTAGAAATTTTATTACTAATAAAGATTTAAACATTATACATTACATAGGTACTTTTATTTAATCAACACAATATTTTATCCATACTGAAAAATATACAGAATTTCAAAACAGTAACCATCTTGCTATATATTCACAAAATGCACAAATATGGAAATTTCAGGGGCTTCAAATTGATACTTTTGAGTTTAAGTTAGTTTACAACATTTTATTAGGTGTTGCAAGTAAAACTTCTCGGTGGGAGGCGGCGCAATGAAGTTACTGAGTTTCGCCACCACCGTGCGTTACAATAAAGCTGCATTGTTATAAAATCACATGAAGTAACTGATTTTTTTGGTATAAAGTAGATTCAGTATTAGTGAAATTAAATAAAAATTTAAAAAATATTCAAAATTGAATTTAAATGTGAATAATTTTAAAACCAAAATCATTATAATTTACCTACATACAAAATCAATTTTCTTTTTTTTATCATTCATATTTTAGATTTTGAGTGAAACGAAGAGTATATTTGCGTTTTTCTTTTGTGTACCTACGTACATAATTTATACTAGAATGATTGCTCAGATCATAATAAAATAAAAAGTAAAATATAGGGTTCTAGTTATTATTATTAAGATTTTCATTGCATCAAAAAAAAAAAAAAAAATGTTGACATTATTTTGTAATAGATGTTCAGTTTTCTCTCAGACGATTAGTGTATTACTATGTAATTATTGACGGCATACTATATATTTACGATGGTATAAATTTATTTAAACTATTTTAATTTCTATTTCTATACAAAATAAAAATATATGCATTTCAACTTTTGTTAAAATTTACAATCCTCTCACACCACTACCTTCATACAAATCATAAAAATGTCCATATTCAGAAAATCGTCGGCGAAGTATACTCTCAACAAAACTGTTATGAACATTACTGAGTGAAATATATAATGCTAGTTGAATTATTCAGCTTCGCCTATGTGTAATTTTTGCTTTCTCTAAATTAAATTCATAAATGAACACACATTGTTGTGTTTCAAAATAGAAAAAAAATGTATTTTACTTAATTTGATCAATAGTAATAGTAATAGTAGCTGAATTACGAATAAAAATAATAATAATAATAATAATAATATTTAGAAATGATTTTAATGATTCTATACACAGAAAATAATTAAAAATGATTATTTATTAATAGTTATAATTATAATTTGTAAATTTCATTATGGTGTTAAAAATGGAGAATTCAATAAATCCATCAAAAAGCCAAGCAGTACTTTTTTCCCTACGTAAACCACAAATACCTCAACCAGTAAGATTCGACAACAAGCCAATATCATGGAATTCATCGGTAAAATATTTAGGTGTTATTCTAGATAAGAAATTTAGTGACGATATATATCGGCTAAACTTCAACAAGCTTACCAGCGCTTAGGTGTTCTCTTCCCAATAATAAATAGAAAATCAACTATTAATAAAATATGCCCACTTATTATATATAAGCAAGTACTGAGACCCTCAATCTTATACGCATGTCCTACATGGGGCAATTGCGCTAAAAGCCACTTAAATGAAATACAAATTTTCCAAAACAAAATACTTCACATAACAACAGATGCTCCCTGGTTTGTATGCAACCAAGCACTGCATAATGACTTGAAAATCCCCACTATTGACGAACACATAAACTACAGTTAGTAAGCAAACAAATTATTCTACTCACTTATGAACTCATATGGTGCAATGCATTATAACTTAAATGTAAGACATCTAAGTATTCGCCGTTTTTAGAGAGGAAGACCCTATGACCGCAGAGAGCGACATCCACCATCAGTCATTGCTTAATTGGATACATCATGCCAGATAAACACCTAAATTAAACTTATTACTTATTAATTTAATATCTTATTATTATATCGCAATTATTTTAAAGAAAAAAAGAAAAATTTGTAAAAAAAATTGTATGTTATCAATAGGCTAGATAGCTACTTAGCTAGGAATGCCTTAATCTAATAATAATATAAAAAAAAAAATTATAATTTGTATAATTTAATTTTATTTATAAATATTTACAAATTATTCTATACTCAGTTACACTATTCTAAAATGACTTAAGTCAAAACCTCTTCATTTACTACATTCAAGGTTTTATTTTGTTGTGCATAAACGTATAAATGGGTCAGATTTTCCAACTCTAAAAAATGCTACGTATAATTTATAATTATTTATTTATTAATAATTATAATTATCCATGTGAGAAACAGTTATTTTCCTTATTTACACCACAATAAATTAAAGTCTGACCTTGCGTTTGATTTATTGTCAATACAAAATTAACATTTATTGAAAATTGAATTCTCCTGAACTGGACTGAAAAATCATTGGGGTATAATGGTATTCTCAGTAAAAATATGTTTTTTCTTTTAGAACATCCGGTCAACATTTCAGTTTCAATTACATTTTTTATAAGAGAGGTGACTCGGAGCCTAGATCCATGATATCATACCAGATGGTGTTTGTGAATTTAAAAACTCTGTAAGAAAGTGTATCAATCTTTCATTATTAACAGCTGAATCGATATAAAAATAATCCATCACGATTATAACTGAAATGACAAATAAAATGCAATTGTAAATAATATACCACTAAATAATAAACCATTAAATTATTTAAATGACGCATCTCTAGCTTCCTGTTACTTTTAAATACAACCTCTCATTTTACTCTCCTGAGACAAAAAAAAAAAAAATTAAATATCGGATGATGTAGTTACATTCAGAAGGGTACTTGCAATAACTCTGTGGAACCAAATTGGAAAGATTTTAAAGAGTGTCGTCACAAAATTAGAACATAAAAAAGACCTGTTCTTTTATTTATATATATGGATAAAATAATAATGGTAATAACATTTTTATTTGCCCCTTCCCCCTGAACAAACTTCGGATCCGCCCCGAAGACCATTCACCCGTCTCAGTATCTGGTCCGATTTAAACGTTTTCCACTTTAAACCGTGTTACGTATATTTTATAGTTTAGAAAAAATAACGCTGGAACTTCAGTTGATAATTCCAATAGCTCAGCGTTCGCAGAAAGGACGGCTAAACATTTGGGGGGGGGGGGGGGGGGGGGGAGGGGGGGGCGAGCGGGGGGGGGGGGGGGGGAGAGGGCACTCCCGAGCACGAGAGAGAGAGTGTCGTGTTAAAATCACATGCAACTCCGTTTTAAGGATCATTTACCGTGTACGGTTAATGTCGCGGCGCGCGCGACGAGGACGAAAGCTGGCGCGGGCACGCGCGTGTCGAGTCGGGAGCAATGCAATCGTTTTGTTATTGTTGTTACACGTTCGACGTGACGGATTGGCGTGGGAACGAGCGTACCGGTCACGTGCCCCTCTGGCGCGCATCGGAACGGCCGCGCGTGACGGCCCGCGAGACGAACAGAAGAGCCGTACGTGCGAGGAGTGTGCACCCGCACATCGTTCCGTTTTCGGCCGACAGATAAAACGCGTCTTGCCGCGCGCGCGCTAACCGTCCATGCGGCGACTCCTTCGCTCGCCTCGTCGCGCTCCCCCGCACGCGGGTACACGTTACGCTACCGTCCGTCGTACGCGTCGCGTATTGTCTGTACCCGAACGCGATGCCGATTACGCGCGCGCGGCGGTGTACACGTACGTAACGTGCGCTTTACATTGTGTCCACAGTGCGTTGTCGGCGGTGTCCGTCACCCGTCCCGGCCCGCCACTGGTCGACGATCGCCGGTTCCCACGGTGTAAACGACCTTTGGGCGCGACGGATAAGGAAAACGACTTTCGTTCGGACGGATAAGGGGGGGGGGGAGAGGACAAGGTTTTATTAATTTTTTTTTTTTTATTTCACAAGTGTATCGAAAACATATTTTCACGGATACGCCCTTGTGGCCCCGTACAATTTATCTACGTCGCACGGGCGTCAGAAAATCGATGACCAACCCACCTGCCGCCGAGTGTGGGCACGATCTCGCAGTCTAGTGCGTTTTCGATTACTGCCCAGCCGAGTTCCGTTAACGGGATCATTTGCGACCCGTTACAGTGCGCCGGTACATCAGGGTTGACTGCAGTGACGCACACCTCATGGATCAAGGGTCATATTTGTAATTTACTAAATGTTATTTCAATTTTGAACGCGCGAAACTTGATCGGACCTAGGCTCTCGTGCCTTAAGTACCGTGTTCCACTACTTCAAGTTCCAAAGTTACCTTTATTTGAGTTGCTTTGCTAATGTTTATGGGTAACGGGTGGATAGTCGGTATTAATATAATACGTTCGACCCGTGTCGGTGAGAATGAGTCGGCGCCACTGGTTGACTGTTGCGCCGGGACTCGCGTTTCGGAACACTTGATCAGGTCTCGGGGATGAGAGATCGTCATCGAGAACTGGCGCGGAAAGCGCAACAGCCTAATTCACTCGGTCTCGATGTACCAATGGCAAAGTGTCGTTTTTCGAAAGACTCGACAAATCGGGACACAACAGACGTGTTTCATGTAAAATTCAAATACCAGTCACTGATCGTTACACATCGAATAGTAATTTGAAATTTGAATAATGGTTCCCATGATGTTACAAATATGCAATAAGAAGGGGTACCATTTTGGGTTTAAACTAGTTAATTTTGCTTTTAAACGGTTTTCTTTTTAGCGATTCATAGTTTTTAATCGATCTCAATACTTAATGTTAATTTTGCACTTAATTTATTATTTTCAGATGTAGTATCCCAATATTCATCAAGTATGTAACTGAATTATCATGTATATCGGACCGATCGAATTACTCGTACGCATGTACTCTTCAAATATAATAATAATAATAATAATAATAATGTCCAAATTAGTCAATAACTTCCGTTCAACTTTAATCGATCAAAAATAAATACCCGTGTACAGATTATCGAATACTTAATAGATTAAACTGTAGTATGAGTATACTACAGAATTATCCTTAAAATTGTTTTTGTCGATTTTGTGTTCGTATGTGTTTGTAAGTTTCCTCACCACCATAGTTTTAACTAACAATATTTTTACGTCAAAGACAATATTGTAGAATTTCCAAGAATGAAGTATTACACTTCACTTTTATTTTATTTTATTACAGTTAAATAATCCTAACTTTATACTTAACTAATGTTAAATAAATTGTACATTTAACTACTAGGTAATAATAATTAATTAAATTTAACTTAGCTTATCACAACCCTTAATTCTATAACCAAACTAATAATAGCTAATATTAAATTAAGTTAACTACTGCTAAATAATTCCAACTACAGTTAAATTCTACTAATTAAATATAATATCTTACGCTATATTATCTTATATTATTATATTATTATAGTCTTATATTATCTTAATTAATATCTTATGAATAAAATATCTTATGCTAAATTATTAGCTAATTATTTAATTAATTTAAATTAGTTTAACTTATTTCAACACAATGAATTCTAATATCAAATTACTACTAACTAATATTAACTACAGTTAACGTTTGCTATATTATTCTAACTAATTTTTAACTATAGTCAATTCTACTAAATAAATCGTACAATAAATTAATAGATAATAATAATGTATTTAATTTAACATAGTTGTTAAGTAATAAATAAAAATTGTTACTATACGATCTTGTCCAGGGCCAGCGAGAAAATGGAGCAAGAAAGGCAGAGTCTCAGGGCCCATCATTACAACTTTTTATTCTAAATTAATTTATAATCTCATTCTCCGTAGCATAAGATACAAATTTAAATATTTTTAGTGTATTAAAGTATGTACAAGTAGGTATTCACAAGTACTATGTACATTTTAGCCAACAAATGTAAGTTAAAGGGACCTGAAACCGATCAGCCCTGGAGCTTCCAAAAGTTCTCACCGGCTCTGACCTTAACACAATTCGATCATATTTTCTTCATCATAGTTAGTCCATCATTTTTTATCAAAATATCATAGGTTTGTAAACACTGCCTAAACGTTAAAATTCGTAAAAAAAAAAAAAAACCGAAAATGTATACAAATAATTCATTGATTTAAACACTTTGAAAACTTTATACATAACTAAAATTATGTAGTAGCATATGTAATGAAAAAATGTCATTATATTTTTTAATTAATTTCGTCTTGTTGATTTGCTTAATACAAAATCAGTTTTATTTTGGCCAGCATATTTTTACAATTCTTTTAAATGCCTATAAAATAGCATATACTATATACAATATCAATAATCGTAATTTCTTATGAACGTATGTTTGAATTATTGTTCAAAATATAAGTGACAAGAAGTACGAAAATACATAAAACTCTAAACGAAATGCAATACTTTGCGGTTACACGCTATATTTTATTACACATAACATCTCTATACTAAACAATTGGTCCATTGACATTATCAGATATCAAATACTTAATTTTCAATCTTTGAAAAGTCTAAATTTACATAATAGGTACTCTATATAATGTGGAAACTATGTAAACATTTGTATTAAGATAATAACCAATGTTGATGCTATAAACAATAATAAAAAATAATAATAACACACTTACTGCGTAGGTACACGGATTAAAAATGTACGTGATTGATATCAACACTACACCAACATGAGTCAAAAACTTAAAAATACTTAATAAATTATTGCTTTTGCTTGTCAAAACGAGATTAAGATCTTGGGATCCCCGCAGGTCTTATTCATATTTATATTGTTAAATTTCTCTTTCAATGCTACCTACTTCAATATAGTATTATAATATAATTCTAAAAATGTTATAAGATTTCAAATCAATTTAAAATTTTAATTGATAAACTATATCAGAGCTGATGTTTGTTGTATAATTCCTGACGAAATTATTAGAATCTTGGCCACGAAACTTTAGTTTAGAATATCTCTGGACAATTATTCTATAATAAACTCTCTGTTCGATCTCTACTAGGAAACTAATGTTGCGAAGCAACAAGACATGTCATTTGAAATCTAAGTATTGTATAAAACGTTAACCTCTAAATTAATTGACTATTTACTCTTAATAGCGATGAATATTTGAACCACTTGCAGCAGGGTTCACTTATATCACCGATGAAATTCTAAGCAAAGTGATATCTATTAAAATGCAGTGAAATTTATCTACGGCGGAATCTCATAGGCCTTCAAAAATTATCAGATTATCTATCCAGTATAATATTTATTCCATATTTTGCGACAAGACAAGATACCATTTCTATTATAGACAGGTTTTCGGCTTATTGAGGGTCCGTTTTTTAAAGGTTTCACTGCAGGCGTGTACACAAGGGAGTGTTTTAGGGGTTAAAAACATCTCAAAATGCAGGAAAATTATTAAATAGGTTTTTATTGAGTAAAAGTGATTTACAGATTATTGAAGTATAGAATATACAGTATGAAAATGTACAATCTAACAACAAAGTTTTTCCGAAAAAGTACACGACCGATTGGCCAAATATATTATATTTTATGGAAAGAAAAAAAATACTAAATTAAATTATTATAAAAAACGTATTTCGTATATTAATTGAAAAATAAAAAAATTAAAATACCTTATAAATATATAGTTTTTATGCTATATACTACTAACTACTAACCTTTTAAAAATGGAGCTATTGTTTTTAAATTTGTGTTGTTAGTCAGATTATTAGCTTATTAATTGGTTTAGAAAATTGAATAATGTATATCTAAATTACTATTTAGTAATATATTACTAGATATTCTTATATCCCAACACTTTGGTACCATTTTACCATTTACCTTCAAAAATTTTAAGTGTTAAAAATAACGATCAGTTGTTTTGAATTTGTTTACTTGTTCATTTCATTATTATCATAAATTTTAAAGGCGTTGGAATACATAATTGCAAATTCAGATAAAACTTTTCAGTATAATAATTGAATCGCCTATTACAGAAGAAACCTCTCAAGTCCAGAACTTAATACTTTTGAGAAACTAATAAAAAAAATATCTTAAGTGATGTCTCACAGCTGGATTTTGATCTAAACAAAATTGTCAAAGACACGTATTGGCCACGTAAACTAGACACACTGAGGGAGGTATCTGCATAAATTGATGCATCTACTATTATAGGAAAATGGAAAAAAAAAATATATTTCGAAATATTTGTCTTTTATAGGGTTTCCCTATTAAGCGATTAAATTATTTTATTTTCAGTCATTGATGCAGTGATATGCTTTTACTTATTATTGCCTACTTCATAATGTACCAATCATGTGTATTATATATGGAAAATGAAAACAAAATAATATACATTTAATATTTGAATATTTTAAAAACAATTAAAATGGAGAAATTAATTGAAATATATTTACACACAACAGACCTTAGAAATAATAATTTCCATTTTTATTTTGAATTGAAAAATAATTTTTGTTTTTGTAATAAATTTGCAATTCTAATTTTACTAATGAAAAACTGTTTTTAAAGAAGTTAAATAAATTTAATTAAATATGCAAAGATAATAACTGAAAACCTGCAAAATATTTGTTGTCACAGAAACAGCAGTTTTTCTTCTGTCATGGTATCATCACAGGCTATGATTCTTAGGATAGTATCTAAACTTAATTTGAGTTAAAAAATATTAATAACTTGCTTGGCTTTATAAAAGCAAAGCATATATTTTAATTTTCTAGTTCTTGTTCTGTCTTACAAGTAAATAACACTTACAATAATTTAGTATTAAAATTTAAATTAACAAATATATGGCAAAATAATAAAAATTAAAAAATAGCATTGTAAAGTTTTTAACCTTTTTTAAAAATATTTATTTAAATTTTAACTGAACATTTTTAATTAAATATCAAAATTTAATTATTTTGTTGAGTAAAGTTGTCATTTTCTTCTTCTATACCATTTAAAGAATCTTCATAGTCTAGACTTTTTTCTTCATCTTTGGCAAAGAACATTTTTCTTTTTGGTAAAGTATCCAAAAATGCATCTTTCCAGGAAACACCAGACACCACTTTTGATATTATTTCATAAACTGCAAACCATAAGCATTGTAATGCAAAATAATAAACACTATATATCTATTTATTATTGTATTTATTAAATTAAGTAACAGAAAAAACATTGTAAAAACAAAAATGTTGTTGAAACAATTAAAATGTATTAAATTAAATGAAGTTTGATTATTCTCTCTCAATAATTTGATAAACTCAAGTTATTAATATAAAAAAACATTATTTGTAAAAAAAATGTCACAAAATAAAATTAAAAATTATTTTTAAAATATAATTAAAGTTGGTAATTTAAAAAAAAATTTTAATTAAAACTATTTTTGAATAACTAAATTTATACTATGATTACAAAATCATTAAATCATATTAAAATGGAAAATTTTTTTCATAAAAATTTGTTTTTATATTTAAGATCAAAATTCAAACTATAAAACAAAAAATGTATTTAAATATTATATGAAGTATTTAAATTATAAAGTTCATAATTATACTAAGCAAAATTAAGTATAACATTTTAATGTATAAATAAATTAATAGCTTATAATATATATATATATATATATATATATAATATAAGCTTAACCTATAGTATTATTATTAATACTATAAATAAACTATTTGTTTATTTCTTTAGATATTAATTTACAACTGTTAACTACTTAATAATTTTTAATAAAAATATAATTTTGTATTATTTTATTATAGGTTAAATATCTATACTCTCAATAATAATTAGTGAATAAAATGTGGTTATATATATATATATCTTATTTATAAGATCAATAGACACAGGGTAAAATTCAATATCAAAACATTTTATTCAATTAATTACTTTTTAAATGTAAATACTTATGAACTATAATTTTAATATATTTTCATATCAAGCATGAATATAAAAAATTATCAAATATTAACATATAATTATCATTAGTTTATAACATAACATTTTAATTACCATGATTAATAGTTAAGATTTTTCTAGTTTTCATGTTGATATATTCATCTATGGGTAATTTTGCATGAGCAATGCCAAGATTTTCAGCTACTTTTAAACTGGCTCCCTTATAAAAATAAATGTATTAACTTTTTTTACATAAATTATTGAATGTAAAGCAAACATACTTTACAAGAATTGTGATCAACTAATCCTCCAATTATATACACTTTGCTTTCATCTATGTTGTCCAAAACATTTGTACTGTCACTTGTCAAATAAACTATTTCTTCTTTTTCAAATACTTTATCAAAAGATTTTACAATATAATTAATCTATAAGTAAAATACATTTTAACTTTTAATAAACATTATTATTGCACATTAAAAATTAAATATTTTATCATTTTACTTAGAATTTATAATGAATTATAGTATTTAAAATTATTTAAAAATATATAAGTTGAATATTAAATGATTATTACTATTATTGAAATATTCAGTTTTAATAGATTTAGGTATTTAAAATTAAGTTTTTTTTTATAGCAAAAAATTAAAAAACGATTTAACTTACATCCCAATACTCAGAACCATTATGTTTAGCCATAGTTTCTTTTATTTTACCTTCATAACTGCAAAAATATAATTGCAAAGGATTTTTCAGTCTACGATTTAAACCGTAACATCTTAGTATTTGATTGGAACACTTTATTAAATCCTTTAAACATAAATATTTCAAAAATATAAATTAAAATATGATATGCATAAGAATAAAAATAAGGGTAGTTGGAATTCTAAATACAGTGAAAATATATTAGAAAGATGTTAATTGTCAACTGTCAATTGTTTTTAAACTGAATCAGATATTACCAGATTCAATTATCAGAAATATATTTTATTTCCAACAAAATATTATACAATAGAAATAAAAATTTAAAATTTAATACCTTATCAGACATCATATCATCATAAGACAAATCCAATACAACACGTTGTTTACATGAACTTTCTGCCATTTTGGTTGTTTTCGCTTTTTGTATATTTACTCCAGCCTCTCTCATTTGGGCTTTCCATTTTTTTCTTTTTTCTTTCTTCTCTTTATTTACCTCCCTGGCATAAACAAAACAAATATATGATACAATTATTGTATTTACAGTAAAAAAAAACAACTATAGTCAATATTACTTTGCAATTTCATTTATCGTCACAAATAAATGGCTTAAATATTACACTCACTTCCGCAATGCTTTTTTCTCCAGCCACATTTGTTGTTTTTGGATTTTCTTGATTTGCCTTTTCGACATTTGATTTTCCTCAACATTATTGGCGGTGTCGTTGGTTTTACATTTTTTCTGCTCACCTTCATCGAATTCGTCTTGTTCTTCCGATTGCCGTTTTCCAGAACCATCCACCGGTATGGTCGGTAACGGTTTAGAAACCACATCATTGGTGAAATCATTGTTCAGATGTAAATCCACATTATCCGACACCGCGGTCATCTTGTCATCGCAGCTCCCGCGTGAAACCGGAATCGGAATCACAAAAACATTCAAATTGATAATACGAGAAAAACACATGTTTGTTATTATTACCAACAGCCGCCTCGTGGTGATAACTCGTTATCAATATCTGGTTGATGAGACTATCGCCGAATCGATAACTAACCAGCTGTTTAAATGAAATAAACTGATAACGCACTGTCTCGTGAATGCCCGATGGACTGAAAATACCATCATTCCCTGATTCATTTCTAACCAGATTTCAAAGTACCGTGTAAACTAACACAGGAAATCCTTAATCGACCGTGACCTATTAGAGAATACGTAAATATTGTGTAATCGTTTCACCGCTCCGCTGCGTCAACGGAACTCGACAATTACACATCACTTACACACATCATATGATCCCGGCTATCAATAATTTGTCGAAGTTCTGTGTCCGTCACCTTTCAACTGGTCTTATTCGCATGGCAGATTCTAGCATTGCACGTAAGTTGCGTTTACTACACATAACGTTTTTTTAAATCATACCGTTATCTAGAACTATAGTACTTCTATTCATCTGTTTTATTTTATTTTAAAAAATTTCTTAATTGCACCAATAACCCTATAAATATACAATAATCACTCAAATTTTTCACTAGTAGTGTTTGCAACGGTCATGTTTGCCAAATCAATATTGTCGTTTTTCTTTGCTAGGAAATTAAGTAACAAGACATTGAAGATGAGTTCTACATGCATTGACACTCTATCAGCAGAGGGCCGTCGGGAATTCTACAATTCATTTGACACTGTATTAACAGACTGTGACGGTGTGCTATGGCTGCTTAACAACACTTTACCAGGTGCAACAGAAGTCATGAATGGTTTCAAAGCAGACAACAAAAAAGTTTTCTTTGTTACCAACAACAGCACTAAATCACACGTACAGTTTTTGGAAAAGTTCCATTCCTTGGGCTTTCAAGCTTCGGCTAATGAAGTGGTTAGTACTAGTTTTTTGGCTGCCAAATATGTGAAAGCTAATCTTGATCCAGCCAAACGAGTTTATGTTATTGGATCTCCGGCTATTGCTTGTGAATTGGATGCATTAAATGTAAAACATTTTGGTGTTGGTGAGGATTATTTAAAAACTTCTGTTCCTACATTTGTTGAAAATATTAAGCTTGAACCTGATGTGGGTGCTGTATTAGTTGGATTTGATGAACACTTTAGTTACCCAAAATTGTTTCGAGCAGCTTCTTACCTCAAAGATCCAAGTGTTTTGTTTGTGGCAACTAATACTGATGAAAGTTTTCCAGTTGCTGGTACAAATTTAATCATGCCTGGTACTGGTAGTTTGGTATGCGCTGTAAAAACTTGTGCTGGACGAGATCCATTTGTGGTTGGCAAACCATCTAGCTACATATGCAATGTTTTAATGGAATCCAATAAGATTGATCCTTCAAGAACCATAATGATTGGTGACCGTTGCAACACTGATATTTTATTGGGTAAACGTTGTGGGTTTAAGACACTTTTAGTATTAACTGGTGTAAATACCCAAAAAAATATTGAAGAGTGGAGTAAGTCAGATGATCCTAAGTTGCAAGAATTAGTGCCTGATTTTTATGCTCAAGGTATTAATAGTTTGAAAGCAACATTTCCAGTGCCATTATAATATTAAAATTACAATTATCATTTATATTATTTACATTTAATTAAATTAATGTATTGTAGACAATTTCACTATGGAGTTTGTAATATATTCACTTTTTTTAGAAATATTAAAATGTATTTTAATGTCTTTCACATGTTAAACTTCTTTGCTGTATTATAGTTAGAGATTCAAGGTTGAACTATTTTATTAATTTATGCATATTTATGCTCTTTATAGTACAACTCAAACTTTATTTAGAAGCAATAATTGTTCTTGGAAGAAAAAGAACTTTATTTCACTAAATAGTTAAACAATTTTTCTATATAAAAGTCATATGTTGCTTATTCTAAAATTATTTTGTCAATTAAATATATTACATAAGAATTAATTAAATTACAAAATGTGAATGTAGGAATGGGTAAACTTGTTACATCAGAATAATTTTTTATAATTATTTATTATTCACTTTATCTATATGTTATATTATTGCATACTTTTTATTGTAACCAGCTAAACAATTAGTCAGTTTAACAATAGGTCATTTTTATATTTCAAAATTACATAATTTAAGTTAAATGTTGTTTTAATTATTTTATTATTTATTCACCTTTTTCTTGATTGGGTTTTCAGTGAAATATAAATTATTTATAATGTGCATTATTATTTATTATTTAATTATGATTCAACTTAAATTTTTTATATAATTAATATTATTTATCTTATCAGTTAATACACTCTTTTATATAACCTACTCATAATTATTAAATATGAAGAATAAAAATGAAACAAATTTTAAACTTTCTATATAGGTAATTTATACAATAGATATTCATTTTTAAAGACTAAATCTACTTACACATTTAAATTTGTTTAATTTGTATTAAATAATCTATTGAAAATACCAAAATTGTTGGTTTTATTTATTAATATTCTTAAACATAATTAAATTAAATTTTAATTTAAAAAACAATCATAACATTATTGTAATGTAAAATTCAGTGATGCATTTTACGGGTATGTTGAAATAACTATATATGGTATTATGGTTGAGATAAAAGTTAAGAAATTTATTAAATTTTATGTTACCAACTGAATTAATTTTGAAAATATTTGATATATTTTTGTAATTTGATTCATTTGGAAACAGTTTTATAGCTATATGAAGGCTATTCTCTCAATTGTTTATTACCTTTGAAATTACTTATTTTTTTAACCCTGTTGTCCAGTGTATTATCTGTAATATAAACTGGTACCGGTCATCATTACTATTATTTTTTTTTTATCATCTATTTACTGTTGCCAACGCTCGTTCTGAATGTTTACAATTAAATGTCACTAATTAGATAGTTTCTTTTAATTTAGTCTATAATATTTTGCTTAAAACTTAAGATTTTATCATAATTCATGCTTGTATTATAAATTTTACAAAATAATTTAAATAATTTATTTTAAAATTACAAGAGTTAATTTGATTCAATATTATGTTATATTGTATAAAATCATTATTTTAGTTTGTTATAATCAAACCTAATTAAAAAATGTTTATATGCATTGTTAATAATCAACGGTACCTTACATAGTTTAAACCTTAAAAAATACATAATAATTCTATTGCATTATAAATGTTATAATTAATAATCTATATTTATGTACGAGTATAAATGATTCATCAGTATAATTGTGAATTTATATGCTTGATAATATGAAATTAGTGTTTGACTTGTTTAGCAGATAAAATATAATTTGATAATCTTATTATTTTTAGAATCTATATGTTTTAATTAATATGAGCAAATAAATAATTAAACTAATTACTTATTTCATCAGAATTTAAATAGTAATATGAAATTGACCATAGCGTAGATTGTAAAACAATTTAATAGTGTTAATACTTATGAAATTTTTTGTATTTATATTCTAAATGTGTTATCAATAATCGTTGGGTCATTATGATTTCAAATTATTATTTTGACTATATAAAAAAGAAAATGGTAAAAAAGAAAAAATACACTTGTATTTTATAACTTTGACCACAACAGTTATAAATGTAATATCCAGTGTTACACTAATCTTAATAAGTGGTACCCACTGAAGTGAGAAAAATAGTGATATGGTAAAAATCCAAAATTAAAGGGAAAAAGAATTTGAAAAAAAAAGAATAAAGTTGTTTAAGGGAGGATGTTCGGAGCTATTAAGGTTTGAAAGTAGATCAGTGCAAATGAGTAGTCTGGAAAACTAAATAAATACTTACTTTGCCTTTAGATATCAATGAGCCGGAATACAGATACATGCTTTAATGAAATAATGTTTAACAATCACACAGAATTTGTGTTTGTATGTTGCGTCGCATTTGAATAATGAAATCGACTAAGTCAGTGTGCAAACGTTGACGACGGAGCTTTTTTTTTTTTAAGTAGCGAAAATTGGGGTGGTTAACAGTTGGTGCGGATGCAATCTTGACTTTAAACTGGAAGCTACTTAAAGATTCTGATGATTGTGTTGTGTAGGAAAATATAACAGGATGGTAATTTGACCAAAGGTGATCTCCTTCAAGAATTGACCCATTAAGACTACAATGGTGTACCGTTAGGCTTGGACCTTATTGTTTGATTTATATTCTACATGTACATGTAGTTATTTATTAATTTCTAAAATATACCATCTCAAATGATGCACATCGTAACAACACTCTTATACAAATTCATGAAAATTAAATTTATTATAATCATTATAATATATTGTTGATAATACATAATATTGATTATGATCGATTGTCGTGGAGTGTATAAAATAATTTCTAAAAACTCAAATCATCCGATTAGGTATTTAAATATGGTTAAAATGCCCAACATATATTTTTTTAATTTAGTAAAAAAAATCATTCAAATCAAGTTCGCCAGTACCTACATATTCCCGTTTGCCTATTGACCAAATTGATTAATTAATAATTTTATTCCTATATTTTTATCATAAATAGCATTTTGTGCTATTTAAACACATTTTAACACATCATTTTTTAACGAATGACGTGTAAGTAGATAATGCTGAAATCTTTACAATTATTGTCTATTGTTTTCTATACCTATTTATGCCAATAAATTAAAGAAATTCAAGAACAGTTTACTGATACGATGGGAAATACAATGCAAAATATTGCGATGATATTTATAGTACATAATGGATGTGACAGTTACATTTTTTAAATCTTCAAAACTAATCAACGCAACAAGTCGATAGTTAATCGTCACGTTTCGAGCCCCACTTGATTTTAGTTTACTCTGTGCATTGGTTCGTTTTTCCAATAAATGTATTGATAGGGGAAGTATTTGCAAGATTAGCTTATTTGCTTAATTGTTTACAATAGAAGAGTCGAATGCGTTCGAAATTTAAAGTTGTCGTACGATTCGATTCGCATAAACTGTATACGCCCATAGGCGTTACTGATACAGTTAAACTGTATTTCAAGGGTCGCCTACTATACTTTTGGGCCCTATCTTAAAAAACGTATAGGTATATTTAATTATATTAGGTATTTAATATTGTAGTATATTATTCCCAATGAATATGTTTTCTTTGAAGGCTCGTATATTTTTCTCAAATAGCTTCAATTACAAGTATTTATGAATTGTACTCTTGTAGTCAATTTTAGCTGTTATAACGTACATATATATTATTATAAGAAGTTTTTGTACAAAAATTTAAAACATTTTGTTTTATATTTCTATTACAAAACATAATTTATATTATTTTTTTTATTTTTATTATTTATTTTTTATTTTTTACCAAATATTTTAGAATAAATTACATTTAATTTGAGTAACATCAGTTAAAATATGGGTCCCTTATTCTTAGACTTAAATTGAGGGCCCTATTTATAACATTTCAAGAGGTGCCGAGCATACTCGGCACTTCTCGTGTGCACGCCCCGTAACTTTATTTTATCGGTGTGTTATCAAACATTTAGATGACAGTAACCTCGGTTCACATTCAATTATTGTAAAAGTGTAACTTTATACATTGCGAATTTTCCCAAATATCCGAGTGTTCGTCTATGCAACACTGTGAGTTTCTACGTACATTTATATTTTGGTTACCTTTTTTACAGAGTTGAGAGTCTCATACAGGGACAAGAGCGATGTCTTGCTCGAAGACAACTTGGAATCGAAAAACCCGCATCAGTTGTTTTCCATATGGTTCAAAAAAGCTTCGGAACGGGATGACGTGAGACAGCCAAATGCCGCTTGTTTAGCCACAGCTACCAAGTAATAATTACTTGCTACTACAGTGCTGTTTATTATTGCCGTTTTCTTTCGATCGAAAACATTTTATACGTTTGTTATCCCCCCTTTTTTTAATTTATTCATAATTCAGACCAAAAAAATAATTATATCAATTATAATAATATTTTTTTAAATTCACTCCGAGGGAATAGTAAAATTTTTTTGCACGATTACAACTATCTCCTATAAGTATGTGTATTCTGTTTTGTTTGTTACAGGTCTGGTATTCCGTCGGCTAGATTCGTTTTACTTAAAGCTTTCGATGAATCTGGATTCACGTTCTTCACAAACTCAGAAAGCCGTAAAGGCCGAGAACTTGTGAGTACCTATGTTATATTATAAAACACTATTGCCGTGTTTCGCATTTTTTAACTTTTGAGATAGTATAGATATTAATTACAAAAACTCCACATATTCAAATATTTTAAATTGTTATTCATCAAAATTCATTAAATATTATTTATAATATATGATAACAATGCGATTGTTGGTTTTGTATAAATATTCTTTAAGTACAACGCTATCAACTGATTAGTATATTTCAAACTAATATAAAATTATTATTATTCATAGGAGGAAAACCCAGTTGCGGCATTGACAATATACTGGGATGCGTTGGATCGATCAGTAAGTTTTTTTTATTGAATAGGTTAGATATGTACAATAAGTAAATAAGATATTATGATGTGGAAAATATTTACATGATAATTAATATGAGGAGGGAGGCTGTCAAGTGACAGTATCCTTATGTGGTATTATGATAATAAAATCTCTGCACCAATGTCTCTTCAACCGACGAGAGGAATTTTCTTGCAAGTTGGCTTTTCCTTGAATGGTTTTAAGTGAGTTGGTGTGAGTGGCTAGTTTGGAGCGAATTGTTGGAAACATACCAAGGTGCAAAAGTTATCAAATGGTGAATTATTGATTGGAATGCTTGAATTGTTTTTATATGGGATGCTTTGGTGCAGCTGGTATCTCAGTTATGGTATATATCTTGGTAAATCTATATTCCGTAATCCCAAATGGGTCTTAACATCGATTTATTTATAATTATTTTATTGTTAAGGGAAATATTTGAGTTTTAAGTTTTTTCCTTGTTATTTTTAATTGTGTGCCCCGGATGAGAAATTTATCTAAAATCAGGCCCAGATATTTAATTTGGTTTTTGATTGAAATTTCTATTTTCTCAAAGTAAAGAATATGTCATTTCTTTAGGTGAAAGGAATATGGAAGAATTTTAAAACGTTTATTTTGATTTTCCAATTAGATACCCATATTTCTATTTCAATAATATGCGGTTGGAGATTGGAGGATGCTACAGTGTTATCACAATGTCCACTTAATATTACTGTATCATCTGCGTACGTGGCGATTGGAATATTATCAGTATTTGGTATGTCTGCAGTGAATATGTTATAAAAGTCTGGCGATGGATTACTTCTTTGAGGGACTCCTGCTAGAATTTTTAAGTTGGAAGAAAATGAATTGTCTTGTCTGATAACAAATGTGAGATTTGAGATTGTATATTTGATTAAATTATTAAATTAAGTGGTGCTGGTAAAATTTTTTTATTTTGGAAATAGACCTTGGTACCAAATTATATCGAATGTTGGGATAACATTGAGCGCAGACATTATTGATTTATGTTAGAATATTTTTAATACCTGGTATTTTTGTTGGTATTAAGTTGAATACATCCATAAAAAACAAATTTTAACTGATTTAGGAAAGTATATGAGTATGCATATAATTGTGTTTAAGGGAATTCGAATTGTAAAGTGTTTTTCAACAACAAACATTTCGAATTATCGAAGGAACCAGAATTCATGTATTTTTTTTCTAATTTTAGAGATTTTCTTAGGGAACTAAGCGTTAAGTTCGAATTATGGTGTTTTTTGAACTATCGAATAACTACTATATGTACCTGCTCAAATCAGTTAAAATTTGTTTTTATGGCTATATTTAATTTACAACAATATCAGGTATTAAAAATATTCTAACATAAATCAATTATGTCTGCGCTCAATGTTGAGTTAAGGTAGAATAAAATGAAGTAGGTAGAGTTCAATAAACAAAATACATGTGCGATTAAATTGTACGTAACCTATTCATTGTAACATTTTATTTTACTTCATTATTATTACTATCATCTCAATTTATTCATATTAATTTATATTAGGCACGTAATAATTATTTATTCCTCGGCCCACGTGGTGTCGCTACAATTTTTAGAATTATGAAGCTTTCGTATTTGTCGGTTATATATATTTTGTGATACACAATAAAGTATAGGTAGTTGATTGTATTTTCTTTGTGGAAAGGTACGTATCGAAGGAGCCGTAGAAAAAATCAGCGAGGCTGAGTCTACGGAGTATTTCGACACGAGACCAAAGAGCAGCCAGATTGGTGCGCACGTGAGTCGCCAAAGCACAGTGATTGCCAGCAGGGAGGTGCTGTCTGAACTGAACGCAAAACTCGAGAACGAGTACATGGACAAACCAGTACCTAGGCCGCTGTACTGGTAAGCCACAATAAACACTTAAATCTGTAACGTATGTGCTTGATTAAAATGCATCATGTGATTTTTCGTAAAATTTACAGAAAACGGGTGAATAATGATAAAATATAATTGTAAATGTGTTTTCTAATGTTTATCAATTATTATTGATGCGCATAGAATTTGTTTTTGAAACACTTGATTTTTTTATTTTGTTAATGAAAAACTGTCTTCATAAAAAAGTAAAATGCTTAAAATAAAATAAAAATGTTGATATCTTTTAATTAAACTGTCGTCATATAATCTTATACATTGAAAAATTAAGAATGAAAAATCGGATGGGTTTCAATACAATATTCTAGGACCTGTGCCTCTACCTTATCTATTATTTGTATGCACGCGATTATAATAAAGCGTACAACTTTTCACTAATTATTCGCTCAAAACATAGATATTTGTCTTCAATAATAAATAAATCAGTATTGCGTTCTTTACGTCAAGCTTATTAACTACTTGATTCTAGTTGCAGGAAAAAAAATAATACCTATTTATGGCTACATGTCCGAATATATTAATATAAATTAACACAATACAGTTTATAGGTACATTGATTCAATGTTCAAGTTAAGATAATAAAACGATTCTATTCTAAACATATTTTATTTACGTTTGATTTCCCTTCACTTTTTATTATAGACAATAAAATGAATTTTAATCAGTGCTCAATATTGATATGCATCTCACTGATTTTAATAAAGCATCTATAATGCAGTGATGAATTTACATGCATGTTTTCGTTTCGCAGGAATGGCTACAAAATAATTCCAAGGACAATAGAATTTTGGCAAGGCCAAAGTGACAGGCTGCACGATCGCATTGTTTTTGAACGAGCCGAGTATTCGCGCGAAAAGCCAAACGTCTATCACTTGGGTGAAAATGGTTGGGTATTTTACAGACTTTCTCCGTAATGCGATTGCAGAATACTGCGTGGTCTTTCTAGGAATAGTTATATTTTCATATTATGTTTATGTACAATAATTGTACTATAATTATTATAGTATGATTTAATCATGTTCTTATAGTCTTAAAATATGGATAACAATGTTATACTGCGTTTATTATATGCATTTATAAAAAAATAACTTTTTTATAGTTCCGCAACCAAACGCATGTGTCGTCCATGAATACGTTAAAATAAATTATGTTCTGGGATTTCAAAATATGTACGGGTCTTATCTTGTATTTATCATTTATATAACATTATTGTACATTTCAACTTATATTATTAAAAAATGTATCCGTTTTTTTTTTCTAAGTCTCTAGTTTTGTCATTTTTAAGAACTCTGTGTACATGGATGATCGTTTGATATCTCATATATTCGATTCTATACTATTCTATACTATTACTATACTCCATACTTCTTCAAAGTTTAACAAATAAAAGTTCTGATACAAACCGTTTATATTTTACATATTTATTCATAGAGGCGTATCTAGAAAGAGTTTGGGAGTTAAAACCTCCTCGAAATTTTAACGAAATTAAAAAATAGGAATACTTAATATTTTTATACAATTCAAATTTAAAATTATAAACATATGCTAGTGTGTTATTTATATAATTCATTTTCGATCTATACAGGGCTATGAAATTAATTTTTATCAAAATTACTATCTTGTAAAATAAATACGTTTGAATTATGTTTTAGTAAAAATATTGACTCCAACCCCCAAAAAAATTCTAGATACACCCCTATTTATTCGCAATTTTGTTAATAAACGCGCGTTTATAGGTTTATGGACTCGAACTATGCATCATTTTAATTTTGATTTTTGCTTATACAATAGAGCGTAATGGATAGTTGTAAATGGATATGTTACATTTTTGAAGAATATTATTAACATTTTTGAAAAACTTTAGTTCCTGTTTATATTTTCCACATTTTAATTTCACTCATAGCTGCTAACATTCTGCAATCTAAATAATTTTGATACATTTCATCTAACTGCTTAATTTTTTCTTTGTAAAGTATACAGTATTTGATGATGGTATAGTTAACATTTTATTTTATAGACTTGTAAGATAAAAATTACTAATTTAATTGATTCAAACTTTTAACATATGCTGAAAACCATATCAATTATGATTCTGACTAAGAGGGACTGTTGAAACATATGAAAATCTTCATGTCAAAGAAACTCAATTTATTAAAAATACTACTCTAGTGGTATATGTTTGTAGACAAAGGGATCAAAGACCATATCCATCATATCCTTTTGCCTCTCGGCATAGATCTATCTCCTTATCCATTCTTAATTTTCCTTGGTTCCAGGATCTGAACCTTTGTGGACTCATTATTCTGCAAACTCTCCTCTCTTGGTTACTCTTTCTCTGATGCAATCCTTCTTCTCAATTCTCATTCTCTTTCCATTATTAATTTCAACCTTAACGCAGATTTTCATTTTTAAATTATTTATTCTTATTGTAAAATACTGTAGAAGCTCAATAATTATTGTAAAATACAGCTGCACCTCAATAAATCGAAAACCTTGATAAGTCGAAATAAATGCCGTTCTCTTGCGAAAACATCGATTACTCCAACGGAAAACTAATGATAACTCGTACATTCTGTGTTCTGAGTATAGATTTATTACTAGTTTTTACAGTTACAATTTTATTTTATTTGCCTAATCGGCTTGTGCCAATAATTTAATCATATCGCTTTTATTGTGTACTTATGAGCTAATTCATATTTTCAACGCATACGAAATTGCACTTCTTTATAAATATTTGCCAGATAAAACTAAGCATTTAAAAATGAGAAATGCAGTTGTGGTAAGCATAGCAAGGAATGACTCACACTATTAGTGGTTGTAAACATGACTGATATGGATAAACTGAAACGTTTATTAATCGTAAAATCGAAAAAAGCTAGGTGTTTTTTTTGTGTCAAATATTTTACTGTTTAATACACAACGAATAAGAAAACATAAACATAAACAAATAATATAATACGTGTATATTACAAATTATAGTAAGAATATTGTAAAAAACAAAAGTGATATCAGAAGAGATCTCGGGGCCCCCCAAAACCGGGGGGGGGGGGGGTCTCTTTTAATTATACACCTAATACATCTCGATAATTGCACCGCCTGAAGGGAATCATTAAGAATTAATTTGCAAGCAATAAGGTAAGAGATGATAACCAGTGCGTAATTAGTTAAATTTGATTATGAAGGATCTGGATAGAGAAAGATCGTTGAACCATACTTTGTCTGGTATAACGGAAACTATAGATTTAAATCTAGAGGCAAAATTTGTGGGTAACTTGTTTAAGTAGATAGACTAGGGTAAGTAAACATGGCGTTGATTATTTATTCTATTAATTTAATAAATACAAAATAAGTTGTTATATGAAACCCCTATTCTTATTTAGTCTTTTTATAGCTTAAACTTAGTTATAATTACAGGTTCAAAAATATCTAGAATAGGGGTGAGGGCGCTAAAAATTATTTTTTTTGGCACCAGGCGTTAATAATGCTAGGCATAATACTGTTTGTAATAAAATACAATAATAAATTTAAAAAACTCTTTTTGATTTTTTTTTTTTTTTTTTTTGTATGAAACCATGATAATTCGAAAACCTTAGTAAGTCGAAAACATCGATAAGTTGAAAAAATATAACATCCCTTGAATTTCGACTTATCGAGGTATCTCACTCATTAACATGCAACACAAATAATTTTTAATCACTGTATTCTCACAAAAAGTATAATTGTCAAGGTATGGACGATAGCAATAAATAAATATTGATGATGTTTGCACGTCCTCAATTATTTTGAATGTAGGTATATTGTACTGATAAGTTATCGATAGTAAATAATATGAATTATCGTGTAGTACGTAATCAGGTAGGCACCACCGTCATACGCGCTTTGAACGCACTTGTTTATATTTATTTTTCATATTAGAGAATGTACATTTTGTTTCATGTTGGTAACAAAATAATCACGTGCAATTGATAGAAGGACCACCAAAGTGTGTGATTATCTCAAGTCAACTGAAGTTGAATGTGTAAAAGAAATAGGCAGTCGATCATCATTAGGTATATTATTTAGGAACGCTTTGTATTGGTATAAAATATTAAAATCATATAATAAGATATTAATAAATATTAAGACTTGATTCTAACAAATCTAGGGTAAAAGTGAAAACAAATTTCGAAAAATTTTAAATGTTAGTTATTTATTATCAACTTTAGTCAGGTGAAGGATAAGGAAAAGTCTTTTGTATAACATTTTGTTTTGCTCGTTAGGACGATACAATTAAATTAAAATTAATATGACATGTACATGAAAATATATTGGCTTTTTGAATTAAAAAGAACATTTTGTATTTAAACATTTTAACAAACATTTTAATTGCGACAGCAACAGTTCGAGTACTTTTAATGAGAAACTTTTAATTTATTACATACATGTAAATAAAATCTTAATTAAATTATACATAGAGTATATTCTAATAGTTGTACATAATCACTACCATTAAATATTGTTGAGAAAAATAAGGCGATTTAAATAAGTGCCACTCGAGGATATAATATTTGTATAATTGAAAGAAGAGGACACCGATGATTTGTTAATTTAATATTATAAAATCTAATATTGTTGTAATTCATGTTTCTGTGTTAGTATCAAGTATCTATTCTGGTGATTTTGATTTTCGATTACATATTAAGGTATAAGTAGAAAATTTATATTTATCATTTATTATTAATAATTATTTATAATATAATATTTATACTGTTTGACAACAATATTACAAAATTAATGAACTAGAAATTTGACGTGGTGATGTTTCCAATATTTTAGACGTGCAATAATAAGGGATTTTAAAAAAAAAAATATTTGTACCGGCAAAAACGGTTTCATGATGCGAAACCGGGTAGTTCTGCATACGACCAAAACTATACCGATTCATTTGAAATGTAGTTTAATTTGTTATACAACCAAAAGTTACATTAAACTAGGCTTTGAATCGTGAATGTAATAATCCATTAAAAAGTATGACTCGGTCAAGACTGTTCCATGCGAAGCCAAATAATGCAGCTAGTATATATATTAGAATAGTGAGTTGTAGGGCTCGAAAGTTGTAGGAGCTAAGAAAGATAAAATATGCATGCAAATATACACGAAAAAAGTTAAATATGTAAAAAAGTTATTCTGAATTCCAAAAATAAAATACATTTGATTTTGTTAATAAATTAATAATATACATAAAAACTATTTATAATTAAAAAAAATTATAACTGGTTGGCATCTTGACATCTTATTGAGCTGAAAATAAAATTAAAATATTTTTTCAGTATTTTTTAAATTACAAAAAAAATACATGTTTTCTAATACCTTGCATTGAACCACGGATACTTTCTTATGATTTTCTGTTTTAGATTAACGACGATTATTTGATATAAGATGACTATAGCGATGACAATAAATACCTTCGTTGATAATTTTGAGTTTTATATTCAATATTAATTGAAATATACAGATTAAGAAAGAAAAAAATCAATTTTTTAGAAAAATATGAAATATGATTAATATGCATATAAAATCAATGAAATATGCATTTTTTTAGCTAAAATTGGCCAAATATGCAAATTATGCATTTTCAATTTTCAATTTTCTAACTCGCTATTGTATACTTCAAATTTCTAGTTGGGTCTGCTATAAATTGAGATCATATAGAACAATATGCAATTCCTACAACTTCCGAGTTTTAACTCACTGGGTAGAGTATTATAATTATTGTTATATTTATTCAGTTATCGTCTTAAGATTCATTAATTCATCGTCTCAGCGATACAAAACACCTTTTTTAATAGCCAACTATTTGCTCAACGTTATTATTTATTAAAAATGCATTAGGTACACGTGAATCAAATAAGCTCTTAACTGGTTTTGACTACGAGTAGAAAAAAATTATTTTATATATTTTATATTTTTTATTTCGGATCACTGCCTACCTACGTACTTATTCAACGGTTGTACTATAATCGTAGTCATTAAATTTTTTTTTTTTGTTGATAAATGCGTTTTTAATTTCACTTTTAGCCACAGAACTAGTCGTTGTCATGTATGTTACAAATTAAAACTGGATTTTAGATCATATAATAAATGCATTGCGTCAAAACCTGCTGCATTAAAATAAAAAAAACTTACCCGGCTGGTTGCTGCATCCCGGGAGTTGCATATGTGCCACCACTGGAGCGGGTGTTTTTATATTCTAGAACATAACCGTTTATAGCAGGGCACCAAAAAGTTTTTATAACGTTCTGAGTATAACATTAAACTATTCAAAAAATGATTGAAATCGATACCAGATAACATAACGGTAAACGATGCAACAAGATTGCGCAATTGTTCCTGTTTTGACCAGACTAATTATACCACGAATGCACAAAAAATTTGCAACACGATTGTGCCTCAATCCCTTTTTACTAGATCACTACTAAATCACAACATCATTGCGCACCAAATGATAGGTGTATATACTATGTATAATAATTTATGCACAACATAAAATTATGTATACAATACATACTTTTTATAATTTGGATATATATGCACTCAAACTATTAATTCACAAAATGCACTTTTTTCAAAATCGAAATGAAAAGTTGATTTAGCTAATGATAGTTATAATAAAAATATCGACTAATGACTATCAATATAGAAAAAAAACAATTTTTAATAAAAAAAAAATCGACTTTTAACCATGTTAGTATATAAATTTAGCATACATGTAATTTAGAAAAAAAATAATATTTAACCAAGTCAACGATGATAATTTGTTAATAGTCTTAAGCCTGTAATAATTAGAAAGGAAAATTGTGAATTAATAGGTAATAAGTTTAAGTGCATTTATATGAAAATTTTATGTAAAAAGTATGTATTGTATACATTATTTTATGTTTCACATTAATTATTATACCTACATAGTATACATAATAATATTATTTGGTGCGCAATGGTGTAGTGATTTTAACAGTTAAAAAGGAATCGGGGCGCAATCGTGGTATGATTTTTTTTGCGCAATCGTGGTGTTTAAGTTTATCGTTTAATTAATCGGGTAAAAAAGGAAAAATTGCACAATCGTGTTGCAGCCATCGGTGGCTGCGTAATCGATGAAAATAGATAACGGATAACATACCGGTAAACGATAAACAATTGAAAACGGATAATGAATAACGAAACAGTAACGAAAAACGATTAAAATTAATGTTGAATAACGTAACAGAGAACGATTAACGATTGAATCATAAAAGAAATTGTTATAGAAAAATATTTATAACTCTTGGTAAATAGATTTGGAAAATAGTTATTTTTGTAAAATTGACTTCAATTACTAGGTAATCTAAATAAAATAAATATATATAAATGTTT
Organism: Sipha flava; assembly: GCF_003268045.1. Classification (NCBI taxonomy): domain Eukaryota; kingdom Metazoa; phylum Arthropoda; class Insecta; order Hemiptera; family Aphididae; genus Sipha; species Sipha flava. The sequence continues at coordinate 1,006,595 of NW_020271729.1, forward strand.
AAAACAGCAATAAATTTATCAACTAATAAAATATAAATAAGCGTTACCAATTATAATTTATAATTATGCTTTCTGAAATTATGTCGGATATTGTTGGCGCTGAACCCGAATGGCTTGTCTCATCAAAAATAATTTCGGTGAACACCGATGAAACATTAGTTATACACCGTACATAAGTTTTAAATTGACAATAAATACATATTTTAAATGTTAAGTGCATTTTATTGTTTTTGTACAACAAATAGGATTGCTTCATTTATAAGTTATGAGTTATGAGAGTTACAAAGAGAAAATAGGTAATTTAGGTAATTTTAAATTAGGTATGAATATAAATTAAGGTTATATATATATATATATATATATATAAATAATATTTAAAATATGTTATATTATTTTACATAGTATTGATCACTAAATATTACATTTGAAAATTTTACAAATTTTATACTGATTTAAATAACGTAAAACGCTAAATTGTTAAAAACGTTTTAATTGTCAATAACGGTAAACGGAAAATGTTATAAACGTTTAAGTTTGTACATATAACGTTTAAATGCTTAAATTGAATATCGTTTAAATTATTTATAACGTTAAACGCTCAATTGCTTATAACGTTTAAATGTCCCGTAACGGTAAACAATGTATATTATTTTGGTTTAAGCCCTGGTTTATACCATCTTGATCTAAAAACAATGAGATATAATACATTTCGCTGTACGTCATGAATAAATACATAATCGATGGTAATTATGTCGTTTTTTTAGTTAATTATCACTCATTGTTCAACATGGTATTTGATATTTGAGAAAATAGTGTTTGTCTATAATCAAATCGAAATAATAATTGCTCTCCTTAAGGTTGGCCACGGCGGAAAACCGTACGATTTTATCAGGATTCTAACATCACAACACCATTTGTTTCGCGGTTATTCTGAACGTTTTAAATATATGATTTCTATATTTTTATTTTCTATAGCATGTATCCGTATAACTCACTGGAACAAGGAAGTTTCGTTCTTCGAAACGTTTAAAAATGTATTGTTTTAGTTGGTAACCAACTGAAGCAATGAAAAGTCGAGATGCCCAACGCTTGTATTGACATTATGTTCGCGATACCGCGCGCTAAATCTAATTGTTACGAAGTTATGAAATGTAAACACATTCTTGGCACTAAAGTTGTCGATAAAATAACGCAAACTGATGGATTACGCTCGAATCATTAACCATATATGATATGATACTTCGGTACCTATTTATAATATTGTGACGCTAACGATGTACGCTTAAGTTGAATATACTTTGTGTTGCTGATTATGGTAGTGGCGATTTTTTTCACTACTATGTTTTTTTTTTTTTTTTACATCATTTACACTGTTTCTCAAACCGATGACGGGTTGAAGAGGAAAAACGTATAAACAATGACGTGTCGATCGTTGTAATTTGTTGGATAATAATATCATTAAAAAAAAAAAAAATAAACCCGAAGGAAAAAACTGAACAACGCGTTGCCAGCGGTTGAACATCGTGAAATCGATTTCGATTCGCACGATTATTAAAATATTCATTAAACCTGTATCGGCATCATGTGCTTAACCGTATGCAAGTAGTAGTGTGGGCCAGGGTTCGCTTGGGAATCCATCGCGTCGAGTGACGTAAACATTTCATCAGATTCGCAGGAAACGCGTTACACATACGTAAAACACATTTTACTAAGCAATATTTACTATATAGCTCTTAAAACACGTGTCACGTGAAATACGTGTTTTATACAAAATATATATCCATATTTATAATAGTAAAATTAGTAATTTTACGTTATGTTCTTAAAGTTTCAATAGAATATTATTAGTACAGTATTAAGCATAGGTATAACTTGGAAATTTATTAGGGGGGGGGGGCAAAACTATAATTACATATCTAACAAAAAGGGTATCCGAGGCTAAATGCCGCTTTACTACCTATATATTATTATATAAAATTATTAATTTTCTAACATTATGTTTGATAAGCGAAAATTTAAGATTAAAAAAAAAATGTTATAGTAATAGCTATAACCAGCTGTTTTGTACTTATTTTAAAACAAGGTATGTTAAATACCAGAGGGGGCACTGACCGTCCTAATTTTTTCTAGGGGGGTAAATTGCCCCTCCTTTCCCCCCCTGTTTACAACTATGGTATTAAGTTAAGGTTGTACGTTTTTATTTTGGATTTTACACGTGACACGTGAATCCCGTGAATTCACATGTATTAAGAGCTCTAATAATTACAAAAATGTTCGCGAAACGCGCGTTCTGCCGGTGTCGTCGGAAGAACAGATCTGCTCGAAAGTAGCAATGTATTATGTAATAAAATGTGCATCGACGTGTTATGCCATAAACCGCTGCGCGTTGTAGTAACACTCGTGTGCATTTTTGATGAGCACCTCATTAAACCGAGTGTTACAATCGCATGATACGCGAGTATTAGGTTATTCAGTTGAGTGTCTTTTAAGTGTGTTTTGGAAGCACTCGGCTTGTTTTTTTCATATCGACTTATCAGTAATTGTTTTTTGGCCATTATCGCACAGTTGTCGAAACACGTGTGTAAAAGTCTTGAAAAACGGGAAAAGACTGAACCCGTGACGATTGTTTAATACACATTGTACTCGTAATATATTTCGTGCAATAAATGAAATTGGAATTCGATAATAATTGTACACCATAAACGTTGTAGCGTTATATTAATGCGATAAGTCCGTCCTGCAGGACATGCTTTAGTAATAAAATAATGATGGATATTTTCGTAAATAAACATTTTATATTTTCTATCGATTGAAAATAAGTATATCACTTGAACCACAATGCCTAATCTTAAATTTGTTTATTTCTTTTAAACAACTTCAGTTAATAAAACAAATTATTACATAAGCGTATCAAATAAATTACATTAATATAAAGTATACAACAAGTATAACAAAAATAAAACAGAAACGTTAAATCTCACTAAAACATAAAGTAAACGGTACAATAACTATATTATAATTGTTATTTTTATTTTTTGATTCTTTCCATTCTTGTATTCAAACCCGAAGGTTGGTTTCACAGTCGCACAAGCGTTCTGCACTCTTCCCTGTTACTTGCAAATTTTTTTAGTTCCATGTAGTTTGACAGTCCAGCATCGGAAATCATTTGCTCGTCAAATAAAACTCTCGGACGTCCTCGGTCTGTCTTGCCTTCAATTTTTCCTTCTTTTAGAATAATTTTTTTATTATTATAATTGAAATGTCTCCCAACTTTTGAAACATTTTATCGAGGATTGACAATGTTTGAAGTGTTCTTGAGTACGATTTTTGTCTAAAGATTGTTGTATAAAACTTTTTAATAATAATAAAACCTACCGAAAAATATGACAACTGGAAAAAATTAACTATAATACAGATACATTTTTTGTTTCACATAATGGTAAACACGGAAAATATGATCAAAACAAACGTAATACAAATATTTCGAAAACTGTTGTGTTAGGTAAGTCTCATAAATATGTATAACCTAACATCCTTAATCGTGATTATAGAGCTGTAAGTTAAATGATGCAACATTTAAGATTGAGTTTTCAAAATTGAAATTTTTTTTAGAAATTAAAAACAAAGAGACTATAATTTGTGGCAGTTTAAACTTTCCAAAAAAACAAACGTGAAATTCTCAAAAAAAAAAAAAAAACAAGACATTTAATTTTTGTAACAAAATCTACCCAATATTTTTTTCTTTAAATTTTTCTTGAATTAAAGAGTTTTTGTGTGGATCAATCATTAGGAATTGTAATGTTTGATAATTTTCGGATTATTCTAAGCGGGCTCTTCGTATAATGCAATGTGTTATTGTTCGAATATTTGATCAAAAAATCTGTACCAACAAAATAATGTTCGTATAATATATCTGCATATTGAATTAATAAAATTGCAATTCGAGTATGTAAAAATGCACGATCCCATTGATTACGTTAATCACCTATATCCCCACCCTATTTGAATACACGTCCCAAGGATAACCGGTGTTTCGATTTTCCTTAGCTCTTAACCTTAGACGATTCCACGATTTGAGATTTTTTCATTGCCAACGCGTAGAATGTTAGAATTATTTTCTTGTTTTCGTTACGCCCGGAGATCGTGGTAATTACACGGTTCGTTTTTATTCGGCGTAGGCGGTTTGGCGGACGACTGCGTTCATAAGGATCAACGTAACTCGCGATTAGATCGCGCAATAGCGCGTTTGTGCGTCCAACGAACGGTGTCGCGGAAGTGCGCGTACGCCTCCCCCTCCACGAGAACATCTTGCTTCGCACCGCGCGAATCGCAACGGCACCGGCGGCCGTACCACGTGACCGGACGGTGTGCGAACATCGCATCGTCGATTCACTACCGTTGTAATACGGTTTTCCGGAAACGTCCTGACCGCGGGCGAGATGACCATCGCCCAAAACCGATAACCTTAAACCGTTGATCGCGATTCACGCGTGCGCACTTTGTCCGAAGCGCGCGCGCTACTACGTACACATCACGGCGAGTCGGTTCCCCCGAGGTCGACCCGCGATCTTGCCGTGGCCGGGTGGTCGCCGTTCACCGCGATACGTTTCTCGCGGCGCCGTCCGCGGTCAGATAACGAACCCGGGCGCGGCCCCAGGCAATCGAACCGGCGGGCGGCCCCCCCTCGATAACTTGTGCGCGGATCCGGTGACGCGCGTCCGCGGGCCAGTAACTGACGCACGGCCGACGCGATTCGGACCCGGAGCGCATTTCAAACGTGTTTCGAACGCGGTGTCGGTTCGTGCACCATTCGCTCGGATCTCGCCACTCGTTAAGAACATCGCACGCACGCACGCGTCTTTACAGGACACCTTGGCCGCGCGCATTTGTGCGCCATTGCCGCGCGTCGTGCCGCGACCACGTCGAAAATGAGCTCGTGCACCGTAAGTAACCGTGTTCATGTATACGTTCAACCAATAGTGCCGAACGCGGTTTCGTTCGGGTTTTATCGATTAACGCGCCCCATCGGAGATTTTTCTATTTCGAATCACTCGTCCGCGCGAACGAGTTCGTCGTGCGGCGGTCCCGTGAGTTCCGTACATTTCCGTAACGTCTGAATTGTTTTTGTGTCTCGCTAAAAATGTTTCGCGACGGAACAAATAAACGAAGACGTTTAGCGATTAGACGTAATAGTTAATGGACACATAGCTATTTGAAAATTAAAATTTAACCCGAACGAGCGGTTCGAAAACGACATTACTGACACGCAATACATATTTTATTTAAACATTTACAAACATTTTTCGGACACGGGTTGAACTACGCAACAGAAATACGTAACCGTTTTACGACTCGCTATAGAGTTGTGCTTTTGTAACCCGCCATCCAAGTCGGTGGCGTGCTCGAGAATTTTGAATGGGGGGGGGGGGGGGTGGTCAACTTTTATATTTAATATGTGTTATGAATTTAAATGTAAAAATCATAAATGAACAAAGTCAAGTTTGCGAGGTTTTTCAGCAAGCTCGTCTTCAGCTGAAAGCGGTACATTAATTTTATTATGCGACATTTTAATAGTAAATTAAACAATTTAAAAACTCAAAATATGGGCATAATTTCACATATAAAAACAAATTTATATAAAGAATAAATGATATAATTATTATTAAAATAGTCTGTGATATGATGTTATATGATAAATTCATAAATTGATAGTTATATTTTGTGATTTTAAAAGTTCCTTCACTGGAAGGTATCTTTAATCCGTCCTTCACACCATAGTTATCAAATTCATCAATTTCACTTATTGTTCAAAATTTCTGAAACAGATCGTGGAAATAAAAATTTAGTAATAAAAAAAATAATAAATAAAAATATTTTGTGATTCGTGATTATAAGTACTAGTCAGTAGGTAGTAACCACGGTCTTTGAATAGTAATAATTATCACCAATATCAAATAATACTAAATTATAATAATAATTTAGATTGTCGCTCAAGTTTTATAAACGTTACTTCGGGGGTCCCTCAAGGCGGTCATCTTTCTCCTATTATTTTTGCTATTTTTATTAACAGCTTGAATACAGCTCTTAAGCACTGCCGTTTTTTTTGGCTTTTGCTGATGATGTTAAATTATTTTCATGTGTCAACTCCATTAATGATTGCATACGCCTCCAGAGTGAATTCAATTGTTTATCAACCTGGTTAGAGAACCATGGACTATGCCTCAACATCAGCAAATGTCAGATTATGTCCTTTACTAGACGCTAAGCTACTATTCTATTTGATTATTCTCTTAACAATCATTCCATAACACGAGTTTCTGTAAAGAAAGATTTGGGTATCCTTCTAACTTCTGACTTAGACTACCACTCCCACATTGAGCACGTCACCTGTAAATCTTTAAAGACTTTAGGTTTTATAAAACGCTTCTCTTCTAATTTCAATCTAACCTATTCTCTCAATAATTTATACTGTGTGCTTGTAAGGCCGATAATAGAATATGGTTCCATTCTTTGGGATTCTTATACAACCTCAGACTATTCTCTACTTGAGCGTGTTCAGCGTAAATTCCTTAATTTTGCATCCTTTGCTCTTAATATCCATCATGAACCTCATGATTATTCCCCAGTCTTGCTCCACTTACAACTTAGTAGTCTTTCCGATAGAAGAGTCTTAGCCAACATTAACTTCCTTAATAAACTTACGAATGGTACCATAAATGCTCCCGAGATTCTCGCTGAAGTAAACTTTCGTGTTCCAAGTAAATCTTCCAGGCTAATGGCCCCCTACTACGTACCTCGTCACACCACTAACTATGGCCGAAACGACCCTATCCACCGAATGATGCGTTTAGCAAATGAGAACCTCTTTAGTCTTTAAACCTTAATCTTTGTTTATCCAAATTGTAAATATGTTGTCTGTTATCTTATTCCGTTTAACTGTACTTAGGGTTAGTCCCGTAATGTAAAATAAAATAAAATAAAATAAAAATACAGACTAATGAGGAGAAAATGATACCTAATAAATAAATAAATTGTTATATATAAAAAAAAAAAACTCTAAAATTGGGAAATACAATAATTTTAATTATATGTAAGTAGTCAATACATATTATATATTTGTCAAGTATCCATTTGGGGGTTGAACCCCCTAAACCCCCTTTGAGCACGCCCGTGATCCAAGTAAATTATTTAAAAATTAAATTTTCAATACTTCGATCCTTGAAGATTTTAGTTATTTCGTTTTAATTGTTTAACATAAATTTCAATTATTTATAGTGTTATCCTTTCAATACAATTACAAAAATTTTAGTTCTCTAAAAATATTTGTGTAAAACTAGAACTAGTGGCGACGCGAAATATTTTACTTCATGAGCCCTATTAGAATTTTGCCCACCCACCCACCTATCTAAAAAGAAATTTAAGGGTAGCTTATAAAAAGAGCTCCCCCACTATTCGTTCTACATGATACATACCCACTCGATACCTAATGATCAATACCCACCCACCTAGCCACCCACTGACTTAAGTCCAGGGACTCAAAAATCTGCCATCACGCCGCCACTGACTAGAACTGATTTTGGTTAGAATGACATCTTACCTGGTTTTAGTTATGTTCAGTAAAATTTCAACTTTACATTTTTTTTGTATTTTCGGGTTTTACACATATTTAATATTTTTATTTTTTACTAAATGATTATTTTATTTGTATCATATACGATAGAAAACATTTATGATTTTATAGGGTTACAAATCATAGATTTTATAACATATAATTGTGTAAAAAGCATGATATATTTCCCCCAATATTTTGTGTTTTATTTTTTTTAAGGTTTCAAATAGAACAAGAACTATGGTATAAGCGTACGCAGGGGGTATGCAAGATATACAGCTGCATACCTTGAACACATAGCCTTGCTAACCAAAGAACAAAGATTTGCTAACCGAACTATTATAAAGATATTCATTTATATATATTCATTTATTCATGTATATTTATTAAATAAACACTTTAAGTGCAATCGAGATGAATTAGTAGCCGAAATAAAGTTGGTTACAATAAAAAAAATTGAAATCAACTGTGATGCTAAAATATTTTGGTTTTGGTTTCAATGGTTAAAATAATTTGATAAACATTTTTTTTTTTAATTATTTATTACTGTGATAAAGAAATTTGCTGTAATGTTAGTTACAAGTTATACATGTAAGCGATCATTTACTAAATTAATATTGGTGAAGTCAAAATTAAGAAGTACTATGCTTCAAGAGAGATTAAATAGCTTAATGTTTTTAACTATAGAGCAAGAATATGACTATAAATGTAAATCCTGATGACATTATTGATGATTTCAAAAATTTGGCTTAACGTAGAATTGTGTTATGATCAATTATAATTGTTTATCAAATTAATTTTGTTTGTTCATTGAAGCATACGATTGGGTATATGTTTGTTTATTTACACTATTTGAATATAATACTCAAATCATTTGAAGTGTTATATGTTTAATTTGTTTTCTAGTAATTTATTTTAAATTATAATTATGAAGATAGTTATAATTTATAAGTTATAACAATAAAGAAATGGCCATTGAGTCACTTTAAAAAAAAAAATATTAATTTTAAATTTAAATTTTTATTTAGACATTTATGTGTATATTTTTACTAGCATTTTGAACGCTTAAGATAACTTCTATTGTAAGGGGGGGGGCAGTGATAGAGACATTCTTCTGCATATCTTAAAACAGAGATATGTGTACGCCTATGAACTATAGTTGTGTATTTTTAATACATATATTTTAATATATTTAAAAATATTGTTTAATCATTTTTGTAATCATTAAATGAAAATATTATCTATCACAAATCCCACTTAACAAAAAGTAAGAGATGAATTTAAAACATTACCTTCCATATTTTATTGCGTCTCCAGAAGTACTCTGGTGAATAAAATGAATTCGTTAGTTTTATCGTACGGTTATGTTTTCGTATGGTGTAGTTTGTTTTCACGCAACAGTTAGTAATTAAAAACGTGTGCAGTTTTCATTTTTTTTTTTTTTATTATTTAAAATAAACAATACAAATATTTTACTCGGTAAAACCCTTTATCCGCTAAATTCAAAAGTGACAAATAATTTATTTTGCTATTAATGAATTGTCTTGTTGCAGAAGGAAACCCTCTACCAAAAGCTGAGTAGAAAAAAAGCTTACGTAGAAGAGATCGGTGTAGAAGGAAATGAAAAATTTAAACGAGTGCTGAACATTTTCGATTTGACTGCTCTGGGAACGGGTTCGACACTGGGATGTGGTGTGTATGTATTGGCCGGAACAGTGGCCAAATCCGTTGCCGGTCCAGCAGTGGTATTGTCTTTCATATTAGCCGCAACGGTGTCTTCGTTTTCAGGTGCTTTATGGTCATTGATAATATTACAACATTATGTTAATTAAGTTCCATAACACTCATCTCCTCTTTTTTCAAACCGGTTTGAAAACAACTACATTTTGAATTGCCAATAATTGGATAGTGTACGCGGGAAACGGCAATCCTTGATCGTTATTACATTTTGACTTATGTAATTATTAATAACAGTACTTTTTGGCACGCTTTTATTCGTTTAGTTTTATTACATTAATATTATAATAATAGTGTCTCGAGAAAATTCATCGACCTCACTTAATATGCGTATTGTTTTGTTACGATTGATAATTATAACGCAATAAACAACGCTAAGGTTTCGCGAATCTCATTGTGTTGTTGAATTACGGCACTAAACATTAGCAGTGAAATACTAGGCAAAGATCAACCGGGCTGTAATATCATCTTGTTTCCGGTTCCAGGAGTTTGTTATGCTGAATTCGCCGGCCGAGTGCCCAAAGCTGGATCTGCGTATATTTACAGCTACGTGGCCGTAGGAGAGTTTATTGCGTTCGTTATCGGCTGGAACTTGTTGCTAGAACATACGATAGGTAAGACGTTGAATAACTAAACAATAGACGTACCGAAAATTGAGGCGTTGACATGGAAAAGGTACTAAGTCGAAAAAAATCAATTTTTTGTTTTTTCGTTGAAAATGGATTAAATACATATGTCAATGGCATGATAAAGGAACTAATTCAATTTCTTTTATATATTAGGAATTACGTTGAATGCAAGATGACACTAGTCGTGAGTCATTGTGGTTTGGCTTGGAAAGGGTACTAAATTATCTCACGTGTTTATCAATGTTATAATATTGTTTTCTTTGATACGAACATTGTCAGTGGCGTAGTTACGGGGAGGGTGTAAGGGGTTTCCACCCCCCCACAGATTTTTTTTTTAATGATATTTGATTATTATTTATTAATATTTATATATTATTGTAAAATATTTTGATTTTACTATGATTAGGTATATATTAAAAATTGAATAACAAAATAATTTTCATTAATACGGGACATAATAACACTATTTTAAATGTAATATTATTATATATGATCTCGTTTTAAGATATACTACGAACACTTAAAAACTTACTCTTAAACACCCCCCCCCCCCCCAGAAAAGAATTGTATCTACGCTACTGAACATTGTTATCAACTATCGTCTAATATGATTTATCACAATTCAATTAAAAATGAAATTAGAAAAGAAGGTTCAAAAAATACTAAAAAAAGTTTTTTTCCTTCCCCTGTAAAATTTGGTTTTTATTACTTAGTACCTTTTCCATGTCAACGCATCAATTAATCGCACGTATATATGACTCGAGTTTAATATTTATTTTGCACGTTTTTTAGGCACCGCTGCTGTTGCGAAAGCGATGAGTAACTATTTAGATTCTTTACTCGGAGACCCGCAAAAAAAGTTTATGAAAAAACATTTTCCGATACACATGGAATTTTTGGGCGAATATCCAGATATTGCGTCTTTTCTGTTTATCATGAGCATCGCCTGTAATTATTTTGTTTTTTAAAAAATGAACCAATAAAACTATGCATATTATATTTTAAAAATGATTAATATTTTAACGAAGTTGAATGTATTCTTGTGTCATGTATCAGTATTAAAAAAAATCAAGTTTAAGTTTATCATTCATTATTTAGGTCAAGGATAAAATTATATATAAAATGGTTCACAAACTCTATTTTTAACAAACAATTATAATCTTTTATAAATATTATTGTACACTGATGTACAAACATGACGCGATGATATAGCAAATTTCATTGTAATGTACCATATTAAATTATTTGATAATTAATATATTTGTAATTTTTTAGTGGTTGTAGCTTGGGGTGTTCGGAAATCGTCATCTCTCAATAACCTTTTCACCTCATTGAATTTATTGACTGTATGCACAGTTATTGTCAGTGGATTTTATTTTGGTAAGTATAAATTAGTGAACTATTCATATTTTATTTTTCAATGATAAACTCATTCTGAAACATCACATTAATTATATCTCTATTAGTACAAATATACGTAGAAGTAAGATATGATTTTTTAATTTTATACGTCTTTTAATTTTACTGAGGTTCAATGTAGGTATAACTAATCTTTTTTTCTCTTCAATAGCAAACTCTATATTAAAAAATATATATTACAAAGAATATTTTTCTTTGATAAACCACTATGATTATATCACTATTGATTTTAGCAAATTTGTCCAATTGGTTTATTCAAAAAAAAGATATTCCACCTGAAGCAAATGGAGGCGAAGGTGGATTTTTACCATTTGGCTGGACAGGAATGGTCGCAGGAGCTGCGAGATGTTTTTACGGTTTCATCGGATTCGATTCAATCGCTTCAACGGGTATGAGAAAAATATAAATATTCACAAATATAGTATATATTTAGTACGTTCTATATTTACGTTATGAATTATAGTTTTAACAAAGCATCAATTGTTTTCATTAATAAGATGTGGTTGTCATTATAACCCCGGCGTAATAGTTTATCGAAAGAACTAGAATAAAAAAAAAAAAAATAGTTACTTTCATTGATGTCTTTATGCTATACATCATAAAGATTTTTCGTTTACCGAGATATTGCTAGGACGATAGAAATAATACTCTGGTTATTATTTATTATTTATAGAAAGGATAATATTTTATTATTTATTTGTCTTCGAACTTTCAAGCACTGTAAGTCTATTAATTATATTTATTTTGATAATTAATATTTAATCTGTTTAATTGTATTTATTTTTTACGTACTATGAACAGTATATGTAATATTTTTAATTAAATAAATTAAAATTATTTATCACATAGGCGAAGAAACAAAAAATCCAAAAAGAACGATACCACTGGCTATTGTTTTGACGTTGTTTTTTGTGACGTTAGCGTATTCTAGCGTAGCGTCCGTATTAACTTTGATGTGGCCATATTATGATCAAGTAAGGATTAGTTTTGAAATTAATTATAATTGAACGAGGTTAAATTAATTAAAAAATAATCCCAGGACCCAAATGCACCTTTACCAGTCATTTACGAAAACTTGGGAATGCCTTTGTTGAAATATTTGGTTACAGGCGGCGCAGTGTTCGCTCTTTTTACCACGTAAGTTTCTCTATACTTATCTATTTAAATTTGATTTATAATTCTAGCTATGGTATCATTTAAAGTTTAATAGGGTGTTTGTTTCCAATACCACGTATTTTGTACGCGATGTCCAGTGACGGTCTGTTGTTTAAATTTTTATCGACAATTAACGAAAAAACAAAGACACCTTTTATAGCTGCGATCATTTGTGGAGTCTGTGCAGGTAAAAATAGCTTTTTGGAAATTAATAGGCTCAAAATAGGTACTGAGAAATATAAATAAGTCTCTAAACATATCATAAGAGATAGTTTATGAGTTCAAATTAAGTAAAATAATTATTTTTCCCAATGAGTATTTTTAATGTTTGCTTCACCATATTAGTTATTCATCAGTAAAATCCCTTTATTCTCGGCGGGTTGGTTCTTAACAATCATTGTGTTAAAATTTTGTAATATTTAGTTTACAACTTTCTCAAATAAGGATAAATAATTTAATAAATAATTGAGTATAGTATATTATGGTAAAATTTCCATGGTTTTCGAGTCTATGAAATGAATCTTCGTTAAAGGCTATCAAAATTGTACTTATAAACATTTGTAAACTCATTTTCCAGGATTACTGTCAACCATATTCAATCTCGAGCAGCTAGTTGATATGGCATCTATTGGAACTCTTCAGTCGTACATGATTGTGTGCGTCTGCGTTTTAATACTCAGGTGCTTATTACCAGTACTGTTCTTTTACAAATAATTAAAATACTACAACACTCCATGGATGTTAGACGATATTATGATTTTGATTAATGAATTAAAGATAAGTTTATCATAAAATATACATTAAAAAAGTTTGTGTTTTAATTTTAAATTCTGAATGAAACGAGGAATATATTTGTTTTACCATGATGCAATTTCATGATTTCAACCAAGTAAGATGGTTCCAACTATCACCAAATTAACAGTAAAATATAATAAATGGGTTCTAGTAGGTACTTTGTAGGAGCAAAGTATCTTTTTTCAAATTTCTCAACCATTTTCCAAATAAATAAGAAAAACGGGGAAGATATTGCAAAAAACTTTACCACGTAAACGCAAAATTTACGGAATATCGATTTTCAACATTATTGAATTTTTGTTTTGGGACTCAAAAAATAACAATCCTATAGATATTTTCACTGGAACTTACATTATTTGCTGTTTATCGTATAATTTTTCAAATATTTTTTTAAGCTACTGATAGATACTTGAAAATTTCTTGTTTTTTTAGTTTTACTTCAATAATATTGATAAAATAATTTTGGTTTAACAAAAAGTTATAGAAGTTAAATATAAGGTTTCTCACATAAATCTTTTAATGATCGATAAAAAAATAAATTTCCATGAAACAAAATTAGTTATTGAGTTTGTATCCTATGAATATTAATCGTAGTGACTCGAAACATTTAATGATTACTTTTAATAACATTTTAAAAGCACATAACAGTTAAGCTAACACTTTCGAAATATTTTGATATTTTTGCTGTTTATAGACCAGTGGTTCTCAACCTTTTTATGCTCATTTTTTATAACTATAGATTTTGATAGTACATTATAGAAATAAAGTAAAAATAATCAAAAAAAAAAATTATTCTTTATTATCCAAAATTCTTCAATCGATTCTTCTGAACATTTAATTTTAAAACTACGATGAGCAGAAATAGATAGAAGTTCTTCTTCTTCTTTTAATGTAAAATTAAAACGAAGTACACAATGATGAAAAATGATTTCGTATTCAATCGTAGTTCACTATTTTTATTTCCAAAATATTATGTTTCCTTCTGTGCTATAAAATTCCAATAACTCTTCTTTTAATTCAAATAATCGCATTAACACTTTTCCTTTGGGTAGCTATCTTACTTTATTATTCATGTTTTGCGTCCATGGCATTATAAAGTTGTTTATATAAACGAGATTTCAATGGCCTCGACCTAATATAATTTACCATGGTTATAGCTTGATCTATTGCAGTTTTTTATTCTTGTGGTAATGTCTTAGAAATAAGTGCATTATAATTTATGATGTAAGAAATAATGAATATGAATTAAATTTATACTAATTTGTTTTACTAGTGTAATATAATCTTTAATATATTCAATCATGCAGATGATCCATCTATATGAATTCCTACGCACATTTTTCAAAATATATTAGATTGTTTGAAGTACGAATTTAAAATTTCCAAAATATTTTGGGCTTTTGTGTATTTTAATAATTTTTTATAGAACAAAAATTGATTTATTGATTTTATTATCATGAATACATCGAATAAATCCTATTAATTGTGCTTTACCATTAATATCTGTGGACTCGTCGATTTGTAGAACAAAATTTGTTTTTATGATACTTTTATTTACATTTTTTTCTATATTCACTGACGAATCTTATCATTAAATAACGGAATTTTCGAAATTTCATTTAGCGCTTTATCATCGAACATTATTTTTCAATTTCACTACATAAAGGTAAAATTAATAATTTGAAACGAGTGTGATTTTGTTTTTGAGTAATTAATTCCGCAACTTTATAAGAAGCAATTTGCGTTTTATCAGACACTAACTTTTTTCTCAAAATATTTTTTTTGTTTTGATTGCATATTAATAAGTTCTTTAAAATAAATCTGATCTTTTCATTCAAGATGACTATGGTTTGTAATTAGATGTCGATTTAATTTAATCGGGACCATTAAACTATTCGAAAGATTTTCACCACACACAACGCATAATGGAAGAAGTTTTTCTTAATTTTCCGTAAAAAAAAAAAAAAAAAATTCAAAACTTAAATAATTGTCAGCATACGAGTACTTCCGAATAACTAGGTTTTTTTTGCCAAATTTTCGACACTTATTATTCTCTATAGTATAGTATTAATAATAACCGTCGTATAAAGTCTATACGACGGTTATTATTAATACATTTATCAATTTTATCGAAAATACCTTATTTTAATTATTTTAAATGCATATACTAAACCATGATTATTAGAAAACATTGACGATTAACGACTATTAGTTGTTCATAATATTTAACTTTGGCTGCCAAACGATAATAATAATTATTATTGATAACGAAAATTAAGTACTGGAAAAATTTCTTTTTCTAATACCTAAGAATATTCTACACGCGTGTAACACGGTCGCGGTACACCTACAGCCAGTTTGCAGCACACTCGTGTTTCGCGGAACATCGGTTGAGAATCACTGTAATAGACACTTGAAATTTTTGATTTTCCTAAATTTAAGACTTTTTTTAGGGCTTTGCATAAAATCAGAGCTGGCTCAAGATGTAGGCGAGCTAGGCACCTGCCTAGAGCGGCAATTTAATAGGGGCAGCATTTTCAAAATTAACTCGTATATTTTTTCTAATTCTATCGGTGTTTTATAAGAATAATATTTAAATTAATTCATTCGTGAAAACCACTTATCTATATAGTAAAATAATATTGTCTACATTTATTATATTACATTATATTACAGCCTACTCTGGGCGTTTTCAATTATTCCAAAAATATAAATAACCACACAATCACTTCCGCGATTTCTGATAGAAAATAGGAGGAGAAGCTAAGTTAAAATAAGAGCTCAATTTTTTTTTAGAGGTGGCAAAATTTGATTTTGCCTAGTGCACTATTTTTGCTTGGGCCGGCCCTGCATAAAATCATTTATTCGAGTTTCGGGTTTCAGATTTTGAAGAAAATTCGTGTTTTTGAACTCGGAGGTTTTAGGTTAGTGAAATCTTCTGGTTATGATTAAATGTATATTTATTTAGAATAATAACAGTTAATTCGAATGTTAAAAAAAAACCCATGTTTCATATTATTCAACATGTCAATACGAATTTGGTATATTTTTATTTAAATATAACGAAAATCATATTAAATTAATACTTATTATTAATCAGTATTTTTTCCGGTTTTAAGTTAACCTAAGTATTTCATTCAGGTTTCGCGTGTTAATTCGGTATTTATTTTTAAAAAGGTTTTGAATAAACGGGTTTCGAGTTATATTATTTATTCAGATTAATTTGGTTTTCGAGTGACGTTCAAATGCAAAGCCCTGTTTTTATTTTTTTTACAATAACAATTTTATACAGTAATATATATAAATTTAAATAAATATATATATACATTTTATATAATATAGGTTTAATAACTATACTGAATAAAGTTCAAAATAAATTCTTACGGTTTATAGTTTATAACAGTGATGACAAACCTTTTTCCTTTGATGGGCCGCTTTGGTAAACAATTATCTTCAAGCGGCCCACAAAGTATAAAAGTACAAAAATAATCTTATATATTGGACTTGTTTTCTTTTCTTTTCTTTTATTGTCTATCGAAAAGATTATGAATTGAGGTATACATAATTGTATTTTTTGGAATAATTTAAATAAAAATAATATACGTATGAAAATAAATAATTTAAAAATTTTTTCATACATTTTTAAAATTTTTTTTTATTTTAGAAAATCCGTAATGTGTCACATAGAATACCTTCGCGGGCCACATGTGGCCCGCGAGCCGTGGGTTGGGTACCACTGGTTTATAATATATATAATCTTAAACTCCTCTACTTACTAGTCTTAATCTCGAATCCCTAGAATATCGGAGAGTCATGATTTATATTTTATTTATAAATTAATAAATGGCCAAATTGATTGTTTTGATGTTTTACATCTACCAATATTCCAAGCTTCTCCAACAAAAACAAGATTAATTTTTAATTGTTATTTAAAAACTCGACCTACAAATTATACTATCAAAACTCTACTATCTAGAATTATGTTATTTGTAAATACCTATAAAACTTATCATTTCTGTTCTTGCACTTTTCATTATTTTTGAAAATCATGCGTCTATTAATATAGTTTTACTTATAAATTGACATAACTATATTCAATATTCAATTTTATATTTTTAAATATTTATTTTATTTCACCTTTTTTAGTTTATATATAATTATGTTTTAATATTACTCACGAATGTTATTGTAAGATTTGTATTATACCTAAATATGTAATTGTGTCCAAACCCGTTTCATTTTCAAATAAATATATAAATAAATGTTGGGGGATTAAAAGTTCAACCTACATAATTAAAAAATTTGATTCTACTCACATAACAACCATATTTATAAATATAAACTGATCCACTAGATCTCTTTCACCCAGGATCGTTTTTATTCTGAGAGTAATAGTACATAAGTTTCAAGTTTAAAAAAACAATACATTCACCTATCCCAATATGTCATCCGACCGTGGAGTGTCACCCGACCAAGGAGTTCCATCCTTTTTTTATTTTATTACTTATTCCCGACGGCATTTCGAGTATTATTGAGATATTTTTACGTTTATATTGTTTTCCAGGTATAGTAATAATAATGCATGTAGCCAAGAAATTGACGATTCTGAGGTATATTCGTTTTCAAAATGGTTTACCGTATCGAGCATGAGAATGACGAATAGTTACACCCAATATGTATCAAGAGTGTTAATTCTCTTATACTGTAAGTATTAATAATTTCGATTTAAATTTTCTCGTCCGTTCGAAATGGTCTCCTAAGAACTTACGCGAAAGCACAATATTCATTCGTCATTGGTTTGACGTCTTACAGCGTTTGGATTTTCCAAGATTATCGCACACCGCTATCTTTTTCGGTACACGTTTTAACATATTGTTTATTTATTCACGTGTTTCAGCCGTTGCCGCGAGTGTGTTTTGCCTTTGCGTGGTAAACTGGAATTACTTCGATGGCACCGTTAACACCGTACTGAGCATCACGATTTTCGTTTCGTTGGTGATCTTAATAACCGCCACAATGCTATTACACCGGCTACCGCAAGCTGTTGAAAACTTATCGTTCAAGGTAAGAACTAAATTATTTCCTCGCGGTACTTTGAGATCAATTTTTTATCATTTGTACATAAATACTGATGCCTAACGACGTGTGCGTACCGAAATCGCCCCGGCGTACGCCGCGTTGCGGAATCAACACCATTTATAAGTTTTGTTTTCACCGTCCGTATAGGTACCGTTCGTCCCGTTCGTGCCCTGTTTGAGCATAGTTCTGAACCTATACCTAATGATGGAGCTGAACTTCAAGACGTGGATAAGATTTTGCGTATGGTTATTCATCGGTTGGTATTTATTGCAGCTTTTCGTAGAATACTATTTCACTATAGTAGTATTATTTGAATTACCGTGTACCTATTGTTCGTGTGTTTTTAATCAAATTAATTTTCCCGACAAATTGGATGACTCGTATCGAATCAATTGAATAGAATTAACATTTTTTAAAAAAATAAATACTTTTATCCATGAAAGAAAACCGTCGAGATTAAAATGTATAAATTAATATACAGATATACTTTTGCCGAAATTATGTCACTGGACGATATCTTATTTATAAGTATTCGTGAAAAATATACAAAAAAAGTATTATTATATATTTAAATAATTTTTATGCAAATATTTATTGATGCTATTATTATTCGTATTTTACTCTATCCGATCTTATACACCGATTGTATTTTACTTGTGTGCCTAATTGCTCTCAATTAAAAATTTAAAAAAATCCGACGTCATCCCTTTAGTATAAAATTCAAATAGTACATACTTCATGCACTACAATAGTGTTCTTAATTTGAATATTAACGTATGTAAATATTATTGTCCTTGTTTATTTTATAGGTCTATTGATATATGCTTTCTATGGGATTCGTCATAGTTTAGAACGTGAAAATATTACAAAGAAAAATATCGAAAATAAAGAAATTAGCTGCGAACCAAAAATCTCCAATCAATAGTACGATAAATATATATTTAAGTTTATTAATTTGTTCATACGAAAAAAAAACCACCATCTTATACAGTATTATATTTGACAATATAATTAAGTAATGTATGGTTTAATATAATTATTAAATTATGAATGTTGAAAATATGTGTTATACAAAGATATTGTTTTCTGGTTTAGCTGATTTTTCAAATTTTATTGTTAAATTATTGAATTTTTATACTTTAGTGATTTACCATCTTAAATTTTTTACTATTAATATTTTATTTCATCCTTTTGGTCTGATTTGTCATATTATCATTTGTCCTGTTAATCAATTTTTATCAATTAAAGATACTTTTCTTAAATTATTTTTTTAATAATTTTCTTACATTATTGTCATATGAAATAATGAAAAAATATCACCATATACTCATATACTGTCTAGAACAATATCATGCAGAGGAGGAATGGTAAAACAAATTTAATTTCAATTTTCTTAAAAAAAAAAAAAAAAATGAATACAATGAATGATAACTATTTATACAGGAAATTACAATAAGAAATGACAATAAAATAGTAGTGACCACATCCTGGATCTTTGCGTTATTAAATATGGTATGGTCGAGAGATAGTTCATAAATACAGAATTCATAAGAAATTATCATATTTTTACTATCATTTTCATATACACACACACATTTAGGATTTACACATACATTTGCATATATTGGATATAAAAGGGACCCGAAAACAAGGGCAAATTAGACGAGTTCTGGCTACTTCTGGCAATGCGACACTGAGCACCTTCACGCTAGTGTATGTTACGATTTGGACTTAAAAATATTTTGAATCATTTTTTATAGTTTAATTTCTGGACTTAGAATATTTTCGACAGTTTAAATATTTGGACTTGGAGTATTTTCTACAGTTTAAATATTTTGAACTTAGAATATTTACAACTACCTTAAATTTATTGTACTTGGAATAATTTTAACAGTTTAATAAACCAATTATTCCTAAAGAGTATTAATTATTTCATCACTATACCTACATCCAAGCGTTGACTAGATTACTAGTAATTGAAATTAACGATCAAACGGTTAGCACGCAACAAGTAGGTCACATCTTGAAACGATCAGTCCAAGGTGCATCCAGCCATACACTTATATAACGGAGACACAATATCCTTTTTCGAAGCTCTTGATCTTAGGTCGCCAATGTGTGCGCATGGACTATCAGATTAGTGAAGGAGTCTTCTGTGCCACCGTGTACGAATATTTAACTTGATTTGAGTTTTTTGTGCGAGTGTTAACAAGTGTTCAACCACAGTACATCAAATCCTGTGTTTGTCTTATTTCAACTTCATTACACTCCTGCAATAGCCGTAAGTGCACTGCTCGTTGACATTCGAATAACTGCTACAATACAAGTAGATGTGTTTTATTTGGCTTGCCAAACTATCCAGTTGAACTGATCGGCTCTCGAACCTTTGTAACCACAAGAGTCTTCCCTTAAACAAGGAGGAATATAATCAACTCATAATACATTATACTTACCACACACCATATCCCCCCCCCCTATATTTTATATTTAGTTTTGTATTTTCAGGTTATTACAATATTTTAAAAATTATAATAATTAGCAAAAAAATATTGTCATATAATCATAATTAGTATAAACATTTTACATATTCATACCTATATATTTTATTTTCATTATATAACATATACTATGGCGTATTTTCAATTTTTTCTGGGGGGGGATCCACAGTTTATACATAATCAATATAAACTATACATTATATTGTAATAGGTACGTCCTTATGCAGTTTTTGGAGAAGATTGAACTAAATATATAATGTAATAATCGTATAGTCTTGTGTAATATTTTATATATATATATATATATATACCTATATATTGTATTTAGCACTACATATTATAAAGTATTGTTATAAAATAAATTCCAGTCGTCTCGATTTCTTGGCCAACTCCTCTATCCAAGTGTGCCCGCAGGTTAAAATCCCACCCGGGGCAAGATTAAAATTCTAAGGGCCAAAGCAACGTGAATCTAAAAATAGATGAGAACAAAATCAGATACCATAGAAATCGGTACTCGGGAGAATTTATAGTTTAAGCGATATGCAATCATGTGTAAACATCGTATACTAATAAATACGTTTAAGATTATATATTTTAGATTATCTAAAAATATAATAAATATTACTAAAGTTCATAAATGGATCTCAATAAAATTATGTTATAATTAATATACGTGGTATTAATTACAATAGTTTTGAAACAAAAATTACAATTTGTAAGGACAATGGCCCCTTTTGCCCCCCCCCGGCGGGCGCGCATGCCTCTATCACTTCATCAACCAACAGTAATTTCAACTTCCCTGTGAATGTTTAACATAGCCAATTCTGCAAATAT
>NW_020271729.1:1033349-1053418 GCF_003268045.1 Sipha flava
AAATAATTATTAATATTTCTTATAATCATAATTTGTGGATAAGCCAAATTCAATTGTTTGGTGGCCAGCAGAAATAATGTAAAAATGTTTAAAAAAATAAAGTGTGTGGAAAAGAACGTATTAAATATTTATAAATCTTCATTTGTAAGACAAAGCAAAGACAAATTAATGAAATAGAAATGTTCCAGTAGTAATTGTAGTTTAGGTAAATTAACAAAAATTAATAAATCTTTTCATGCATCAATTGGTAAACATATGTATTTATTGTAAGTATTAATAATCAGAAAATTATAAGACTAATCTTAAGAGAAAATTGTTTTTTCATTATTTATTTTTATTATTAATTATTAACAAATTAATTTTATATTAAAATGTAATATCAAGTATACCATTTTATATTTTTAATTGATGTGGCAACGTTGCATACAAATTAGCAGGGAAAACGTCCTCAATCGTGTTATTAAAAAAGGTACAACCGATAAAGACGCCTTCAATCGTATCTACCTGAATATTCATAAGTTTATTATAATATAATAATAGGATCGAACTATTGTTATATAATTATATAAAAATTCATTGTTCATGTAATTTCTTAAATTTAAAAATATTAAATTAAACAAATATAATCAGATTTAAAATTATAACACACTTCAAAAAGATTAACTTACTGTAATGAAAGAATGCATATTCTAGTGTCAAATGCACCAAGTATAAGAAAAAAAAAGAAATCTTAAAATATAAGAATTTAAGTTGTTCATACTTGCAGAAGTTGATTTACGTGGACAATTTTTGGGTGCACGAATAACCGTTTTATAAGATCCTGAATCAGAATCAGAATATTGGAATGAATCAGTATTGGAATTTATTGGTGTTTCCCATTTTTCCATTATATTTTGTTGTTTTAATTTCGCCTCTGTAGCTGTATGGAATTGTTTAAGATTCGATATATTTCAATTATAAGTAGAAAAAATAAAGTTTTTAATTATTTAATTCTAATTTAACTACTTAATTTGTAATATATTATCTCTGATTTATAATGATAATATATTTCTTAAAGATAAATTTATTGCGTTAAAAATATGAATATTCTAAAGCAGGGATCGGCAAGTAATTTCTATTAGAATCCAGAAGATTAAAATAATAAATTAAGTCCAGAGAAAAAAATTTACGAAACAACCATAATTTGAGTTGGATAAATCAAAATATTAATTTTTTTCACTGGCTATTATAAAAATTATTTAAAAAATGTAATTCATGAATTGAAGTAAGATATGTTTGCGGTACATTTATCTACCGTTCGTGGTTCAATATTTGCCGACGGTTGCTATACAGTCTCAAAATGAACAAAATAAAATGAAACAGAAGATTTTAAAATATTAGTTTATAAATAATTCTACATACTCGCAGAAGATAATTCACGTTCACAATTCTTGGGTACTCGAATGATCATTTTGCAGGATTTTGTACTCGGGTTAGAGTATTGGCATTGAACATTGGAATTAATTTGAAATTTTTTAGGAACACGGATGACCATTTTAAGAGACCTTGTACCAGGATTGGACAACTGCTATTGAGCGTCAACCTTTCCTGGTATCACTGAATCTTCTGTAGCTTTATGGAATTTTGCCTACAATAAAAACAGATATACCTATGTTGTCTAATAATGTACTCGTGAAATGTAAACCATAGAACTGTACATCGTGTAATAATTAAATAATTTGTTTGTAATAATAATTAATTATTATAAATCAATATACCCGTTTTCCGGATATCTCACTAGTATCATTATGTGCTAGTTTTCTTTTCTCAACAAACTTTCA
Source organism: Sipha flava (assembly GCF_003268045.1). Lineage (NCBI taxonomy): Eukaryota > Metazoa > Arthropoda > Insecta > Hemiptera > Aphididae > Sipha > Sipha flava. Next base: position 1,035,170 of record NW_020271729.1, read on the forward strand.
TACGGTATGTTTTTCAACGGGTTTCTGTTGGAATTGAAATGATTCATTTAAATCAAATAGTATGTTTAAACGAAATGGTATTCTATGCAAATTCATATTATAATTTGACATTGCGAGAAAATAAAGTAAATTAACGAGTTAGTTTTCTTTGACCTGCCATAAACGTACTTTGTGATAGTTGATGTTCTTACTTTATTAATTAATCTAAAAAATACATTATTATTACCTTCATGTGTGAATACATCGTTCTCTAGTTATTTGAAATATTCATTTGTTTGTATATTAATATTATCGTAATAACTTATGAATATTACAAATCTGAAATCGCAGTCTTGGTTGGTTGTCAAAAATCTAGTTCCAGTAGTGCTGTGATTGTTTTAAAAAACAAAGTATTACAATTATTGTTGTTAATCAAATCTATAGCAACATATTTGGTCTAAATAATCAAATAAATAATTATTTATTAGAAACGAGATTTTTACCGTAAAAAAAAGTTATTGGTTACTATTTATAAATTTTTTTACGATTTAGTCGGAGTTTCATTATAAAATTTTTATTATTCTTACAATGATACTCTCACAATTTTCCAGCTCCTTTGGTTAAATAACCATTTTATTATGGTGTATACAGCTAATCTGGATTCACGTGTTTTAATAATTGCTCAAAAATATTAAACTAAAACTTGTATGTGTCACAGCCAAAAATAATACCTTCAAAAATGTAGAATAGTAAAGAAGAAAGGATATTTAAATACTTAGTTTCCTTTAAGATAATTTCTTTGTTTTATGGGATTTTTCACTTTTCACAAATCAGAATATAGATTACTGTCATAAATTTATCAGGAGAAAAAAATTGTATATTTCCTGGTTCAATTATTTTCTTAGTGGAAAACTTAAAGATCTACGATCAGTAACTGATTTTTTTAAGATTGTCTAAAGTTAATTTAATCTAATTTTATATTACTAGTAGAGTAATTATATTTAAAAATATAAAAGTTATTATTATATCATAAATATAAAAAATTTTAAAATAATATTTAAATGTTTTATACGTAGTAAAAATAATTACAGTGATTATTAAAAAGTGTTCTGTTGTTAAAGCTATTGGAAAAATGGTATTTGAAAATTTTCAGGAAACATTCATGCAAACCATTTTCTATAATTGATTTAATTTTTTTTTTTTTTTTGAGATATTTTTAAATTACTAGATTAATTGTAATTATTATTAGGGTACGATTAGGATCTAAAATGAAGTACTCTATTTGTATAAAGCTTATGTTTAATTTATGATTAATCAATATTATATTTTTCGGCATAAGGTATTAATGTATTATTATTTAATTTATAAGCTTTAATTATTTTCCGAAAAATATAATTGTTATTTACACAGAATACGGTTAGGTTTTAACTAGTGATTTTTATTGCAGTGCTATGAATATCTTTCAACAAGGTTTACATGATTACATATTTAACTAAAATTAATAAGAGTACTCATTAGCGTTCTATGTATACAGCGCTGGCGTAAGGCTAAATGACGACCAAGGCCGAAATGCCAACTGGCGCCTTTTTCATACAAAAACCCGTAATTTTATTATAATTAGAAAAAATGTTGTTCATGAACAGAAATACAGAAAAATTATACATTATGCTCAACTTGTACATAATATTTTATCGTCTAATTTTTTAGTCACGAGTCACGGCGGCTCGACGTGATCTCGATTGAACGATAACAAATGAATTTAGGAATTATAGCAACATAACAATAAAATATTCTATGCTAAACTATAGTAAATATATTTAAAATATACTTATATTATTTTAATATACGGCTAAACGAAATAACCATAAATATTATTAATACTTTAATACAAAGTTATAGGTCAGAGGCAGCCAAATTTTTTTCGGCCACGATCTACTAAAAAATATACTTCATCTTTGAAGATCGACATTTTTGGAAAAATTTTTTATAAACCAGAATTAAAGATGAAAACTTTACAGATAAAACTTATCGATAATTTTTTCATAACCACCACAATTAATTTTCGTGTACGTGGCCTAAAAATAAATTCTAACACAATCGACTCTGAAATCGTCCGCGATCGACCGTTTAGCAACCCCTGTTATAGGTATTTTACATTAAAAAAAAAAAAAATAAAAAATAATATTGCTGAAATATGTGCAAAATTGGAAAAAACAATTTCGGCGCTCCCCTGAAAATGGCACCCTAGGCGACAGCCTGAGTCACCTTACCCTCCGTCGGCCCTGTATGTATACGATTATTGTGCTATAGTTGTAATAATTTGAATAATATGGTTATATAGTAAAATTTTAAATAATTTTGTATATGAATAGAGAATTTATATTTGATTCGCTAATATGCTTAATATCGATAATTAGGATCGATAGCATTTACTGGGTAGACATTGACATTCCTGGCAATTGTTATTATTACTCATTAGCACTCTATGTATAGGAATATTGTACTATAATTGTAATAATTTTAAAAAGTCTTATTTTAAATATAGTCTTAAAATTATTTTACATAATATAGTATTATATACTTCGATAAAATATACATGTTTGAGAAGAAGGCGTAGTGGGGTATTATATAGTATTAAAATTATTTTAAGTAATATAGTATTATAATATATGTATAAGAGTAAGTATAAGGGGAAGTGTAGTTGGTGTAATATATTCGGGTGGCACAAGGAATAAAAAAGAGGGTATATAATAGATAGGTTATGTAAACGATAGGAAAATAAAAATTGAAAAAATAAAAAATAGTGGAGAGGTATAATATAAATAGGTTACGTGATCGGGCGGCGGCGGCTGGTGGTTGTTCCAGAAGCCCTCTTTTCTATCTACTTCCATTATTTCAATCAGTGGCACACAGTAGATTTTTGATTAAGGATATCGAAAATATATATTTCGAGGTACCGACCCACCTCCACCAGTAAAATCTGATTTTAGGCATAGTATAATTCTTATTTTTAAGTGGTTTTTTTTTGGTTTTTTCTTAGTAACAAATATACTAAAAATAAAAATTTTTTAATAAACCTAATATTAATTATTTTTTGGGTATTAATTTATAAGTTTGTATAGCATATTTTTTGAGATAGAGCCCTACTACTTATTCTCATGTGACACTTTAATTCAAGGGTAAACATAATTAGTATGTTGATTTGGATAGCTGAAAATTTGATAAGTATTAAATTAAACAAATATTTATACAAGTTCACACAGAACTAGTCATCCACCAATTCTCTGAGGTGTGTTAGTCGACACCCCTGACTTTCCCTGTGTGCGCCACTGATTTCAACCAAAGCAACTACAGGAAGACCTACAAATAAATCTCACAAATATCGGTGTCAAATGGTATTTCATCTCCCTTCGCTCAACATATTTCGGTGGACTTAAAGGCTGGGGTTATATATATATATAAATTATGTGGGAAAGATATTAGGTGAATGCTGAAAATAATGATTTATTGCGTTCAGCAAGTAACTTCAAGACAATAAAATGAATAAAGTATACAGTCCACTTATTGGTTTAACTTTATTTTATTTATGCAGTTAATCCTAAAGGTCCATTACAGGTACTTTTAAACAATAATTTTTAGAATTTATTTTATTTTGTTAAAAACTGTAAATAAACCATAACATTAATAGCATACCAGTTTTATTTAAGAAACTTAGTTATAAAAAAAAACAAAATTAAAAATCGATAAAAATTAATTAAATCTTATAAGACATATTTAAAAGATAAATCATGATGGGATTTTAATGATTAATAATTTTAAATTTTAATGGATTTTAATATTCTTTTGTCGAGTGATTCATATTTTGGATGTACATATTACTGATATCAAGTTAGCTAGTTGTCTTAAGAAACTAGTTGTAAATATGTATGATAAAATACAAATATTAAATCTGAAGCAGTGTTGATGGTAGGTATACAATTTCCGAGCATTTTTATAGATACATTTAGGAATTCTATAGGAAAAAATAGGTATTGTGATTAGGACAAATAACAAAGAAAACAAATTATGAGAAATTGCCTACAAAAGTAGCAAAAAAGTCTTTGTTCAAAAATAATATAGGTACACAAACTTAGTTTTTAAATAAATAACTATACATTTCAAAATAATTAATCAATACAAACAAAATATAAATAATTTAAATAAATAATAATGGTTTATAGAAAACAATAATATATAATATACTCATTGTAATGTTAAAATAATATAATACTTTTAAACAAAATTATTATAAATACAGTGTATGCAATAAGTTATTTAACTACAAAATAAAAATGATTTTAATCACTACAAAACATTTTTTCTAAATTTTAATGTATATAATAAATTATTGACTAGTTTTATGCTAAAATACTTATTATACTTTGGGTAATATTGAAAAAATGATTGCCAAATAATAAAACTAAAAAAAAAGGAAAACTTATAGGAGTTTTAAAATTATAAATTTAAGATATTAAGAGATTAAGTTATTTTAACTTTTATTAATTCAGTTGTACCCTGTATATATTTGAGTAATGTAAAATATCAAATAGATAAATAATTTGATTCAGCAACAATATACAAAAATGGTAACAATTCCTTGATATTAATTACTTGTCAGAAAAATTGTACTTCTTCATGGTTTTCTTAAGGAATCATACATAGCTAAAATAAATAGTTGTAATTAAATTTTGAAAAATATATCAAATTATAATAAGCTATAATGATATAAGTTAGAGATTAGAATATACACTATATACATTTATTTATTAATTTTATAAAGTTAACCACAGCATTAATTTTTTAACAGTGTATTACTTCATATTATTAATAACAAATAAGATATGTACATAAATAAAATTAATTATTTAATAACACATGTACAATATAAAGGAGCATTGGATCAGTTGATTGAGCTCATTGAGTGAGATTTCTGAAGTTGCCTATAAAATAGGTTTTAAAAAAACAAAATATTTAAGACAAATTATAGTTTTTATAGTGACATGCCTCTATTTCCTTTCAAAATATTTATAAATACAATTTTATGGGCATCATATACGTTAAGCAATTTCGTTTTATTTTTATGGTTTTTAAATGAAATACTAATAATTAGTAGGCTAATTTTATACATAATAAATTCATCAATTATTGATTTATTATTATTGAGCATTACAAAAATAAGTTGTTTTAACTTGTTTTGTTTAATTATGTGTAAAAGGCAATATATTTACAATTCACTCCAAAAAACTACAAAAAATAACAAATTAGAACAGCATATTTTTCATAATATATTATTATTTAATTGTTTACACCATTATGTCAATAACTAAAATAAAATATCCGTGAAAATGTTATTTTATAAAATTGAGAAATTGATTTGTGTACAATTTTTTTTAGCGACCAGATTTTAAGCGGACAGAGTAAGAATATAAGCTTTTAAAATATTATATATTAATGAATAACACAAAAACTTTTTAAAATTCAACATCAAACTCAAATTGTGTCAAAATGTGAATTTTAATAGTTCAACAATAAAAATTATTTCTTCCAATATATTTTCTTTTTATAAAAAAGTATTTATAAGGTTGAATAAAGAAATAAGAAATAAGAAATAAGAATATGAATAATTTGTTAGCTAATAGTTTAAAATATTTAAAACTAATAAAACATACTACATGCAAAAAATCTTATAGTAGATTTTAGAATAATTTAAAAGCTAATAAATTAACAAAAGCAAATAATTTGTAGTGGAAAATTTTAGTAAGCGAGTTTTGAAATGTATACCTTGGATACTGTGATTGTAAGTACGGATAGTTTTTGGATTTATCCACAACATCATAATTTGGGTTAGAGAAATATGATGGTTTTGTTAAGTTTATGTAATCAGAACACTCTAAAAATTACACAAAATACAGTTTGATAAGTGAACTCATTCATTTTTACCAAGAATACCAATGTTAAGCCATAAAAAAAAAAAATTCTAAGCAGAAAAAAAAAATGAAAATCAATAACTAAAATTAGCAGAAATAAATTAAATAAAACTTATTAACCTGAACTATAAAGCATGGGTTTTAATTCTAGATCTTCTTTGGTTTCTGAATGTTCAGAAATATTTGGGTATGAGTTTGAATTGTTTTCTGATACAGTTGAACAATTCAAATAAGTTGGTGCAGTCAAAAGACTTAAATAGTCTGTTGAAGGAGATCCTTCAGTGTTCATTCTCATATAAACCTCATTTAAGTTCATGTAATGCTTTGGATGAATATAATTTCAGTTATTCAAATCAATTAAAATTATATAGATCAGAAGTATATTGTAAATCTACTTACTGATTTAGTACCATCTTTTAACAAATCACCCAAGCGTTCAGATAAATCAGTAAATGATGGTCTTGTCATAGGATTCATTTTCCAACAGTCCAACATTATATTATATCTGAACATAAATAATAAATTAAATTGTAAAAATATAATATTTATATAAGAGTTTATAAGTTATTTACATATCAAAATTGGCATATTTCGGTTGTTCCATTCGATATCCTCCAACTAATTTTTCAAACAGTTCATTGAATTTTTGAATATCTAAAATAAAATAATTTTATCTATACATTTTTCAAAATTGTTATGAATATAAAATAACCATAAAATATTATTTACTTGGGTATGGAGTTACAGCTAGTGAGAATATTTCCCATAAAACAATTCCAAATGCCCAAACATCGGACTGAGTTGAAAATACTCGATCCCGAAGAGATTCAATTGCCATCCATTTTACAGGTAAGAGATCCTAAAACGTAATTAAACTCATTTTATACACATGTAAAAATACACAATAATATAGATTATACATTAGCTGACTGTTTTTTATAGTTTTCACTATTGTACATAGTTTTTGCAAATCCAAAATCACATATTTTTACAATATTATCTTCAGCCAGCAGAATATTTCTTGTTGCTAAATCACCATGAAGAATCTTGAAAACAAATATAAAAATTAAATATATACAAAATTTAATTTTAATTTTACAAACATACTTTTCTACTAGCCAGATATTCCATTCCTCGTGCTACTTGGAAGGACCAACACAATAGGTCATGAGTACATAATGGCTTAATAATTAAATTGTTATAATCTCCTCGATAATTGGAACGCCATTCAGGTTCATCAGCTACCAAATAGCCATCAGAGCCAATTTGAGTACTACTATCATCAGGTTTTTCTGGGACACAATTATTATTAGGAACATTTTCATAGTAAGGATTTCTAAATAAAAAAATATATATAAATGTATGTATTAATTGTTACATTTAGTGCATTTAAATTGTAGAAAATATTAAACATTAACTTAGATTACTTTGATATTGTTTTAATATTATAATCTAAATAGCCATCAGGTGTCACTTGATCCACAAAACAGTTCCTTTGTTTTAACAGATACTGATGAATATTACCAAATCGGCAATATTCTACAATCACCATCAACTCTCCTAAAATATATTTATTTTTATTTAATAAACATTCTAAAAAACATATTTAAGTTTAAAAATTGATATTACTTTTGTTTATATTTCCAGTGTAAGCTCCAAGTAGATTAACTACATTTAAGTGCCTTCCAAGATGAATCATTATCTTCAATTCAGATGCTAAAGCTTTAATATGGGATGGATCTGTATTTGGTTTTACCATTTTAACGGCCACAGTAGTTGTTGTATCTCTATCAATTATACCAATAGCATCTGCTTTAAAAACAACACCAAATGCTCCTGAACCCAGTTGTTTACCTAAAAAATAAAATAATTATTGTCATAGTTTATAAAAACTATGTAATATCAGTTTTTGATCTTTAATATTAATCTTATTTAATATGTTATATAATAAATACTTTTTGGAATCAAACTAATAAAATTATAAACTACAAAATATTTTCGATTAACTGCTTACCAAGTTTAAGTTTATCTCTAGGAAACTCCCATCGTTTATCATATGGAAGTAGTTCTGCTTGTTCCTCAATTCCCAAATCAGGATTCCAGGATTCAACAGCACCATTTTCAAAATATAACAGACCAGCTAGGGCCAATTCTTTTCTTAATTTCTATAATAAAGAATATATAACAAGCTCAAAAAAAGGAAATTACATTAAAATTAAATTTTAATCATTACCCTTTCTCGCTTTAAACGTGTAGCACAACCTATCATAAGAACTCCCAATAGTACAATCAACACAGAGCAGAAAGCAATGAAACCAAAATGTTCATGGTCCTTAGGTTTGTCTGTAGAACATACAACAACAAAGAATTTAACTATATAATAGTTTAAAATAAACCAAAAATAAACATAATGATGAAACATGGAAAAAAAGATTATAATCTATGACAACAAAATATATATTTAGTATTAAAAATTATTTAACTATTTATAATATTCCAATCATGTACATATATAATAATAATTACAAAATTTAAGATGATAACTATATTTTTGTCTTGTTAAAAAATTATATCCTGAAGGAATGTTTAAAACATACCAAGAAAAGACAACGTATTAGTAGCAATGACACTGCCAATTCTATTTGAAGCATTACATTTATACAACCCTCCATCTTGTAGTGCTGCATATCGTATTATAAGTGTTTGATTTTTATCTTTTAAAAGCATTCTTGAATCACTTTTATTGAAGAACAACTTTTGATCATTCTTAAAGAAAAAATAAATCTATTAGTTCAAATAATTAAATTTTTAAACAATATTACTTACAAGAAACCATGAAATGGTTGGTGGTGGCATACCACGTACATAGCATTTCCATTGCACTGGAGTGCCTGTTTTGATTTCCAGACTAGAATTGGATGATTCATAAATCACTGGACGAAATGAATCTATTTTTATATAACAGTTTATAAGATATAGTATAATTTTGGTATTTTTTTCAGAAAGTTACCTTTGACAGATAGTTTATATGATTTTGTTACTACATTTTTCTTATTTAATTCAATTAGAAGACATAAAAACTCTCCATCAAATTTCTTTGTAATATTTTTGATTGTTAAATATGAGCGGTGGGAAAATTTGGATGTACTATTGGTAATATTAATATCTAAAACAAAAGATTTAAAATGATTATAAAAAAAATAGTTTCTAGTAGAAAAAATGAACTTACTCTCAGTGTTTTGCATTGGTATCTCTATATTATTTAATGTTCGATGTATCCATTTAATATCCTGTTGATAATAATATTTAGACGCACCACATTCAACTATCACATTATCTCCATCAACAACCAATGGTGGTCCATTGATATCCAAGCCAAAAGTACCCTTAGATAAATCTAAATAACATTTTTAAGGTTAATAATTTAATAAGATATACTAAATTCTAAGTATTATTATTAACTGTATATATACATACATTATAACATTCTTGAATTTTAACTCAAATATTTTTTTGAGCACTTTTTATTTTAAACAAAAATTAGTATTTCAACATATTTTTTAGAAATAATAATAATAAATATAAAATAAAATAATTTTACAAGCTCACCAGTTACTAAAAATGTTGATTCTTCAGAAGAATTTCCAAAATCATTTGTTGCATTGCACAAAAATATTCCAGTCTCGGTAGCAGTAATATTTAAAGTTGATACAAGAAATGTTTCTTTAAATACAACTTCTTTGTACATATTTCTCTGCAATTTTTAAAAATAACATTAATTTTTGTACATTCAAACATATATTATTATATAAATTTACTGATAATTTAATGAAAGAATCATCACAATTTGGATAGTTTGAACATTGTTTAAAAGACCATTCAACACCAGGCAAAGGATAACCACCTACATAACACTGAACACTGTGTACTTTTCCTAATTCATAAAATTCTCCTACAGTTGATTTGTTGGCTATTTCCACAAATGGTTCATCTAAAAAGTAAAATAAAATAATTTCACAGAACAAAAACTATAAATAATTAATAAGTTATAAGTAAATACTTTCAACCAATAGAGTCACAGTAATTCGTTGTACATGTGCATCGTTATGAGCAACGAGTTCATATACACCAGAATCATAAAGTTGTAAATCACGTATAACTAATTTGGAGGTACTTTTGTCATTTTCCACTGACACTTTATCTATATTTTCTTTTCCTATTTCTCTTCCATCAGGATCTCTCCTGTGAATAAAATTATACTTAATTTATATTAAAACAAATAGTAATATGTTATTTTTTGTTCCCACTCACCATACAAGTGTTGGTGCCGGGTAGGCTGATACTAATATTATCCATTGTACATATTGGTACCCTGCCCTACGTATTATTTTATAAATACCACCTTGAACTGTCAAATTCAAGTAAGTCATATCAGGAGCTAAAAATAAACAGTAAAATAATTATTAACAGTCATTAATTACCTATTATAATTGTTATATAATTTATTTTGAACTTACTAAATGTTTTTAGATTAAAAGTATTACGGTTTGTATGTCCAGAATGTACTGTTACTTCACAAATATATTCACCTTCATCATCTGAAGAAACATTTTGAATGTTCAATAAAATACTTCCAACACTTTTACCGATTCCGTGTTTTAGACCATTAAAAAAATTTTGTTTGCCAATTTTCATATGTTCAGTCTTATGGAAAATATTCATAATATATAAAATAGTATAAAATGTCTTGATAGCATTATATTATTAAATTTATTTCACAAAAAACATACTTTGAGTTTCTGTTCATCAGGAACTTTCCATCGTAATGTGAAACCAATACCAATATCCATGCTTACAGAACAGTTGAGACTTAAATTTTGACCAATAATTATATGATCTGATTGTCCACTACTATTAATATAGGGTTTTTCTACTTGATGAATTTTGGCTAAAAATTATAATAATAAATTATTATCAATACTTATTATTATCATTAAAAATTAATAATAAAAAAATGTATTAAATGCAATAAGCCAACTTGAAGCTCAATTTGGTAGATACCTACCAAATGTTAAAAATAATGTTATTTTAAACAATTATTAATTATAATAAATAAAACTTGAAATAAAATTAAACTTTTATAGTCATTAGATTACTTAGGAAATAATTTGTTGTTAATACAAAAATGCTATTTCTCAATACTATATACATTATACATAGGTAATTAAATTGCATATATAAATTTATATTTTATTCAATTCAATTTTCATTATTACCTACTTTTTTTTGGGCAACTTTGAATATTTTTATTTCATGACAGAACTAGTTAGAACTAATTTGATAAATATACTAACTTTCTAAAATTTAAACAAAACTATAAGAAAAAATAAAAATATATAAAAATTAAGAATTTATTTGAAAAAAAGGATAAATTGACAAGACTATGTTAAAAATTACTTTATGAATACATTTTTATCACAAAAATTATGAAAAGTTACACTAGTATAATTAATACATAATGTATAAGACTATAAATTTTCTATATTTAAATAACCCAACACCATGTAAGTAACATTACAAACTCACGATTAATAAAAACAGTAAACTTTCGTGATTCATTGATGTTATTCCGGTTAGCCTCGCAACTGTAATCACCAGAATCTATTATTGAAGGTGATATAAGACTAAATCCTACTTTTTCATCATAATCTAAATTCTCAGTAACCTGAAATATATATACATTACATACATATTTTTTATGTATCAAGCAAAATGTATAAAACAATTTTGCAACAAAGCATTCTTAAAGCCATAGCAGTTAAGCAAATTTTTAAATATATTCAACACATTCAAAATTCCCTTACGCATAACAAAAAGCTGATAATGAAATGTTGGAATATATTCTTTGTGATTCAATTCAGCACGACAGTTGTAGAACCCTGTACTAAACATTGTCACTGTACCGAGAAAAAATCCTATTTTATTGTCATAATGCACTTCCATGCCATTATATGAGTTACCAGGCACCAACTATATTAAGAAAATGTTAGGCATACACATTTAACTCAATTCACATAGCAATTATTAAAATCCAAGCATAAATTATAATTATTAATTATTATGATTAGTTTAGGTGCTCACAAATGTGCAATTAATTATTTTAAATTATAAAATGGAACATCAAACAAACAAAAGTTTAGCATATATATTATTAAGATGTGAAATCACATAATCACTATTCATAAATGATTCATTTTTTTGAAGGAAGATTAATAAAAGATTTTATTAAATAAAATAATAATGAATATTATAATCACATAGAAGCTAATATTAAATGTTTCATAGTTGAAACCATTTTTTCATTATTTTATTAAAATGTATATATAATTTTGATAGCATGGTTTTACATCTTAAACACTGATATTTTACATTGTGCATTTAACTGAAATAGAAAAATTAAATTATTTTGTAAATAATGATTGATCTTTATAATCGATTTTTTTTGAAATATGTGTTACTTTAACAATTAATTCATAATTTATAGATCAAGATTGAATATATATTTATGTATAAAACATTAAGTGCCTCACAATTTTTATTTAACAACTACTAATATAAATTGCTAATAGTTGACTATTGTAAATATAAATTATTTTTTTGATAAGCAATTTATCTTTTAGTGAACATCCACCATTTTGTTACAAAAATGTATATTGGAATCTATAATAAATTACTTCTTCATCATCTTTGAATAATGTAACATTAACATCAGGTGATGTAGGTCTACAAGGTATAATAACATTAGCATATTCATTTGGAGATAACATGACTAAATCTTCTGGAACCGCAAGTAAATATGTATCATCTAAACATATTTCACAATAAGGATCAAAAGAAAAATAAATAATATATATATATATATATTAATTATATCGAAATTATGTATACAAATGAAAATGAAAAAAAAAAATCAATTATAATAGTTTTATCATAAATACTTACGTTGAATAAATAAGTATATTGATTTAGAATTTTGTTCATCTAGTTTCAAGGTTTCAGACAATGGAACACAGTAGTAGTATCCAGTATCCAAATAACTCGCTCTACTCAGTGTTAACAGGGATATATGACTGCTATTGGCTAGTAGCCCTTGTGATATATCGATAGAAGACATCTATACAAAATGTATGATTAACAAATATTCATACCAATTATTAAGTTATAAAAATAATCCATACTTTTTTGACATTTAAATTTGGATCATATTTCTCTAATTTCCATGTAACTGGTACATCTCCCATACACTGAAGTATAAAATCAGCCCCTGAAGTAAGGGTAAGTTCAGGAACATCTGGCACTATTTGTAAATCTAAAATATAATTGATTTATCATTAATATTAATTAAATAATGTAATAAGCTTGAAGTATTTTACAATTAAATCAATTTAATATAAATGATAGAGGTGAAAAAAATAAAAAGTATAGAAAATATTACAATTTTTTACAATGTAAAATATGAACATAATAATAATATGGTATCTAAGTTATATTTTTTGAATAAAAACTTCTTTCAAAATATTTAATTGTATTTGTATGTCAAAATATTAACATTACATTTTTTATAAGTAACACAAAATACTATCAATTTTTAAGAAGAATGTAAGGACTGATATTACATTCTGAAATCATATTCAAAGGGAAAAAATCGAAATGAGGTATTTTCTATTCCCCTCGAGGCAATTATATTATATTAAAATATTTTTTATTCTTTATATAAAATAATTACTATAGATAGAATAAAGGATTTGTATAACATAATAGATTTAATATTAAACAAATCCAAAATTAAACATTTATTTTTATAATTAGTTCAGTACTTGGAACAGTGGCGTGGCAAGCATATTTCAAACCCTATAGCAAAGTTTACCGAGTTTAACCGATTACCCTCTCCGACCTACTACATAATATATATATATATAACTATTCTCTTGTACTATAGAATTTTACTTAACTCCTTTCAGTTATCTGTCTTCCATATGTGTATATTATATCATTTTCCAATACATACGATAAACTAATTAATTAAATTATTTAAACAATATATGTTCGTAAATACATAAGCCAAAGGATACCCATCTCTTTGATAGATTTCTAGGGCTAAGCAATTGCATTAGGCAAACGTTGTTCATCACGCAACTGTACTTGAATAGTAACAACTTGAATTTACTATTAAATAAAAATATAGATTAAACATTGTTGTTTAAACATTTAAAATTTCAATTTCACCCAAAAATTTTTTTTAAAAATAGATAGCATTTTTTACTCATAGATTCGATTTTCAGATGAGTATTAAAATGTATTAACCTACATTAATCAATGATATAACTAGTGCTAGGATTTGTATGCAACAGCATGTTTTTTTTGCGACTTCTAATTATTGATTTTCTCAGTAATGTCCACGAATCACCTAACCATCTAACCTCATGAAGAGATAAATGGTACTGTTTTAATTTTGCATGTTTTTGCATATTATTGCATATATTGAATAAAATGAATATTATAGCATATTTCAATTATAAGAATGCTAAAAATTAATATTTTATTCAATATATGTATATTTCGTAATTAATATTTATAACTTAATATTAATATTTCGTATTTAATTCTAGCCCTGCTAATTTAAGTATAGATCTTAATTTTTTTGTCAAACATAAATTTTATTTTTATAATAAAAGTTATAAAGTAAAGAACTAAATATCCTTGATTTTATAAAAAAAAATAAAGGATTTAAAAAGAGATTTAAATTAATAAAATTAAAAATAATTAAAAAAAAAATAAAATAAAAAAAAAATAAATAAATACTGTATTTCAATAAATAAATATTTTTTTTCGTAACTATATTTTTTTGTTTGACTTATAAAAATTTAAATGCATATTTTGGTAAATAAAATGCATATTTTACAATTTTTTATTGCATACAAATCCTAGCCCTGTATATAACTAACGATATAATTACGGTATTGGAATATACATGGAATCTACAGTTGATTCGTCTTTAATTTTAATGTATAAATATATTACATCTTAAAAGTAACGAAAAATCAGTACATTAGAAAATAATCTAAACGAAGTTTAGCTACTAACTGTATTAATATTTACATCATTATAGTGCATAAAATATTTATAAATTATGATATTTGTGATATAAGTATGATATAAGTAGTTGGTTAAATTAACATCGTATTTAAGTTCTATATTTTAACAACTAAAACAACTTATTCTACAAAAAATATATATACATTAATAGTTAATCAAAAAAAAAAAGTAATAATATCAAGACAATATTTAAAATCATTAACATTTTTTAAAAAATATCGTTTCGCATCTGAATGATAGAAAATTGTTGAATAATAAAGTCAAAAAAGTTTAAGATATAATCATTTTTTTACAACAAGTTTTTAACATATAGAAATAATGACTTAATGTATCAAGAAAATATTAATATAATAACGACATAAATCACATATTTAAAAATAACAAAAATAAAAAATTGTTAAATATTTTTGATTTTCTATCACAATTATTTTGATAAATACAAATCATGCAACAATACGATAAGATAATATATTATACTAATAATATCCAGTTGACATTTAATAATCTATGTTGTTTTAAAATATACACAGCGACACAACAATTGTTACGGATATACGTCAATTCATTACTGAAAAATTTAAAATGAATCGCTTAAAAATATATCATTATTTCAGATTTTAAAATGTAAACAAAACAATTGCAAAAGCCGTATTTTAACTGATTTAAAATAATTTATTAACATTTATATTGTAATGTGTATTGAGTTTAAATAAATGGAAAGTTGAACAATTAATTTCTGATAATTATGTCTGAAAAAAATTAAGGATAAGTACCGGATAGAAAATATTATTTTCATGTGCAATAAATATAAAGCCAGAATTATTTCAGAATTTATAAAAGGGATATCTCATAATTTTCAGCTACAAACATATAACCATTGATTTTATAATATATTATAAAGTAGATAAATTATAAATATTATAAAATGAATGCTAATAATTATATTGATTTTTTTTTATAACTTGGATGTTTTTATAAATTGTGAATAAAATATATACTATGGTACACAGTTATTTAGATGAAGATGGGAGTTATTTAATTTTGACCATGGTTTGGTATACATTTGATACTATAAAGAATTGTTGAATATTTGATTTTTGTAAACAGTATTGAGAATATTATTTAACGAATAGATTAAGTACAACATACGATTGATTTGTACTGACTTGGCTATAATATATTTAAATAGAATAAGATAATGTTATTTCTCGTTTGCATAATATTTTTATTTCTATTATTTTACAGCAATAGGATTAAATAATTGAAAATGTTTTACAATAATAATAGGTACTTACGATAAATTAATTTCGATTTATCTCTAAATAAGGTGTATGTACCCGAATTAGAATTCAAAAGAAATTCTATTTTAATACACCATGTTATAAAACAACACTGTAGATTCTAATAAATGTCATGTCTAATCTAAAAGTAGAGACTAAATACGAGTATATCTAAAATCGACATACACGTAAATATGAAATAGGTTTTTGAATAAGTTCTCAGTTTAATATATTTTAAATGCTAAAAAATTAAAAAAATTGATTTATCATACATGCGTTTAATACCCTGTTTTATGTATTACTTTTGTTTTATACATATGTTATGAACATTATTATTAATATAATAACATAAATTACAAATATATAGGTAATAAGGCGATGTTAACTTTTAATTATAAATAATTATTAGTACTATATGAATGACATTAAAAATCAATATGATTCGGTTAACTACCAGATTAAACATTGTTTCAGGGTAGGATTTAGAAATTTTTCACGGGAGGGCGCATAGCCATATATATATATTTATATGCTAATAGGTTATATATATGCAATGGCGTATTCTAAAATTTTTCGTGGGGAGGGGGGTTAATATTTTTTTAAGTAATTATATAATATTATAAAAAATACATATAATGTATGAATGAATAATTATATTATTCTAGTATCATTAAAAATATAATTTAAGGGTTATTTATAGTAAAAAAGGTAAACGTCTTTTGTATGGTGAATTCAATAATAATTTCTTTAGTTGTTATTAAGTTTTTTTTATTTATTGATAACATCACTAAACCATTCAATCTTCTCTATAAACAAAAAATATTACAATATTACAATCACTAAATATAAATTAACCTTCTCTTTCTTTGTATCTTCATAGCAAATAATTTGTAACTTTAAAACCTTTTTGTCTCTAGATGGTCAAGACCCGGGAACCTCTCCCTGAAAATATGCTACTGTTTGTATGGTAAGTTGTAACTTTAAGAAAGAATTTAAATCGTATAACAATTAAAGGAATACATTAGCATAATATTATGGTGTTACAAATTAATAGTATATATACTTTATTTTAATAATACATAGTTAATATTTTGTTGTTTTCCTTTAGAAAATCTATTAATTATATTTTTTATGTTATTTTCACTGTCAATATTTATATCTATATAGATATTACATAAGAGCAGTGGCGTAGCCAAGGAGGGCTAAGGGGGCTATAGCCACCCCCATGGGCTGTGTTTATATGTATAATGTATCTTGACTATTTAATAGAATCAATGGATGCTCGTTTTAATCAAAGGCTTATTGATGTTATGCCACTTGAAGGACTTATTCCGGCCAATTTAAATATGTATGACGATAAAAATATTATAAAAGCTGCTAAAATATATGTCCAAGATCTCCATGATGATACCTCATCTACAATCAGAACTGACCTGTTCATATGAAGGTAACAATGGAGTCAAAATACTATTCCAACACCGAATTCTGCTCTTGATTCACTCTCTCATCGCACCAATCTTCGACCTAACATTAAAATAATTTTACAATTATTTGCCACGTTACCAGTTACCTCTTTCACTCCGGAAAGAACGTTTTCAGCACTTAATCGCTTAATTTTTTTTTAAGAAGCACCATGTTGGAAAACAGACTGAATGGGTTAGCTATAGCTAATATAAATAAAAAAGAGCAATTCGATGAAAGTGAAATAATAACTGAATTTGCCAGAAATTCGCCTAAGAGGATGTAGCTCTCAGAGTGGAGCAAGTGACTGAACACTGAAACCAAAATTATTATTATTATTATAAATTATATATTAATAAATATTTTTAAAACTATACTAAAATGCTTGAATTACGTTTAGAAACTTA
>NW_020271729.1:1053518-1087562 GCF_003268045.1 Sipha flava
ATGCTTAACTAAACAGCCTTAAAAAAGAAAAACAACTTTCTGCTATTGTGACAGAATTTGTAATACAACTAAAATTTTAGGAATTAATGTATGTATTGGACAGTAATTTTGATCCAAATAATTTACTGTCTTGTAAGCAGAATTTATATTTTTAAACTTAAGATTTTCACGAAAATAACCAAGACGACGCGTGACCCACGATGGTCAACGATTTCCCTGAAGTAACGAAGATAATATTTTAATAATTTTTATTACACTGTACAAAGTGTATCATACTAGGATATTTGCGGGGTTCTCGCCCCCTTCGTCACCTCTTGGCTCCGCGCTTACTTTGTTTTACATTTAAATATTAGTTTGAATAAAATGCGTATTTGACTTTTGAAGTACATTATTATTAGCATAGCTTCATAATTACAAAGAAAATTAATAGTTTATTATATCAGTTGTCAGTTTAGTGTAGTGTATTTTTTTTTCAGTTAGTGTAGTCCGTTTCTATACCATCTGTTTGAACACAACGAACACTAAGTTTATGCCAAAAATATTGATAACACTTCGAACGCACTCAAGTTATCCACTTTTTTTTTGTTTCTCAGTAATAGATAAGATAATATTATCTAAACATGGCAATACAAGTTGTAGGCGTCAATTATCGTTTACATATCATAAATACTAATAAAAAATCCAGATGAGTTGTTGAACATTTATTTAAAACACTATGTATAGTATATTAAATACATCTTATTCAGTTTATAAATACAATTAAAAAAAGAATATTTATATATATATATTACGGAGAAAGACGAAAATTGGTAAATTACGTCATAAACCAAAATTATTCAATTTTGTAGATAAATGTTTGTAAAAAAATATATTTTGAACTCAAATGTACATATTTTACCGGTCATTGAGGTAATTTACCTAGACTAGTGGTAAATTATGATAAATTTCAAATAATGTATTAATTGTTTTACAATAGGTACTATTTAAAAATGATTTATTGTTGGTGGGTGTTTCATTTTTTATTTTAGGTACTTAATTGAATGAAAGGTTAGGTTAATTGAATTAAATAAAATAGGTGTATATTATAAATTATTTGTACAGTTCAGTTTTGCAGTCGCATATATTGAATCCTTGATGACCAGCTATTCCTTGTCCTGCGGCATCATGTAAAGTTATTTTCCTATCTTTAATTTTTTTTTTATGGCTTCAACTAGGTTATATATTTTTCTTTAAATGGGAAAATTTATGTTCTTATATAATTATGTTTCAATACGCCATATTCTGTACCTGATTCAACCATTCGGGTACTTATTTTATTTAAAATTATATAGACAGTATGAAATCAAAATTGACTAGCATAATTTATACATTTCATATTTACAAAAAAAAAATAATAATATATAATTATCTTTCTACTTTCGTTATGATATTTTTAACTTATGAAGCTTTGTTCAGTTCCACTTATCTTAAACTGATCGTTCACACCGAGATAAATACATCGAACATCATTCTCCAACTAAACTGGGGATTGATGTCAATAATCAGCGAATGTCTACATTTACAACAGTTACTAGTTTTTAGGTTTTTACAGTGGAATGACGTAATATAATTACCACATTTACATCATTCACCGTAACATATATATTCACGTATAAATATAAAATCTATCGTTGCACTTTTTGAATAAAAGGTTAGACTATTTTAATTAAAATTTAATTCACAATTTAATTTAGACATAAAATGCTTAAATCACCATTCGCTATATATAATATAATTTTCAAAAGATTTCATTTGGCTTATATATAGGTATTTTAAAATTATATTTTCTTAGCTTTTTTATGGTAAAATTTTGATAAAATTATTTTAGATAAAAAAAAACTCTTGAAATTTTTCATACTTATATTTTATTAGTTAATGAAAAAAAAATTGATTTTTATGAAAGTTTGTATGAACGTTTGAATATTAAACTGTGACAAAACTAGACAAAAATCACGAAAATTGAGAACATTTTTTTTATAATTATATAATATAATTTTAATACTTGGAGCTTTAAAATTGGATTGTTCATAAGATTTTTCTTGTAATGAATAAGTGAATAATATATATATATATATATATATATATATATATAAGCATTAAAAAATGAAATTTTGATAAAATCGTGTATTTATGATTATACGATATTAATTATTTGGTATGTATTCTATAAATATTAATGATATAGAACCATAGATCTTTCGAATTTAAACGTGAATTAAGATTCACAGTGATCATGTTTTTTTTGTTCTCGTGTACTTAAATTTAAAAATCCATGAATTTAATTCATTCATAATTAATTAGTAAATCACAGATATTTACTTCACATGTGCTTAAAACAAAAACTAAAAACTAAAAATATTTATACCTACTACTCTAAAAATAAATGTTTCATAAACAATATTGTCGTAAAATGACGGGACGGGTGGGTTAATGTTTATACTACGCACACGACAGCGACATGAAAATTATACGAACGGTACGAAGTTCGCACTACGAATCTATAATAATAAAATTTCAAATGTATGTAATAATAAACTGCCATGAGACCCCATACTGGATCTCGTCTTGTTGTATCCAGACAGCCAAGGGTTTTTTTTAGTTGATTTGCTCAAAAAAATATTTCGAGAAAAAGTTCACCTATCTATTTCAAGATTTGTAGATATATTTTATTATTATATTTCAAAAGTATTTAAAGGTTTTCCGGGTGTTTTTTATTGTTTATGGGTGAGATCCATAATAGGATCTCATGGCGTGGGTGACACTATCGATATTTTAATTAGTTTATATTCATACAAAGTGAGATCCAAATTGACCCCTCAATTTATCAAATCATTATACCAAGTGGTGGATTTAAAGGTTCAAATGAAGTCGGCAAATCCGAAAGAGAGGCCTCGTAATAAATGTATCACTAACATTCTTCACCCTGTTTTACAAAGCTGCTCGTTATACTCGCGTTTCCGTGATACGAAAATGGAAAATAGTACATTAGAAAGAAGGTGGTGATGCTGCGAAACTGATAATAAATCATTGTTCATAAACTCGTATAGTGTTCGTATACTCTGAAATTATATAGAATTCTATGAACAGTGTTAATAGTATTTCTAACTATTTCTATATTTGATCTTTTCTATTTTTGTAAAATGTTCTATTTTTGAAGTATTCGGAGTATTCCTGAGTATTTTCTGTATATTTTAATTATTTTGTTATAAATAAAAATGGTAATTGTAAACGATATTACAGTTTGTATTATATTTTTTCTGTGGTAAAATTTAGAAAAAAATTAACTACAATTTTTTTAAGCCTTAGTAAACAATTTAAGAAGGGGCCCCGTCGGCATTCGCTGAATAAACGATCGTTAAATCCGCCACTGATTATACCACAGTTATTATATTATTAATAAGTGTAAGATATAAATTAATCATGTGTGTATTTTTATAAAATAGGTTCATGGATTTTATGTAAAATAATAGAATTGCAAACTTATCTACTAATAATAATGTGTACTATGATAGAATTATTGAAACACTCAACGAATTGGAATATTTATAATACAATATATTATATGAATATGGGAAAATTTATCATAATAACAATAATGGAGGGAATTTTATCAATGACACTATGAGTTCTTGTACATTCGATGTTCATTATTCCTACCATTCACTTTGTGTAACTTGTTAACGTATTAAATGTAATAATTAAGTCAAAAGAATATTAAAGGTTGTTTTAATAGGATAAACAAATAAAATCATAAAAAATTAACAAAAGACGATAATTCCTTGCTAAAACCATCAAATAAAACTAGAAATACGTTAGAATCTAATCATAATTAATTTTCCGTGATATATGAGACCCAATTCGAGATCTCAATTACTAAAATTAACTATATGTGAGATCCCCAAATGGATCTCAAAAATTTTCTTGAGCATTTAGGTGAGATCCAGATATGGGTTTCGTGGCGGGATGGACAAATTTGACAAAAAACAGTTTGGCAGTCAACCAGTTAATAACAAAATTCACGTGCATTTATTTCATGTGATTCTATACGTGAATTTTAATATCACTTGTATCCGTGAATTTAACTACACGTAAAATTGAAATCTCCACTATAATATGACCAAAAACATCTTAAAATATGTCCTTAAAAACATCAAAAATTGAAAAAAAATAAATAAATGCAAATCAACATTTCATTTTCTTATCTTTTACTGACAGTTTATTTTATCTTTTGAATAATTATCTATAGCATTATTTTATGAATTAATATATATATATATATATATATATATATATATGTTACGGTAATAGTACGAATACTGGTGAAACCTAGGATTTACCGGTAAATCCTAGGTTTTACCTACTGTGATCGGTAAATGTCCGAAATTCGGAATTTACCAATTGTTTTCGATAAAACCTAGGATATACATTATTGCATGGTCAATCCCCCGAATGATATTAGAAGTTCGGACTTTTACCAAAGAGTTTTGGTTAATCTTAAGATTAACAATCAATGATTATAAAAGTCCGAAATTATATATTTTTTCCAATTCTGTGATAATTCTTACTTGTATTTATTCTTGTGCATTTGTGTTGATATCAATAGTTTTAATTTCATTTTTGACTGTGATACAGATTAAAATAAAAATTTTAATCATTGTGTCTTTAATAATTAAGATTTGGAACAGATTTAATAGAAGATTAATTTAATAAATTGATATCGAGGCCAATTGCAAGAAGTAATTTTACGAGCAGTATTCGTTTTACAATTGTCGCGGTCAGTATTACGAGTATACGCAATATTTAATGTCGCTTACAATACGATTTTATGAGATTTTATATGGTGTTGTGGGGTTAAAAAATAACAAAAATCATTTTTATGTATCATAACTGAGGAAAAATACAATATATCTTTAAGAGAAGTTAAAGTAGCTAAATCAGTTAATGTAAAAAAATAGTTCACTATCAGCGACTTAAATGGTTTGATATTGTTAATATTACTGGTAAAGAAAAACTGATTGTTCTATGAATGATGACTTCGAAGTAATGCATTATTATGTTCGGTATAATGAGTTAATATTACGCTCATATTACAACAGGCCAGGTAGGTAGAAACTGTATTATGTATGGAGTTAATAGCATATACGAAAATTTTAACATTGAGTTAATTTATATGGGTAAGAATTATCACAGAATTGGAAAAAATATATAATTTCGGACTTTTACAATCATTGATTGTTAATCCTAAGATTTACTAAAACTCGTTGGTAAAAGCCCGAACTGCTAAAATCAATAATGCATGTCCTAGGTTTTACCGGTATTCGCACTATTACTGTAACATATTTATAAACTAAAATTATCTTCTCCTATTAACAATTTATAAACTTGTGACGAAAAACAAAAATGTTTGAATTTTTATAATATACATACCTAAATGAATACTATTTTTCATTCACTATAAACCCCGCTATAAACATTGTTTATGAAAATCACAAAATAAAGCATTATAATATTATGCATATTATCAAAAAAAGCACCAAAATTTCGAAAATAGTATTAAAATTTAAAATAATTAAATATGCAAAACATAGCAGAATAATATTTTATTTTTTGAGTCTCAAATGCATATCCAATTTATACCTTACATTGCTATTTTCATCTGAATCCCAAAACCCTCAGCAAATGCCATAAAATCCGAACCCTGGTGATGACGGTCAAGTTTATTTTTAATGTTTATTGCTGGAATACTTCTCATACTTAGGATTTTTTTTTTTTTTGCTTAAAGTCTTTTTGCTTAATAGTAAATCAGCTGGTTTTATCGCTTATTGATAAAAAAATATTGTTACTATTATTAATACTATTTAGTTATAACATAGAAAATTACTAAATTTATAATTAAATGGTAAAACTAAAACATTTTGTACCAGGTAGACGTAGGTTTTACTCCCCACTAATCACCTTGGGGTGAATAATTTTAGCAAACCCAAGTTTTTGACTCAATGTATGTCTATGATTGACAGCCCTAAACCTATATAAAAAAAGAGAAAAAATAATGTTTTTATGTTAGGATGCAGTTTATGTAGTGGTTACATAACGTCGGGACGCATATTAGTATTCTGGGGTCGGTCTCGGTACCGGTTATCATTTTAGCTTTCTGATTGGTCGTTTGGTTTTGCCGCGCTTTTTAAAAACTGTTACCTATAACCTTGTTGTCTAGTATTATGTGTTATTTATTATTATCGAATTGTAATGCCTATTTATTATTTATGATACTATTGTGAAGTATGAGTATAAATAATCTTTAAAAGGGTTTTTACTTTTGAATTTTTGTAGGTAGCTTTTTAAGTAAAATATTATTAGTCAAAAAGTATCTTAAAATGATTTTTTGACTTTTAGTTGGTAGCTTTTTAAATAAAATATTATAAGTCAAAAAGTATCTTAAAATGTTTAAATTAATGGAATTTGATAATAATTAATTTCGTTCTAATATGTTTTCCGAACAAGATATTTGTAACTGGATTAGTATTCATGGTAAAAATACTAACACAAGTTGGTGTGTGAAAACATATTAGAACGAAATGAATTATCATTAAATTCCACTAATTTAAAAATTTTAAGAAACTTTTCGACTTATAATATTTTACTTAAAAAGCTACCTACAAAAAGTAAAAAGTAAAAACCCTTTTTAAGATTATTTATATTCACACTTTATAAAAAAAAATAATAAATATGTATTGCAATGAGATAATATTAATTAACACATAATACCAGATAACAGTTTTTTAAAAAGCGTGGCAAAATCAAACGACCAATCAGAAAGCTAAAATGATAACCGGTGCCGAGACCGACCCCAGAATGCTAATATGCGATTTGTGTGCAGCGTTACTATTAAATATTTTATCTGAAATCCAGTATTCATACATTCTAGCTATATATACATATGTAATTATTATTTAACGTGTTACATGATTTCGATTTTAACTATATATTTAGTCTTTGTTCATTTAGGTTATCAATTACTCATATAAACTATTCAAATACTTGATGTGTATTAAGAATTTATAAATCTGTAAAATTGAATCCACTGTTGTAACAAATAAATCGAGGAATCAAATCGAAATATCAATCAGATCTAAGGAATTTCGATCATTAGTTTTGAAATTAAAATGCAATTATAGAAATAATAGGTATATTTATGATTCCTGGGAACTAAATATAAAACAATAACAGAGAAGAAAATATAGCAATTACCAAAAAAAAAAAAATTTAATTAAAATATAAATGGTCAATGGAAGCTGTCACATTAATATTTAATTTTTGAATGAAAAATTATTCCAAAATATTGAACCATTTTATTTTAATATTTTTATCATTTGAGGGTCAAAATGTATTATTTAGACGTAACATACCAACATTATAAAGTAAATTAGAATAAAAACAAAAAAATAACATTGTTCTTCAATTTAAAAAAATTATTGAAATAAAATTGAATTAAAACGTTTACCTAAAATTAAACAATTATTTATAATAATTTGAAATTATGAATACTTATATTCAATAAAATATCACTGAAATACATTGTATTTAAAAATAAATAGGTATTTATACTTTTTTTTAAAAAATATATTTATATAGATTTATATAGATAAAATTACAATTTATGTGAATTTCAAACTATGGATACAAGCATATTAATACTTTTATTCGATTTTTAAGTCTAAATATAATATTAATTTACACATTATTTTGTCAATGTTTTTGATGATTACTTTTGTTTTTATAATTTATTTGAGATGTATCAGTATTATTGAAATAAGTTTGGATAATAATTTACAGATTTATATTTACATTAACAATGTAACATTATATTAATGGTATATGCGTTTTGTTGTTTTCATTCGTCTACATCTGGAAGAGGTCAGATAATGATTTTGTCGTCTGTTGGATGTGGTTGATTTTAGAAACGATTGTAGTCAGAAATAATAATACATGAATTCAAACTTCAGATATGTACGACACATAGTCAAGAGTACTATGATCCGTATAAGTTTTTTTAATTTGTTTTTTATCTATCCATAAGGAAGAATACATTTTAATCATTATTATAATTGTTCAACATTTAACATAATGTACAAATGTAACATTTGGTTGAACCCTTAAAGGCGATTGTTATTAAAATCGTAATTAAATTTAATAAAATAATTTCCTTTATCGTTATTGTTCAGTTTTAAACAAAATTTGAACATTTATCATATGGTATTCATTGATGTCCTATTTTTCAGTGATTTAGTCAGAAACTAATGTATATGTTACCGGCAATATGGATAATTCGGGTATTTTGTAAAATACCTAGTCATTATGCAAATTGCCAATTTTTTTAGGCAAAGTACAAAACATTTAATTATATGTTATATTACATTAAGATTCTTATAATTATTATACATTATTACTCATATTAAAGACAAAATTTAATTTTTATCTATTATTATATTATTACTATTATATAAATATTTTACTTAAACTATTATTTACTTATTATAACATATTATAGAAAAGTGACATTTTGAAGTACACACAATTTTATTTTTAAGGCAAATACACTTTTTATTTTGACACTTGGACTTACAAACATATTTTAAAAATCCTCGGCCAATTCTTGTGGAATAAATGTTTATCAACTCATTATACTGTTCATCAGATAAAAAACTAGTATAAGTGGCCAAATTTTTAAAAAGAATTTGTAGTTTGTTACAAAAATTTGACTTCATATGAATCGTATCCATAGTTACAACACCATAATGAGACACGAAAAAGACGAGATTACGATATTGTAATAAAATTATTAGTACGTTCAATATTGTATCTCAGAATTATTATTATTGTAGTAAAAGAATATTAATCTTTATTGCATTAAATCGTAAACGCAATCGTGAAAGTCATTGGTAGTAGGCGATGTCCAATTTTGTTTGTTTTCTTCATATTGCCTACTCCACGATTGGTATTATGCAAAATACCTAGGTAAAGCTTGTATTATGTATATTACTGAGTGATTTTTGGCATTTTGAAAAAATACCAGATTATCTATATTGCCGGTAACATATACAATGAGAAAAAGGATTTTATCAATGTTTTAAAAATAATAGAAATAAACTAAAATATCAGACAAAACATCCTATTTTTACTGATAACATCGAACTTAATAATTTTAAGATACAACCACATAAAGAGATAAGAAATTGAAATGAAACTCAACAAATAAGACTTCAATGAAGTTATCTACCATCTGTGATAATTATTTTCCCCGTAAATCAGAGATTAAAATTAAAACAATATGAAATTATGATAAATTTTATTGGTAAATTAATGTCATCAATAGATCCACACATGAATGAATTCACGCTCGAACCTTAATTATTATATTAATTTAACACCACTGGTTGTAAACACAGATAATAAAATAAATTCTTTATTATCTATAGTCGTAAATAGTATTTGTAATCAATGATTTAACGTTAGTTGTTTTTCATCTGCTGTCCTCGCCTATACGTATTTAGTGATTGAACTTGTTTGTAATATGATAACACAACGATTGCGTTGCAGATTCCTAGGACATTTTCAATATCAAACAATAATGCCACCTGTTCGTGTTAATTTTAAATAATCATAACAATATTGCAATAATCCGTGAGTAATCTTACATTCTCTTATTTTTCCTAGCCGCGGCTCAAGTTTAAAATTTACCGATTTTCAAAAGAGCGCATCGTGAGTAATACAATGTCGTCCGCGTTTAAGGCCACAACGACGGATATGGTCGAAGTTCAGAATAACAATACTCCCGTAACGGTCGCGTTGTCATGCGCTCGAGGTGAACGAGCCACTTACGACGTGCGAAGTGAACAGTGACAGTTTTTCGGAGATCCCTATCACGGATTTTGAATTGTCGTCGTGCTTTCAACGGCCTAGGGCCTCGCCCAGACGGAACAAACATTGTCACTGGAGGCGCACAATACAAACATGGGACCGGTCGGCTCGTGCCGAAAACAAACGTCGACGATGAGACGACGGCGAGTTATTAATATTAGGCACTATTGTTATTACAAATCGTTTGACTCACCTAGCGCGGATACGGTGCCCGTGACAGTGACGACGACGGCAACGACGTGCAGCAGAACGGAGCGAATCATTTTATTTTTTTTCTCTCTCTCTCCGACGTTTCGCACTTACGAAAACAAAAAACAACAACGTCACTTCTGTTCGCCCCGTCGACGACGGTTATGATTATAAGTGCTACGAATGTTAATGCGCCGTCCGTATAACGTGTCGTAGCAGCTCATCGCGGGGAGGGGACTAAAAAAAAAAAACGAACCGTAACGCGTTCGGTGCGTCGTTGAAACGGCGAGAAGACGATGGTCGGTCCGCTGTGTTTACGGCCTATTAGCTTCGTCCGAGAAACCGTCGTCGTGGTCGGAGGGCAACAGGGCAATTGGACGACAATTACACGTCAACGACACAAGGACTTCTGGACGACGACTGCGTGACTGATAAACATTGGAATTCCACCGCCACTTCTGACGGTGTACCAACCTAATGGAATTACCGATGATCTTAAAGCGGTAGCACGTTTCCTCGAACTGAACTCGTATCTTGGCTACGGATAGACTTTCACCGTCCTTTTAGGAGAGGGATTCGAACACGGCTGGTCCACACTTTTTCCGTGTAAATGTTGACTTCAAGTGCTGGATGAACTCCTTTTACTGAAGCACCACCTCCCCCACCCCAAATATGGTGCGATCGAACGTACACTGGTGTCCTTCGCCAGTTTGCAAGTAGACTAGTGCACCGAACACCGCCGAATCGTGTCAATGATGATAATTGTACACTTGTTTTCATGTTTAACCGACCGTAGAACAAGTTCAAAACTTGCACTGTACTGTTTTAGACAAACAACTGAGTATCCGTCTGTATGGAATAAATCATTTTTCAGGGTACACCATGAATATGGCTGTCAGAAAGGTTGCTATAATTTTAAAATTTGCAGTCCTACTTTTACAATATTGTTGATATCTGATCTATGCATAAACAATAAAACAACACCGATAAAAATATAAATGTCAATAAACAACAACTTTTTTATTACAAATCATTATATACTTTTTATTATAATAATAATAATAATAATGTATTTATTGTTATTTTCTATTATATATAATAATAATTATAAGGTTGAAAATATAAAAACAAAATAATTAAAATTACTACAAAAATATATTACAAATACCTATTTAATAAAAATATAAATACACTTTCAAGTGACTAGATTTAACTTCTAGAAAACACTTGTTGTAGGTGGGCACTTTGATATTAAAATACAATTTTGGTGAAAAATATTGATATACATAGTATAGAATTCATAAAGTTATAATCTAGAAGTCTTACACATTGTCTTGCATTAGGAACAATCCAAATCTTAAGATTGGTTATATCATCAGTCTTACAATGCTATGTACTATGCTGCAGACAAAATCTGATCATGTTTCAAACTGTTTATATATAGCAGTAACATAAGTCATCACTAGGTTCCAGTCTGGACGTTCTTGAGATATCATGTCATTGATGTTCTAAAAAATGTAAATCAATAGCTTTATCAAAATAATATTTAAACTTGATGAAAAATAAATATTTTAAACCATAGAATAAATTAAGCTACAGTAATAAAAGTAAAAATTAAAAAACTCATTTTTTATGGATTTTTAAAAACATAAAAATATCATGTATATTTTATCACTAAATTATATTTGAATAAATATTTTTATCCATTTTAATTTCTGAATTATTACCATAGTACTTTTAGGGTTAATTTAATAATACATAAAGCAACTACTTATAAAGTCTATAATCAAATATATTATTTTCTACTATTTTTACAATAATAATATACATGTTATGTTAATATATTATGTTTATACACAATGATTAATAAATATTTTGTTACGAATCAAGAGCATATTGGTGTGGAATTAGTAACTAATAAAGCAACAGTGTGTGTCATTATAATTTCATAAATACAATTTAACAATTTTACACATTTTAGAGAAATACCTATAGAAAAAAAAAACTATTTGATAATTTACAATGTATAGATTAATTATGAAAATCGAAATTTATGTATTCTGTAGAAGCTTATTTAAGTCTGGTATAATAATTGTCTAGACAAGTGATTTTGATATATTCTACTAAAATATATAGCCAATAAGTTTGGTGTTTTTTTTTTATAAATAAGTGATAAACAATTACATATCTTCACCATACCATAATAAAGCCATAGGGGTTTCTATATTTTTTTTGAAAAAAAAAAATAAGAAATTTACATATTAAGCCAAAAATATTTAATATATTTATTAGAATATAAAATAACTTTGAAAACTTACTAAAGTAGTTGGTATACCAACTGATTCAGCAGCTTCAAATGCTACAGTAAAATTACGTCTTGTTTCAGTTGGAGTTAATTCTGAATATGGTATTTGATCAGGTAAGTAAGTATGTAATAAAGCACATAAGGCTAGTCCATCATTCCATGAACTACTAAAATTAGTTATATCTATGTTTGGATATCCAATTGTTCTATTTTGACACCATTTAAGTAAGGCATTGCGTTTAGAACCACCGTTTTTCACAAGTGCTTGAAGAGGATCACGACGTTCGGCTTAAATAAATAAAATAAAATCTAATGAAATATAACCATAATAAATATGTTTGTTATAAAGATATATTTTAACAATTAATATTAAAATTAATAATAGTTTTGAATAATTTAAATAAAATTGTAATTCACAAAATATTAAGAAGATAAAGCATAAGGATACATAATTATATCTTTAATTCATTAAAATAAAAATTTACGTATTTCAGTTGCACCTCCAAGGCGAGCAAATGTATCTATGTTACGTGATGAAGAAAGTATTGATCCATTTGAACGGTAGTCTTCATTTTGACACTTCTTAATTGGATCTATACGCCAAATAAAAATTTAATTAAATTAGAAATTTTAATAACTCTAGGCTATTATTATTACCAGTTTCTTCGCAAGCAGAAATTGTATTTTTGTCTCCTGACAGACAATTTTGTTCTCGGAGTGGAGTTTTAAATTCACAGTCTCTTGATGATTTATTTGAATTTTCATTTTGACCTAAGCCATTTAAACTTGATGTTGAATTGCTTCGAGTAAATTCCGCTAGAGTTAAAATATGTTTAAAATTTGAACTTTATATTTCCAATAACAATAATAATGTATAGTATAAATACCAGTTTTGGCTTGCTTAGTAGCATTTTCAATACTTTCAATCAATGTTTTAACAGACAGTTGGCTATCTTGACGAGAAAGTTTAGAATGACTATTACGACGGCTTATCTCATGTCCAATAATAACTGGGTTAAGAATTGAATTAGCACTACATGTTAAAGCTCTAGGCTTATCCATATCTATATTTTTGATACCAAGAATTAATAAATGCTAGCTACTTAAAGATAAGATTTAACTACTTACGTCTTAATTTATCAAGTTGAGCTTCTAATGTTTTTACTTTTTCACGAAGACGTTTGTTTTCTGATATAATCTGTTCCATATCTTTTTCTACAATTTCTTTATAATCATTAGCAACTCTAACAGTTGTTAATAAATCTTCTTTAAATTGGTGCCATTCTTTTCTCTATATTTTTTTAATAACATAAAAATAAGTTATAATAAAGTAAAAATATATTAATACAGTACTACAATGAAACTTCTATTTAAATATACCTTCTAATAATGAAAATATATTTCAATGACCGTTTTGTAATATTTTATTAAAAGAAGACCAAAAAAATATATACAACATTATATATTCCTGGAAATTTATGTTTTGCAATAACTTTGAATTTCACATAAATTGTGTGTTAATAAAAGTTTCACAATACTATCAAAAATAAAGTATGTATTATAATTACTTCAGAATGCATTTCTGATTTTTCTTCTTCGAGAGCTTTTCGTACATTTGCTAAACACATTTGAGTTTCAGATAATACATCAGCAAGCTGCCTTTTTTCTTCAACATATTTCTGACATAAGCTTTGGGATTCAGCTTCTGCTTCTTTGGCTGATTTTAACTCTGATGTTAATGAAGCAACTTCTTCATGCCACTTATCTCTTTGCCATTGTAGGTCTATAATTGCAGATTTAGCATTATTACTAGCTACGGTATATTGTTCATTAGAATTTGTCAATTGTTCTTTCAGTCGATCAATTTCACAAAAAGCACGCTGAAGACGTTCTTGCATTGATGCTAATTGACTTTCCAAATTGTCTTTTTCACGTCTTGCATGATTTAATAATTCATTCAACTCAGATTTATCACCTAATTTATCTCTAGCTGCTTCTAATTCTTCAATCTAAAATGTAAAATAAATTTTGTAAATTTAACCTGACAACAATACATATACAAATAAATATTATTTAAAAATATAATGCGGTATGAGAAACATAATAATTTACCTTAGCTCTAGCATTGTCCAACAACATGAGATTATGGTTAATTTCAATATTTTTTGAAGATATCTCTTCTTTACTAAGAGCAAGCTGTTCATCAAGTTGTTTAACTTCTGCAGTTTTACTATCAACAGTGCATTCCAAAAATCTCACTCTCTCTAAGAGTTGATTAGCTTTTTTAGTTTCATTTTCTAGTGTTCGTCTTGATTCATTTGCTTCGGCATTAAGCTCTTCTTGTTTAGTTAACCATATTTCACGTTCTGCTTGTCCACTTTTAAGCAGTTCGACCAATTTTTCTTCCCGTTCAGTGACAGATGATGGAGGATTAGAACCAGGTACAAGAAATAATCCTTGTAAAGCATCAACTTTAGTGCGAGCATCTTCTAATTTTTCTGTCTGTTGACATAATGATTCCAACAATACACCTTTTTCTTTACCCAAACGTTCATTATCATGTTGAAGATCATACAGCTGAGACTGAAGATCAGCTAATTCTTGAAGAGTTGCTTGTAATTCTTCATTGGTACTAAACATATACGTATAGTAATAACAAACTTCATTGATAATTATATATTAATATCATCATTGACAAATTAATTTCATAAACAGGTACTTAACTAACCTGTAATGGGTTTCTTCCATTTGCACAATTCTATCTTGTAAACATGCCAAAGAAACCTCACTAACCGAACTAGAATTCTTATCCCAGTCTTGAGTATCTAGTAACTCCTATACAAAAATATAAAAACTAATTTATCAGGTCACAATTAATTGTTTTAATAATACAAACCTGACTAGCTGAATTTGGAGGAGCTATAGAAGCAGGAGCTGAGCTCGGATACCTCCGTCGATCATCAGTTTTATTGTTGGAAATAGAAGTGCATGACAAAACATTACGTGTACTTTCTATATGCATTGCTAGGTTACGTTCAGCTTCATCCCTTTGTTCCTACAACACATGATGTAATATGTTAATGCCAATAGGATTGTTAAATATAATGCAATATAAACATTTTCTTAATATATTTTAGGAATTTAAATAAAAATGCGATATTTTTTCACTTTCTACTTAATAATAAACCAAATTGAGAGAAAAAATAATATATTAATAACTACATTAAAGTAGATGCAAGCATATCTTCATACAATGTGTGTTTTTATAAAATTTTGAAATATTTCAATTAATTATAATTTTTATACATTAGTAATAAACAACAATTTTTAATTTTACACTCACTTTTAACAGTCCAACTTCTATGCGCAGTTTTTCCAATTCCTCAATATAATCATTTACATTTTCAGTTCTGTCGATTGCATTAGTCGGGGACAAACCGACGGCCGTAGCACCACGGCTGTCCATGGCTTCTTTTGGCAGTTTCTGTTGTTGTTGCTGCTGCTGCTGTTGTTGTTGTAGTTTATCCGTTTCTTTTGGCTGTTTGTTGTTTGGCGGGAAAACAGCTGATTCCATTGTCACAGGGGGTTGCTGATAGGGCCTCACCCCCTCGGAAGGGCTACCCTGGTTGTGGTTTCGGCGGAAAAGCGATATGAATTTCATCACGCGTATATATCGTACACGCAATCTGCTTAAAAATCGCACTGGCAATCGTATTACACAATAATAATACGAAAAAAAAGAATTCCTCACGATTCGATAACCCAAGCGCTTTGGCGATATTGCAATGTGTTGATTATCCAAACATAATAGTATTGTTATTCTGTCGGACTTTCACAATAAACGTTGTACATCGAACACGCTTACATAGCATAAATTAAACAAAACCATAAGCGAAATATTAATTGTGAGACGGACGACCGAAATTTCGATTGTGGTAAAACTTATAACAAATATCACAAAGATAATGAAAAACCGGTTAACAGGTGTTAGAAGAACGAAAGCAGAAAAACAACTGATGAAAATGGATACTGATAACGACGACGAATAACGTATATTGGTCAGGATTTTGTTTGTTAGTAAAAGGTCAATCCTGACGAAACCTAATACTAACGGAACGAATAATCGAACGGAATTTTATTGTTACAAATATTTCACAACACTAATTATAACTTTTAAATTATTTAATTAATTTTTTGTCTGAAAACCTTCATTAAATTAAACTACGCACGGTTTATATTGTTTATTTTAAACTTATAGAAATGTCATAAGTTACAAGAACACATTTACAGATTGAATTTTTATAGAACAAAAAAAAAAAAATTATAATTTGTTGGTAACTCACTCACGGATCCAGGTAATGCGACCAACGTTTTGGTTAACACCATTAATATACGAATTCAATAAGAATCTAAAACACACCGTATTTTCTTCGATTATAAGCCAATACTTTCGAGACGATAAGAGGTGCGAGTTTTTTTTTTTTTTTTTATATATATGAAGCACGTAGTTATCGACGGTATCGTATTTTTTTAATAATGTTGTAGTATTTATCTCAGTTAAACTCAGTTATAGTGTCATAAGCAACACGTGTTACAGTAAACCGTAATAAATAATATCACTTGGAGTATTTACTTCCCCGAGTTAAGGCTAAATAATATTATCGGTACGTTGGAAACAGTTCTCAATATTAATGTAAAATTACTGTAAACATTTGAAATGAAAACGTATGCTGTGACCGGTAGAAGTGTAATGGTAACTATTATATTGTAGCAGACCTTCGTACTACACGTGAAGCCGAATTGAGTTGCGTCTACTTGCTGTCTGAAAAAAAAAAGAAATTAAAACATTTCTGCTTCAAACAGTCGAAGTCAGTTGTATTTAATTGTACACCTCGAGTCGTTGACCAGACCTTACATGCACTGGTCGGCGCAAGTGTATTTTCAATGCGTTATTGTCGTATAAAAATTCCTCGGTTACTCTACGCTGCTCTGCAACACTCATTTAAAAATGCATATCATCTGCAGCCTCCCAGACCACTGTACGCTGACTACGACTTGCCATGCGTGCTCAGATACTGGACTACTGATGAATACTATACTATAACACTATACAGTCTTCGGGGCATAGGTACGTACGGAATGAACTACATCAACTACAAATAAACACGCTCGCGCTTGTATCATGTATGCAGTTCATTATTTTTACTACGGTTTACTCGATATTATTCTCGATTGCATTGTTCGCGTGGACATCATTAAAATATGAGTCATAGACTTAGATTTTTACCGGTTTCGTTCTGTGTTGAACTACACGCAAGAACTAGTTGCGTGTCCCCACTTCATAAACGCGAAAATATTTTTATTCAGTAACGTTTCAATATGGAATTAAAAATTAAAACATGTTCAACGTGATATAGTGAAACAAGATAGCTAGTTTGATGACACTAATAGCTATGTAAATAAAACAAAATAAATAGTGTAGTGTAAATAAGATACCGAAATAATTTGGTGCAGTTATTCCGTGGTCGGATATGAACGATATAATGGTATTTTTTTAGCCCCGAAATTACAATTTGCACCTCAACTTAATTACTTCCAGCCGCAGCGCCTATATTTAATAGTTCTAAATAAATTGATGTACAATGAGCAAAATATACATATTTGTTTCTGTAGAAAAGTTTAAAAGGTACTTACTTCATTAAAACAAAAAATAATAATGTTGATGTTCAAATCTTAATATATATATATATATATATATATATATATATATATATATATATATATATATTTATGTTAATTTATTTCATATAAATGTACTTATACTCATCATTTTATTTTTAATATAAACCTTATGTACTTGACTACCTACTGTTGTACCAAAAATACATAGATATTTGGTTTAATGAATAATGGAATAATTTATTGTTAAACCTTTTAAACATAATCCACTTACATCGGCATGTTTGCCAACTACTTATACATTTAATAAACCGTTGATTAAACGTTTATTATCCATGGATGGTATTTAAGCTAATTACATTTTTGATATTATCTGTGATTACTGATTAGTGATGATTAGTGATTACTATGGCCTGGGTTTAAATACTTTAAAACCATAAAATAATACTCAAAAAATAGTTAAAAAAGCTTTTAAAAAGTTACTAATACAATATTTTTATTAACTATATCGTTGTGTTCGGTACATAGGCGCCAGGTTTTCAAAAATGTATTGGGTGCTCTTACCAATGTCAAGCACGCAGGGTTGTAGGGTGTAAGGAGTTTCACCCCCCTGGAAATTTCTCCGAGGCCTAGTATAATGTTAGGGCTATACAATATTTATCTCTATAGTAAATTATTAATAGAATAACACCCCTTCCCCCGAAAAAAATCCTGTGTGCCACTGACGTCAAGTATTAGTGAGGGGCTTTTCCCCTCACTCCCCATACTAAATTTTCTATAAACTGGTTAATAACTAGTAACCTGATAACTGCAAGACCTTTGTCACTTTAATAAAATTGATGATGAACATAAAACCAAAAGGTTTTCTCATTGATACAATGGTTATGACTATGAACAAAATATGTTAATACTGTTATATGATTACGACTTACAAATGTTTGTTTTTGTGTATTGTCCACAATTTAAGATAATATCTATATAATATATTATATCTTAAGTCGTGGTATTATCTTATAAAAATATCGGGAGAAATCAAAATATACAGAAAAATACAGTGCATCCAATAAAAGAAAAATTTTTTTTTTCTAATTTTAGGTTTTGCTGTGTAGCCGCTGATATACAATGAACGTAGTGATAACGGTTTACCTATTATAATTAATATATTGGTCATTGGGTGCTCCGCACCCAATGAATATTTTCAATGGGTGCTCGAGCACCCGAGTACCCATGTACTTGGCGCCTATGGTTAGGTATCTTGTTTATAGTTATCAAAAAACACTTAACATTTTTTACATAATAAATTATAATTTTTTAATTTTTTAAAATATTACTGACTGAGTTATTTATAATACTCAGTGGCGTACATACGAGGGGGGGGGGGGTTCCGGGTTAATTTACCTATAATTTTTAACATATATTATAAGTCGTTCATGAAGTTGGTCCACCTAAGTATTGCAACATTTTTTTGAATCAATGCTATTATATTGCAAGTTATTGACAAGTTTTCTAAAGTAAATTTTCTGAAATTGCAAATTCAAACTTTGACCGTGATACCAAAACATTTAAAGTTGAGCCAACATCACATTGACCACCCATTTGACTTAGAACTTTGAAATCAACATCTCCCTAAAGCTAATGATTAGCAAGAATTTGCAAATCATTCGAGTGTCCCCTATACACTTTTTAGCTTGTGGAATAGACCTACTCAAGTTAATTCAAAACTTCCATATAGGTATCAAACAAAAGATGATGATAGAGTAGATCTACTTCACAAGCTTAGAAGTTTATAGGGGCCACCTGAATGACTTGAAAATTCTTGCAAAACATTAGCTTTAGTTAGGTGATGATTTTAAAGTTCTAGCTCAAATGTTATGTGAAGTTGGCTCAATTTTAAATGTTTTGGTTTCACGATGAAAATTTGAACTTGCAAATTCTAAAAATTGCCTTGTAAATACTTGCCAGTAATTTGCAAAATAATATCATGGATTTAAAAAAAAATGCCAGTACTTAAGTGGACCAATTTCACAAATATCACTTTAAGCCAGCCCATTAAATTATTTTGCTAGCGTGTGTAGTGTTTCTGAAAATAATAAGGAAAATAGTATTATACCAAACTTAATAGAATACATTTTGTAGTTTAATCATTGTATTTTTAAAATTATCTCCTACCACCAAAATCTGGGTCTTAGAATTTTATTCTCAGAATCTCAAATGTTAAAACAAATACTTTCATGATATTTTTAACGAAATGCTCAACCAATCAAAAACACGAGTCACGTGTTATATCTTGAAAATAACTTCGTTATATGCTTGTTGCGTATTTTTCACGCTAAGTAACTTTTGATGACACAACAATTATTACAATTACTATAATTCATCCGATTATTTGAGGACTATCAAGAAAATAAATATCAATGCAATTTATTTATAGTAAGGATTTTTCATTATAAATTTGAAAATTAACCAAAACCAAATAGATTGGTATAAATAAATTTTATTTTATAAAAATTGTGCATTTTTCAATATGACCCACTGACTTCAATGCACTTTTAAGGGCAATTATGCATGCCTAAGGGCAATGACAACAAATTATATCAGTTGCTTCGTTACATCACCGTATAAAAAAGTACATTTCGATACATGAGAATCGTATTAAATAAGTTCTGTAAAATAAAATGTATTTTAAACCAGTGTAACTTTATCTTACAATATAAAATCTATATTAAAAATTTAGGTGTATTAACGTAATACATTAATTCGTCAATGACAACTAACATATTTTAATATGTTTTAATATAAATCGATGTATCGCATCCCATTTTGATTCTGACAATATGAAGTGACATCAAACATCGTGAATGACTGGATAGTGCAAAAACGAGAATTTTACGAGAAATGTTTTCTTTAACATTTGAGTACCTGAGATAAAAAATGATAAAACCCAAATTTTGGCGATAAAAGAGAATTTCAAACATTGCATCATGTAGTCAAACGATTGATTCCACTGAGTAGTTATGCTAGCACTAGTTTCCTCACGATTTTCAAAAACACTGTATTCACTAACGGAATAATTTAATGAGAGAGTGTATGTTAAAAATAGAGAGTATTTTTAGCATGATTTTAAAATTGAGCTTGAGCCCATTTTATGACATTGTTTGCTTCTTCTTCCTTCTTTCTTGTTTCCGCCGAAAATGATGTCGTCGGATTGTTTAATTTCTTGTCCCTATTAGAAAAATTAAAATACATAATAAAAATCAATTCAACATAAATGTGAAGATTACATATACATGACATTGTGTAGTTGAGTCATATAAGATTCACTTACTGTAGTTGTGCACTCAAAAACGATTGGGTAGTTTTGGGAAGCTAAATATACTAAAATTGTTCTTAATTTTTTTTTAATATATAGCTTTTATTTTAATAATTAATATTTTGTCTGAATAATTAAACACATGATTTATTTTCTATAATTAATTTTGTAAAGAATTTTGAAAAAATTTTTTTTACATGAAATTGAATGTTATGTTGAGTTTCTTTTGTATTACACAATAGAACAATCATTATAATATATAAATAAATAAACAAATAGTTTATACAGAAAAATTATTTAATTAATTAAAGCTTAGTCTTGAGTATTATTATAATTGTAAAGTGGGTTTGGTTTGGAATTAAAAATTCATCGTCGGTATATTCAAAGTCAACAAAATTGCCATTGAATAAAAAAAAAATGAAGGAAGGAATTTTAAGAAACCACAATTTTATTGACTTGTATATACATAACGATGAATTTTTAATAAAAAACCGGCCATACTTTACAAGTATAATAATATTCCAGGCTAAGCTTTTATTTATTTATTTCTATATATAAATTATTTATTTATTACGAATATGAACCATTTAAAAATTTATTATTTTTATTTTATTTTTTAATGTTATATTTATATTTATAACATTAAAATCGACTAAGTTTCTAATTCATCGGGAAGTATGCAAATTAACGATTCAAATATTCTTAACCAACAAATATTTATCTTTTATCAATATTATTTATTAAAATTATAAATAAGAAAATAGCCTCAATAATAATAGATAAGACATTAATTCTAAATTGACAAATTAAATGTTAATTATTATATTATGATATGGTATTTAACTATGGACATAAATTATTATTAATTATTATTTTTATTTATATAAATTTCTTACTTAAGTATACGATAGTATTATAATTCAGAAATGGTAAAAGTATGAGTATATTGAATTTTCGGTATGGGTTGGAAAATAATATAATTTAATTAATGTTTGGTAGGAAATTGGGAACTACTGTAAGCTTCTTTTATTCAAAAATTCTATGTTCATGCTAGACTTACTGTTTTATGTTCTTATTTAAAGTTTTTTCATGGTTTTGGTTTTTTCTTGTTGGATTTGATGTACTAAAGAAATTAAAGTTATTAATTCCTCAAAATATAAACAATATTATGATATTTTGATGATCAATTAATTATCTATGATTTCAGAGCAAATTATATGATAAAATAATATATGTTGTAGACGACTAAACCGATTTATTTGTTTTGTGGAACTGTATGCGAGATGATCCTTAGGATACGGCTTTAACAAAAACTTTGCAGGTCTAGATGCTGCTGGCTGTGTTGTTTTCATCCTTACTGGGTTTCCACATGACACACAATTTGCACCACTAAAACATATGTAATCAAATTGTATACACTTAAGAGAATAAAAAATATTGAAGAAACCCATTAGATTTATAATAAATATACCCAAGGCCGGATTAAGGGGAGGTATATCCGGGGAGGTAGCCCCGGAGCTCTCTCGAGTACCCAAATGAAAGGGGCTCAAACAATTTTAAGCCGATATACATTTTTTATCATACTAAAATTAATAATTTTACTATATAAATTTATATATATACTATAAATAGGTACATAAATTTTATGTACCTATTAATTTTATAATTTTATAATGCAATTGACAATTTGTGAAATAGTTTAAAAAAATGTGTTGCTTTGTGAGCGTAGCGAGTGGCTTTGTAAAGTATGTTTTGTCAAAAGAGTCCATATTAAATTTCAGCCCCGGGGACCAATAGGTGCTTAATCCGGCCTTGAATATACCTACATAGGTATGACCGGTAACAAGACTCAGAAATATTTTATTGACATGGACTGTGACATAACAGACCTTATAATAATCGATTGTATTTTATTTTTTTATAAAACGAAAGAAAACCATTAAAACTTGAAAAACAATAACGTACCTATACGTACGTCCATGGTCTCATGACATAACACATAGGTTCTACTCAGGTTATTTTTTTTTTTTTTATAATAATATATTACTAATTTAACTATTTAAACGTGTTTATACAGTGAAATATTTTAGGGGGTCTGAAGTTTCGACTTCCCTCAAAAGAAAAAAGGTTCAAGAGCCATAAATGATTTATTACGAAGGTACAAAGAAAGAAAACATTTAATTTATATTTATAATAATAATAGCATATTATAAATATTAATTTATACCTTATATGTGTTTTTTATAATATTATAAATTAGTTATTTTTTAGAAAAATTTTAACCCCCTCCCCTCCAACCCTATTTTTTTTAAATACTACACTGATAATATATATGTACTGCTTCTAGTGATGACAGAATATTTGGGAGTTAAGTGCCAAATATTAGTAATATTTTTGTAATAATAAAATATAACACAATGGCCATTGAACGTGACGTTAACATTTTAAGTATTTACACAATTTTTTTTACACTAATTATACTTTTTACAATTAATTAGAATTTGATAGATTATCAAAGATGTTTAAATTTTCTTAAGAAATCTTGGTTGAGAAATACATTTTTCCATTCATCTTAGGTCTATCTAGCTATAATTTTTCAAGTTCTGGTATGAAAAAGACAGGATTTTTGTTAGAGCGTTTTTGAAATAGCGAGCAAGTTTAGCAGCTTCGTTTGATTGTACATTGCCTTCTATATTACAGTGCCCCTCTCACACTTAATATGTACGACAATTATGTTTGGCTCCGATTTGGACGTTTTGTATTTGATAAAAACGTTTTCTATTACGATATTTGACCACGGTACATATACTGAACTATAATCTATCATAATAGCGTTGTATAACTTGTATGAGCATAACGTGTTCAATAATATACTCATTAACAGCATAAATATATAATATATCCCATCAGTGTTGATCTGGGCCACTCGGAAACCCTGCAATCGCTGGAGGCCCAGAAATGTATTCTTAAAATAGGGACATAACCAGGGGTGGATTCTTAGTTAGAGAACTATTTCAAGAGGCTACTTATTAGAGCTGAAAGTGAATTATAAATGTATTTCTTGTATCAAAAAAAACAATATGATCATATAATATTTGTTTTTTAAGTTTATTCATAATTATCATGTAAACATTTATCTTATTTTATGGAATCTTACATGGGGTCTGATATAGAGATGTTTTATTTTACTATACAATTAAATAGCGTCATTTAGGGGGACTGGAGCATTTACCAGTTTAGTTTCAACTTCAACTTATAGTCTGTTCACTTAGAAAATATAAGAAGTGTTCAAGAGGCCAAATTTGTTAACAAATATTAACTGTGGATCATTTAACCTCCTGAATATCTTCTAAATCCACTTCTGGACTTAAAGTAATTACGCTTACATGAAAAATCATGTTAACTATTTTCGTGAATTAAATTAAAATTATATTATTCTTATCTTAATCTTGAAATATTGTTAACGAGATTTAAAAGAACTAGGTATAACCGCTATAAATTATACATTTTTTTTCTCTTCACAATCGAACAAATATTAAGACTTTGAAAAATTAATATAAGTGTTGTTAACGGTTACATATACATGGTTAAACTCACGAATTAAAATATTATTTTAATAAATGGCTGAACTATAAAGATTATTGCATTAGTAATTGAAATGATAATAAAAAGATACTAGACATTTTATAATTTAAAGAATTATCCTTATTATAAAAATATCTCGTTATGATCAACTTTTCCCATTTCAGTTAATAAATTGATTCTTCAAAAGATTACTACCATTCACACATTTTTTGGCAAATTATACGTTAGTTGTTGGCGAATATTGTTATTTTTAACTAACGGAGTTCTCCGTAACAAATACATTCATAAATACTTTAATTATAATAAGTATAATCATATATTCTTACTTGACGTAAGTGACTATGCCGAGCGCTTCTGGATCCTTCAAAATATGTTCTTTTATAACATTTTCAATTTTCTTACATCTGTCAATCATTTCAAGTTTAAGAGTCGCAAAATCGTCCACGTGAACTTTATTCCCCGAGTTATGATCAATAATCTTCTTATTCGATTTTATGGTTTCCCTCTAAGATCATAATTAAAACATAAGAAGTAAATCAGGGACGTAATTTCAACTTTTTGAAAGGTATGCTAAAAAGTAGGCAGGCGAAAAAAAAATTTCAGCAGACCAATATAGATATATTGTACCAGAATTTAAATTAAAATAAAGTTAAATTAAAATAAATGAACAACCATATATATTCTGAAAATAACAAAATATGAATTACAATACATTTTTTAGTTAAAACTTAACATGTTTGTATGACTGATTAAACCATACACAAATGCATTACTTATAAACAGCTAAATCATGATGGTTTTTACTTTTTGGTATGTAATGACTTATTAATTTGAAAAAAATCAGATTACAACTTTATAATTTTGTGTACCTAATATCTACGAAATACGGAACTAAACAATTACATTTTATTATATATATACATATAAGTCCGAAAACGCCTTTTCGTTTACTTAAACTCATAATAAAAGTTTACGAAAACTCGAAATATGTAGGTACCCGACTATACGTGGCACACATAAAAGTTAAAATACAAAAAATTACATACTGCTGACTAAATCACTAAATAATAATGTATACTGTATAGATAAATAATGTTATTTTTGATTTGATGATTTGATTATTAGTGGTTGTCCTAATTTTATCAATCATAATATCATAGAGCACATTATTACATGGTACAACAATGCAACAGAGTATACTCTGTGCATAATGCTGATATTGAATCTATTTATAAAATTAATGTCGGTTATCTTTGTTTACTATGGTGAATATCTAACAGTGCTGCAGCCTGCTACAATCGACCAGCTGTTTGTGGTTGGGGGGGATGACTTGTTGAGGAAAGCAGGCTACAGAAATCGTTATCACTTTCGTAACCATAATAAAATATATGTGGAAAAATATTTACAATTATAATTGATTATTGATTATTACATATTAGGTTTTAATATGTAATAGAAAAATTAAAACCAGGATCATAGGATTCCATTTGTTGATACGGCACAGAAAAATTGGATTCAGGCCAAAATACAGTGTTTTGAAATTTTAGGTATGC
This sequence comes from Sipha flava, assembly GCF_003268045.1. Taxonomy (NCBI): domain Eukaryota; kingdom Metazoa; phylum Arthropoda; class Insecta; order Hemiptera; family Aphididae; genus Sipha; species Sipha flava. The sequence goes on from NW_020271729.1 coordinate 1,080,097, forward strand.
ACTGGCATACCCTACATACCTCAATTGACGCCCCTGAAGTAAATTGATCGCAGATTGTACTTTTAATCAGTAACATACCTGTACCCATAACATATTATAAATTGCTTCAAATTTCTTGTCATAAATATCAGAGAATTCTTTGTAAAGTCGAACCGTTAGACTTGCATTTAAATCTTTCCTTCTTGGCATCACACCAATTATTTGTTGGAACATCGATATTTCTTTGGGTTCCAATAAATTGAACCAATTGTCTACTACCTGTTAAACATTTAAATATATTTATAAATACTAATAACAGTTTGGCTGTATCTAAACTGCGACAACATTAATCTTTTTCTAAAAGTCAATATGTAAACTGTGGCAAGGAAAAATTTACAACATTATTATTTTAAGTCTGTATTGAAAAAAATAGATCCCCCCATGGCTTCAACTCAAATACGCCCTTGAAAGCACATAATACAAGCTGCAGTATTTAATTCTATACACCTACGATATTATATACCAGTGGTTTTCAATCTTTTTTAGTTCGCGATCCCCTATAATGTTACCAATATGTCTAACGATCCTTTCGTAATGTAAGGATTGAACATTTTACAAACTGTTATTATTGTATTTATTTGTATATATATTTTACAAAAAAAAAAGTATATTATAAAAGCCGTTTAGCGTTAATTAATAGAAAAAAAAATTAAAATGATGTAAATTTTAATATTTTTTTTAATTTAATGACTCTTTTGCTGTTGTTAATTTGAAATATTTTTTTTTCACATGATACGACCCTAAAAAAATTGTTGGCCACCTCCCGATTGAGAATCGCTGCTATATACTACGAGTATGTACATGAGTACGCATAGTTGCATATTATATAATATATAGTATATAAAATGAATTGCCGCAGCTTGTATTATGTACTTTCAAGGTCGCATTTGAAGTTAGGCCATGGGTGTGGGGGGGGAACTATTTTTTTTTTAATACAAACTTAAAAATAATTTACAGTTCATTACCTACAGCTCAAGTTTCTGTTGCTCATTGGAGTGAATAAATAACAATACAAGAACCAAATTGAATTAAATATTTATTTAATAAATATATTTAAAACCTACTGTAAATAAAATAAGTATTAATAATGACAACACAAATAGTTCCTATATTAAAATTGTACTTTTAGTCTGAATCCTGTATAAAAACAAAAATAAACAATCATTGTAGTAATAGTACCAACTAATTATTTTTTATAAACTTTAAAAAACAATTAAAATAAGTAATTTAATTTAACAAATATCTAAGTAAAAAACATAAGGTTGGTAAGTAGTCAAATAACAAATTCCAAATTTCCTTTTTTTCACTTTTGCAAATTTGTTGATTGTTTCATCAATGGATATAGTAATATCTTTATGCACATGCAGCAAAGCCAAACCTGTTAGTCTATGCTGACCTATTCTTGATCTTAACCATGTTTTTAATCTACAAAAATATATTTTTGGCCAATATTTGCAAGTTAAAGAATAGGGAAACAAATATTGTCCATTATTATGATTATTTTTCGGCTTATGGACTTTTAGCTCTATAAAATACACATATATGCATGCATTTGTGCACAAAAAAATGACTAAATACCTGTGCACAACAAAAAGTACCAGATATTGTTGTAAAAAAAAAAAATGGGCGAGTAAAATTATTAAGGGCTTATATAGCTCCAATAAATACAAAAATATACAATATGCATAAATGCACCAAAAAATGACTAACTAGTAAATACGTATGTGGAAAAAAAAGTGTTACTTTAAATTACTTTATATTATCTGATAAATACCTCAGTTATGGTTGTAAATGTCTATAACCGTAGCAATTATAGAAGATAATACCACTGTTCATTCCACAACCAAAAATGTTATGATATAAGAAGATAAAGAAAAATTGATACCCGTGATCAAATTGATATATTATTGAATTTATTATCATATTATAATGATAGACTAGCTAATTTATATTCTTAATTATTTATACACTACATTTTTTAAATAAATCAACGTATTATATTTTAAAAAAATACGAGCCATGGGAGGCGAATGCCCCCTTCGCCTTCCCTCAAATACGCCTTTGTGTACTTTATCGGTTTTGTCGCAGATTGTATAATGTTAAATCTTTTATTGTCACAGTTTACACATCGTCTTTTTGGAAAAAAATTAATTTTGCTACAGTCTACCATCACCCTAACATTTTATGACGGTAAACAAATATTGTTAGAAAAGGTCATACGTCAATTCCACTTTCTACATCACTAGATATTATGGAATCTTCAAAAATTGTCGAATACTCATCGGTTTCTTCGACAGGCTTACATTTTTCAGCTGTTCTATCAAGTTGTAATTGGAACTGGAAATAATAATTAATTCTCAAATTGTTATACCAACTAAACGCCTTGATCAAAGATTTTATTTTTCGCAAACATGAACGAATCAAAATATATCTTACTCCTGATATTGCATTATTTGTCGTTTTAATAGCCGCTGTTACTCCATTAACTCTCTTATCGACTTTTTCAATTCTTTTTGATATTTCATCAATAATTTCCATTATTTGGAGTGTTTTTTCTCTATAGAAATTTTTATTATTAGACATATTTCAAACTATTATGATTCATTTAAAATAACCAACCCTTTAAAAATATATTTCTCAGGAAGAGTATACATCATATTTGATATGTAACTACAGCAATCGTCACTCATTTCTTCATTAAGAATCTCTTGGTTTTTATCCATTTGGGTGTTCAATAATTCATCTGAAAAAAAAAAATTGAAAAAAAATGATTATACTATACAAATAAATAAATTACAAAAAAATGATGTAATTATTAAAAAAATAAAAATAATGTTATATTTACCGCACATCATTGTATCATCCGGGTTTTTGCTAATTCGTATTTTATTTAAATCTGTAATCATACATATAATGTATACCACCATTAAAATTCGTAAAAAAATAAATAAAAATAAACTATTCACACACGTCTTCTAGTTAAACCAAAAAAAAAAAAAAAGTATTACTTTGCATACGTTCGAGTTCGTTTATTTTACATTTAAGTAAATTTATATCCTCTGTAAGTTTATCGATTTGTTGTTTGGGTTCAAACTCTTCGCTCATCATAACACTTAAAAACAAGATATTAATAAAATAAAATTGTATTGTTATCATTAATAATGAATACTATAATTTAACTTAATCTAACCTTGATGTTTCCATTTCATTTATCTGTAAACAAGAATACATTAAAAATTATGAGTTAAGATCAACAGCAATTTAAATTTTATAAAAAATTAAACGGAACAAGGAGTAACGTATGTAAAAATTATCTAATAAGCTATATGTATATTTTACCGGCAATATGGATAATTCAGGTATTTCGCAAAATGCCTAGGCATTATGCAAACTGCCGACCCATTTTAGGCAATATAAATAAAACATATGATTTTCAATATTATTTCACTTGTAATCTAGGTATTTTATAAAATACCTAGGCATTATGTATAATGCCAATCATGGAATAGGGATTATGCAGAAAACAAACAAAATTGGGCATCACCTATTACCAACGACTTCACTTAAATGCCAATTTTTTTTTTTAGGCAAAGTACAAAACATTTTATTATATGTTATATAGTGGAGCGTCCATTATCCGTACAACAAAATTTTTGAGTACAAATTTATTTTTAGTTTAATTTAATTTAGTTTTATCATTCGTTATGTTCTATCGTGTACTATAATGTTATATTATATATACATATATATATGTAATTTTTTATATTATGTATGAATATTATATTTAGTATTATATCTAGTAAATTAGTTTTTAACTTTATATTACAATATTCAATGGTTGTTTGATTATCCGCACAAATCGATTATTCGCACCCCCTTCGGTCCCAATTAGTGCGGATAATCGATGCTCCACTGTATTACATTAAGATTCTTATAATTACTAAACATTATTACTCATATTATAGATAAAATTTAATTTTTATCTATTATTATATGATATTATTACTGTTATATAAATATTTTACTTAAACTACTATTTACTTATTATAACATGTTGTAGAAAAGTGACATTTTGAAGTACATACAATTTTATTTTTAAGGCAAATACACTTTTTATTTTGATATGAACTTACAAACACATTTTAAAAATTCTTATGAATTTAATTTTTATCAACTTATTATACTGTTCATCAGATAAGAAACTAATATTAGTGGCCAGATTTTTAAAAAAATTTTGTTGTTATAAAAATTTGATTTCATATAAATCGTTTGCATAATTGCATCACGAAAACGACGAGAAAAATTACGTTATTGTAATAAAATTATTAGTACGTTCAATATTGTATATCATTATTATTATATGAGTAAAAGAATGTTAATCTTTATTGTGTTAAATCGTGAACACGTATTTACGATAAATTATAAGTAAAGTTGTTGGTTAGGTGATGCCCAATTTTGTTTGTTTTCTTCATATTGCCTACTCCACGATTGGCATTATACATCATACCTAGGCAAAGCTCGTATTATTTATATTGTCGAGTGATTTTTGGCATTTTATATAATGCCTGTACAAAATACCGGACTATCTATATTGCCGGTAACATTTATATTTTATAATCGATGTACATTGATAGAATACATACAGTATATCTTAGCACGTACTGCTTTACAATTAAATATTAAAATTGGTTACATCGATATTTACAGTGAAATCTTCCTCCATCAAAGTGGATTGACTGTTATTTTCTGTGATTGAAATTTGTCTGTTATTGATCTCATTCTCTTTTATTTCCAACGTTGTTTTACATAATGGTCCGTCCCCTGAATCTGATTTTCCATTAAACACTTCCTTTTAACAAGCAGTTAAATGTAAATGTAATTACTATATGGAAGTAGAATGTCTAGTATTAAATTTAATTGGCGTGTATTTACTCTTGCCCGTATAGCATCATAACCCTTAAACGCCATGTTATATTGATTCAAATCTGAATTTTGCACTATAACTTGTAGCAACTTAGCCAAAAAATGACAATTTAATTTTCCCTAAAATGTTAAAATTAAAAAAAAATCTGTTAGACTACTTTTGTGTAAATAAAATTAAGTATTTAAAAAAACATTTTTACTTACGCTTTCAGTATCTATAGCCATGTGGATTACACGCTGAATATTAACTTTAAAAGTCATGATTTTAAGTAAGAATCAGATAAAATTAAATGATAATTAAAATTGATCCAGTTTAAAGGATAAATTTTATTTAGAATTACAAAAGTGATTATAAAATCGTGACTAAAAGTATATATTGTAATAGGGTCATGTAATAAACAATTTGTTGCTAGGTAAAATTTGTATAACTATAAAATATTATGTAAGTAGTATGTTTTGAGTTCATTTCGCAGGGAGATTTCAAAAATTTGTCTTGGTGACACTGAGTAAAATCACCAATTGTTTAAAATTCTTTTTTTAGTATCTGTTATATTGTCACATTGATTTATATTAAATTTCTTTATTTAATATTTTTATTTTTATATAAGTTATTAGTTTATATTTCGGTTAGATAAGCCGTGTTCTCATAAAAATAGGAATATCATACTTGTTTGTGATTAATCACAAAAAAATCATAAAAGAGGGTTACTTTCAATTAGTAGAATTAATCATAAACTTTCCAACAACATTTCAAAAATATTCAACATTTTTAAAACGACTTCGATGTCTCAATAAGTTTTCGGTTCTAATCTCAGAAAAAATTAGTAAATACCGGATTTATTTTCGATTCAAGCTACAGTGTCAAGTGTTTTGTCTGTGGAAGAACTCTTAAAAATTGGTTAAGAGATGATTGTGAATTTAGAAAAGACGCTAAAAATTCAAAAATAGTCTTTTATATTATTAAGTAAAGATAGTAAATTAGTAAATTAAGTTAATTGTAAATTGTATGTATTATAAAATTATTTTTTTTAATAATAGAACAAAATTATTAACACCTAAATGATTTAATTTATTTCAATATATATATATATATATCAGGTGTGTGAATAAGTCTTTCCCGTTTTTTGTAAGAGACGGCGCCACCAATACTGTGCGAGTATTTAATGGTTACATATGTCATAATTAAAGCTTATTCATCTGTCATCAATTCCACACTAACACATTAGTTGAAATTTTTTCGCATCATACATTTTTGTAATCGTGAAAATGTCGAAATTTGAGCCGAGTCGACGTCATTTGCGGGAAGTTTCACTTTATTGGTTCAATTTGAAGAAATCTGCTGCCGAGGCGCATCGGTTGCTTCAGGAAGCTTATGGAGAAGGTTATGTCGATGATTCAAGTGTTCGCGGATGGTTTCGACGCTTCAAAAGTGGCGATTTCGACGTGGAAGAAAAGGAGCGTTCCGGGCGGCCGCAAATCTTTGAAGATCAAGAATTGGCGACTTTGCTTGATGAAGATTCGTGTCAAACGCAAGAAGAACTTGCTGAAGCATTGGGAGTTAACCGAACAACCATTTCCAAGCGTTTAAAAGCCATGGGAATGATCCAAAAGCAAGGAAATTGGGTGCCGTACGAACTGAAGCTGAGAGACGTCGAACGGCGTTTTTTTCACTTGCGAACAGCTGCTTCAGCGACATAAAAGAAAGGGTTTTCTGCATCGTATCGTGACTGGCGATGAAAAGTGGATCCGTTACGATAATCCGAAGCGAAGAAAATCATGGGGACTACCCGGCCATGCATCATCATCAACGGCCAAGCCAAATATTCATGGCGCCAAGCTCATGCTCTGTATATGGTGGGACCAGCTAGGTGTGGTTTACTATGAGCTTCTGAAACCGAATGAAAGGATCACAGGCGAGGTCTATCGACGACAATTGATGCGTTTGAGCCGCGCACTGCGAGAAAAACGGCCACAATACTCCGACAGGCACGACAAAGTTATTTTGCAACATGACAATGCTCGCCCACATGTTGCACAGCCGGTGAAAACATACTTAGAAACGCTCAAATGGGAAGTCCTACCCCACCCGCCGTATAGTCCAGACATTGCTCCGTCTGATTACCATCTCTTCAGATCGATGACGCATGGCCTGGCTGACCAGCACTTCCATTCCTACGAGGAAGCCAAAAAATGGGTGGATGACTGGATAGAGGCCAAACCGGTCGAATTTTTTCGCAACGGGATTCGTATGTTGCCAGAAAGATGGGGAAAAGTTGTAGCTAGCGATGGCCAATACTTTCAATAATTCATTTGTAACCATTTTTTTCACAATAAAGGCTCAAAATTTGAAAAAAAACGGGAAAGACTTATTCACACACCTGATATATATATATATATATATATATATATATACTAGCTGAGCCAACAAACGTTGTTTTGTCATATAATCTATTTCTAGACAATGTTTTGTTAGAAAAAATAACTAATTTAATATAGGTGTGTAA
>NW_020271729.1:1097562-1150446 GCF_003268045.1 Sipha flava
TGGTGTTTTGCGTATTTATTGTATTGGTTCAATCGGAAAATCAAATTGTATAAAGTAAATGTTGACTGCCAATTTAAATGACTTTTTAATTTTTTACTTTCATTACTCGGGTCCGCCAGATTTTAAAATTCTATACATTGACCATCTATCTACTTTGAGTTGCACATCCCTGTACTATACAATATGTATACGCACCGATTCACATAAACCGTTCACCGAAGCAATTTGCGAGCCAATACGGTAGCTGACTTCCAATCCGGTTCTACGGTACACAATTATCAGATCCAACGAACAATTCATGATTGCCGATAAATCACGAAGCTGTTCATCGATCGTGCGTTTCCGCATCTTGTTCATGCAATACATCGCCATATTTCTCTTCAATGATTTTGTGGCAGTTGATTCTTCACAGATGATGCTACTAGAATCCATCGCGTTAAATTATAGCACCGTCCGGTATTTTATAGAAACAGAATATATATATAATTGTTTAACAATTGAGAATATTATAAAAATCTCTGTAAAGTTTTTTATAGTATCCGTGCAAGTCGAAGAATAATAAAATTCAGCAACAATCAAACATTCAATACATCAACAGATTAACCAACGAACTATATAGTTGTTTGATTTTATTTATTGTGGCCAACTACTTCAATAAAAGTGAATTAAACAAAATTAATAATGATAAAAATAATAATAAAATTTTAATTAATTCAAAATTAGCCGGATAATAAGTCATGCATTTTGACAAATGTGTATTTTTTCCAGGGCTTCAAACCGGTGGAACCCGTTTTATTTATTAACCGGTTTTATTGGAAAATGTATATTCACGAAAACAAAAATGGAACCAAAATTACTTTTTTTTTTCTAGTCTGGATTACAGGTCATTTTACTAGTAAATAAATGTTTAAGCATCATTACATGTAGACTAACATAAACATATAAATTAACAAAACGTCATCAGGTAAATATATAAATACTAAAACAGGTGCATAAAATAAAATAAGATATAGTTAATGTACTAAGTAGATATTGGTAATTATCATAATGGTAATGGTAACAACGGGTGATTTTAGAGGTAACGTATGAAATTGTGTTTTTAAATTTTGTCACTCCAAAATTTTGCCATCCTTATAGCCTTGTTATTTGCGGTTTGTAAATCTGTTACGTCACATTTTACTAGGCATTCATAGCAGTTAGCAGGTGTGACATTGTCTGGGTTTCTTCGTATACACAGTCCGTGTCTTCCTTCCCATCGCTTATTCCCCATTTTTTTAGGTTCTCCATCGAACGTCCTACTCCAGAACGTAAGCGATTTAATGTCTTCCAAATCACCCATTTATTGCCATGTCCTCGGGGTAGCTTCTCTTCGACTATTTGCCTGCTCTCTACTTCCCACAATTTCAATCTTGCTGAATGATGATAACCACAATAACTAATTTTATAGAACGAAAACGAAATAGTTAACCAGAAAAATATTTTTTGTTCTCGAACGGAAATAAATACATTTTTAATGAAGAAAAATAATTAATATTTAATTTTAGTTTTTACACATTTTGTTAAGTTGGTGTACCTGTTTTATTTGACAAAAGACAGGTAAAAATTATTAGATAAATATAAAATAATTTGCAAAATAAAAATTGAACAGTTGATAAGTAGAACTACTGGTTGTAACCCCACATTACTGTAGATAATACGTAAACACGATTAATGACAACCAGAAACGACATTATTTATTGTTAGAATACCACTTTTAATGGTCGATGGTATTATCTTAAATTGTGTCAAATATTTGTAAATTTGTTCAACATTTTGAATTAATATGGTTCTTCTTTTTTGTCTTACTCGATAATAAATATTGTAGTTATGTTGTTCATTATGTGTGTTAGTATATTCAATATTGTAATAAAAACTTAAAAATGTGTATCATATTATTTATTGTATATTAATATACGGCCTCTGAAGCTGAAAAAAAAATATATTAAAAATGTATAAATTATGAACTTATTTTAAGAATATCTCACGATAGTTGAATTTTCTTACTAATTATTTCATAATTATGACAATAAATTGTCTGAGGTATAAAATTGTTATAAAAAAATATATTTTTTTAAAAGAACAAAATTAACCGGTTTTAAAGAACTATAAAATATAAGATCAATATTAATCAGTTTTTAAAACCGAATAAAATAGTAGATGAACTAAAACCATTAACCACAAAAATCATTATAGTTTGAAGACCTGATTTTTCTCTTATAAAAATTAAATTACAACATTACCCAAATCATTTTAACATTAGTCAATAGTGGATAATGTTAAATATTGTACATTGAAATTGATGTAAAATTTTTGTTAACACTCAACTGCATTCTTGTTAAGTACTCGAGTAAAAGTATTCAAATAAAAGTATTTAAATTATTTTCTAATAGTCAAATACACATTTTAAATAGTTTTGAAAAAAATACTTGGACACAGTAGATCAAATATTTTATAAGAGTATCTGTATTTAAAACCGAATACTTTATTCGATTTTTTTTTTTTTTACAAATGTTATTTCAATTATATCACATTAAAATAATAAACTAATTTATCAATTATACATATATTTTATATTAATAAATATTTATCAACCACTTGTCTGTGTTGTATAAATAAAATCAATATTTTTGTGTAGCAATATATACAGTGTATATATTTAACAAATATAAAACGGTTTTAAAAAATTTTAGAGAACTTGACTTTAAATCATACATTTTAACAATTTTATTAATTTTAATATTTTAACCAATTATTGAACAATTACACTTGAACTTGTATTTAGCTTATAAGGCTTTTTCAATTACATTATTTATCAAAAAAATAAATGATTTAATATATAAGTACAACCGTGGTGGGTCAAATTACGAAGCAAAATAAGCGGTTTTTATTTTTATCAAAACAAAACGTATATATAATAAATAATTACTACCTCAATGGTGAGAAAACTAATAAATAATTGTAAATTGTTCGCTACAGTGGCGAATAAAAAAAAAGAAGTATGGTATACAAAAATAATAATAAGAAAAAAACGAAACGAGTAGAGAAGCTTCAATAGCGACCGAATGACGAGCGACAAAAATAATAAGAATAATAGACCGTAGTGCAACAATCGCGACCGACCAACAACACAGAGAGATAAACTTTAATAATATAAATATAATGAAAATAATTATCGGCGTTACATAACACAGTTAATATGACAATAATATAAAAAAGAATATAATAAGTAATTAAAATTCACATATATACAGTTGGGAATATAGAAAAGGGAAGCAGATAAGGAAAAATGGACAATGCCGCCGTGCAGATTAGCTCGCGTATATATCGGGTTCTTCACTAACAGTCCGCGCAAACAAGTATCATTTTATAGTTCATTTTCAATTGCGCAGTTATCGATCGGGTCAAAAATTTTTAAATTAAATAATGATTTATTAAACAATAGTACAATAACACAATAGGTGTATAAAAAATAGATAAAAACCTATTCGCAGATCTACTAAATGTATATATAAAATGTCATTAAAATCGGTTAAGTTGTTTGGGAAGAGTATGGTTACAAACACTGTAATACGAGATTTTTATATATATAGATATATATGTGAACACTCTATTCTAAAAGGTTAAGGTTTGACTCTATAAAACGTAATATATTAGGTTTTAATAATAATTTAATAGGTGAGGATAAAGTCTACGTAGGTACGTGCATAAATAAAGTCTTGCCTTGAACCAATCAGAATACGGTCTTTACTTTTATTTCGATAGAGATAGTACATAAATATAATTTTTTTTTTTATTCATCTGCATTAGTTATGTGTTGAACATTAAGTAAAGTAAATTGTGTTTATTGTATTTATTGAAATTAATTAAACGTATTTTAGAAAAAAATCAAACAAAAACACGTCGAACGTCTTTCAGAACCAGAAGAATATTACTAAGTTTTCAGTAATATTTAAAATATATATTTTATTTTTGCAAAAAGAACGTTTAATTAAACATGTTGTCACTGGTTTCAATAATTGGTAAATCGAAATTTGAATTTCAAAATAAAAAATACGTTTCAATGAGATAAGGCCCAAAAGTATTCTAACCGAACCTATCATAAAGGTCTATACAAGTGTGTGAATAATATTGTTTTTGGTAATGCTTTTCAGAAGGAAGTCTAAATATAATGAAGATTAAAACATAGAAAACACGAGGAAATATATGAAGAAACTTTTGGATAGATCTTTGTAAATTAAAAAATAAAATCACTTTTTGTAATTAGAAGACTTATTATTTTATTGTAACTTGATTCGTTCCCAGAACTGCCCAAGAACTGCAATAAAAATTAAGATACACAATATAATATTTTCACCAAACGATACTTTTTAATTATAGATAATAAATGAATAAATTTATTATCTCTGTTTTTTATACTTATTTAATCACATAATTGAAGAATGGATCTTCGTAGGAAAAAAATTGTTGTGTCCGTATATAATATTGCCTACATTTAGCCCCTTTTTTGCAGCTATCAAAATGTGATAACATTGATAAAACGATAACATCATTTTTATTATAATAGTTTTATATATTGCTCAATTAAAATTAAAATAGTTAAATAAATTTAATAATACACAATTCAAAAAAAAAATTCAATATAAGTAATTTAAAATTTAAAAATACACAATTCATTGCGAATACTTCAAGCGAAAATATAATACAAATGTTATAATTAGGTTTAATATTTTGTATTTTTGTTATAAAAGCGTACCTAACTGTTTAAAGTTTAAACTATGGGTTCCATCAACACAGATTTAGTCATTTCCAAATACAAAAATTATCTTTCCTAAATTTGTAGCAAAATCATCTTGCATAGTATTTAAAATACAAAATTGGATTTTTAATATATTTTTCTAGCTATTAGGCCCATAATTGGGCCATAACACTCATACTATAAACATTTCAATGCTGTTCCTTCCACAGAATCTTGGACATCATTTAATACCTTTTGAATAGGAATCAGTATAGATGGTAAGTATAGTAGTATATAAAATAAAATAAGCTACCTGTCAAATATAGATAGGTACCTGCCAATTTTGCTCTATCAGCTGTAGTAAACCTTAATTTACCATATTCATTTTAGTGCCATAATTGAGCATTGCTGTATCTTACTATTAATTCATTGTCCTCGTTTAATAATGATTAAAATATGGTATCTTGAACCAATGGAGTATCCACGGGGGTGGTTTTGGGGGTTCAAACCCCCACCTCCTTAGGCTTATTTTTTAATGTTATTTTTAATAATTTCTTGCGTTTTGTTACAATCAATATCAATAGATCAGTTGCGTTTAATATTAACCAATTAACCAATTATCCAAATAAGAAAATGTAATATTATATACACGCAGTGGCGTAACTGGGAAAATACCTAGGGGGGCAATATAATATATTTATTATTACCAAAACCCTGACACCCCTCCCCATCACCAGTTAAAACATATTTTTATTGTATGTATTTTATACACTATATCTAATTGTTTGATTTTACATAAGTCTTTTAACTCATTTTATGGTTTAGATAAACATAAATTGTAGGTAGCATGTACTAGGTACCAATATTGTTAAATAATATTTTTAAGAGTTCATTAATAAAAGATGCTACTTGTACTGTTGGTTTATCGGGGGGGAGGGAGAATTATACTTGTATCTCTCAAAAAAATGGTCAAAGGGGGCACTTGCCCCCCCCCACAATTACGCCACTGTATACACGTAATAACGTTCTCTATAATACGGGTGATCATAAATATTGTCATTGTATATTATAGATTAGAAGAGCATATATTAGTTATATAATTAGATATTCTAGGTATTTTTCACAAAACATTAATCACAATCAATAAGTACTATTATTTTGATCTTGTAAATATTATAGTATTTCTTTTTTTCTTATCTGAGAAGTTGTTTGAACAAGTTGACGTCTTTACATATATAGTCTTACGTCTCACAGAATTAAAATGGTAAGTGTTAACAAAATTAATTAATTTTATAATACTAAATAATTTTTTTCAAATATTGTATCATATACTGTATAGTATATTATATTATAAATAATAGATATTATAAAATATAATTTGTGTTTTATAATTAAATAATTTTAAGATCATTCGGAAAGTGATAAAAAACCATCGGGAAAAATTGATTCTTTTTTTTTACCTATGTTAAAAAAACAAAAAGTAAACGTATAAATGTAAATTTTATGAAATAAATTTTAAAATATACATATAGATAATAATATTATGTTATAGATATATTTTTATTCCTGTAACCACCCCCATAAAGTCATTCTGGATAAGCCACTACTTTGAACTTAGAGGTATGGAGAAATATGAGAGTAATAAAAATGTTATATTTTTTATTACTTTTGAATTGTACCTTTTAAATGACGATCGTAAGTGAATATTGTGTTTTTTTTCGAATTGTGTATTATTAAATTTATTTAACTATTTTAATTTTAATTGAGCAATATATAAAACTATTATAATAAAAATGATGTTATTGTTTTATCAATGTTATCACATTTTGATAGCTGCAAAAAAGGGGCTAAATGTAGGCAATATTATATACGGACACAAACAATTTTTTCTTGCGAAGATCCATTCATCATAATTGCGTTGGTTGGTTAGACTGATAAATTGAGGTTATAAACTGTTATCATTTTATCAATTCAATACTTCACTGATTATCAACATGTGTGTTTGATTTTTGTGTTTAAAAAATATTATCTGCTCCCTTTTTTAGCATCGGTAAATTTTTAATTTACCTTTATTATAAAATGTTTAAAACTAACGAGAGTAATGCCATTGGATTTTAATAGAGATTTCTAAGGAAGTACTACGATTTAAATATTACCATGAATTTGGAGGAGTATGAATTTAAAGACAGAACAAAAGTGAAACGGCATCGAAAGCCAATTAATAGAACGACCAAACGAACCATAACCTTTGATGAAAAATCTAGATCGTAAGTATTATTAAACAGGAAACATTTTAATAGTAAAAAATTATAAAAGTATAGTTCCTACAGTAATCACTCTAGTTTTTTGTTGCACACCTAGTTGTTAGTACTAGTTAGAATACACTTCTAATAATTAATTAATATACAACATATTTTTAACCATTATCCAAGAGCTCATACATATTATTTTATAGTCACCTAATACACCTTTTCCTTTTTTACTCTAATGGTTTCCTAATTATTATAAAAATTGAATTTTAACAATGGCAATGACTCCATAGCCCATGGATCATTGTAACAACAATAAATAAATTATTTAAAAACTTAATTTAAGAAGCTATAGAAAAAAATTTTGTACACCATGAATATATTATTTACTTTGAAGATAAAACTTATATAGTTTCTTGCTACTGTAGTGATACATTAGAGAAATTCCCTTTTTTGTAGCAAATATTTTCAATTCATTTTTTATAAATATTGAAAATGAATGCTTATTATATATAAGTATGATTACTGTCTTTAGTATCAAGCATTTTATTTAAACGTTAACATCTATTAAATGTCATTTTAGGGAGTTTTTGACAGGATTTCATAAAAGAAAGCTTGCACGAAAAAAGAAAGCTAGAGAAGATTTTGAAAAAAAGTTAAAAGAAGAGAAGAAAAGAATCAAAGCTGAGGTAAACATTTTTTTTTTCATATATTACATACATTTTTACTATTTTGTTTGTTAATTACCCTTTAGGCAAGAGAAACTTTCAAAAAGTTGACTAATTCTCATCCATTTGTCCCAGAACCTCTTGATTTGGTTACTCAAGAATACAGTTTAGAAAATCATACTGTACAAATATGTGATTTATCAACTGATGAGATTGCAAAAAGTAACAATTGGATTGGATCAAATCAGGTTAGTAAATTCAGGTTATTAAAGTTATAAATTATTTAATGATAATTTGAAGTGTAATTTAATTACAAAAATAATATAACTGTTAATATTATAAATATTGAATTTCTTTCAATAAGCAATTGCTGTTAGAGCTGTTAGAGTTAAAAAATATATTAATATTTCAATCAATGAGATACATCTTTTTAGTAATTTAAGTTCTTTCCAGTAACAGTGAATACGCATTATATAAAAATATTAAAAATTTTTTAAATTTTTGGGTATTTTTAGGTCATTTATGAGGATGATAAAAAAAGTGATGATGATGAAGAAGTTGATAGTGAAAATAACGATGACACCGAAGATGTACCTGGCATGAGTTTTAATTCATTAAAAGAAATAAAAAAAGCAATTAAGAAACAAGCATCTGAAACTGTACAAAACAGCAAAGTATTCAAGATGAAAAATAAAATTGAACGTATTAAAGATAAAAAGAAAGCGAAAAGGAAAAAACTTTTAGAATCAAAAAGGAAAAAATGGTTGAAAAAAAAAGGAAAAAAAGTTAAATAATAGATATCAAAACTTATACTAATGCAATAACTTTTTATGTATAATATTATAATATTTATATTAAAATAATTAATGTAAAATTTAACTGGAAATATTAAACTTGTTTTCTACCTTTTGATTCAACTTAATTTGTAAACATCAAAAAATATATTTTGATTATTGTTGTGCACAGTGTAGTAGCACACAGTATAAGTCAGCTTTATTTTTATATTTTTATTTATTTATTTTTTTTAATAAAAGAAAAACAGCCTCGGTGATTATGGCCACTAGACAAATACTATTTACAAATTTAAGTTAAGTGTATTTTGTACATGTTATTGAGTATTCAATTAATTTATATTTTATTAGATAATGATGTGAATTGCATATATTTTTATTAAGAATTTTAATATGTTGACACATTGAGTATTAAATGTGATTGATTGGGTATCAAAATGGAATAATAATTTTTTTAAAAAAAAAAAAGGTTCCCTTTTTAGATTGTATAAAACTGCTTTGGGAAAAATCAATAATTTAAAATGCCTATAAACAGCACACAACAATTTAATTTTCAGGACCAAAATAACTTAATCAATATTTAAAAAACTAAAAAAAAATTAAGAAATTTTCTTATACTTAACTCAAAAAAGTCACAATATTTTAAAAATTATATCATCTCTACCGAATTTTGATATGAATATTTAATATAAATTTCAAGTTTTTGCAATTGATTATTTTATGAGTTACATAAAAAATGAAATTTGATGTTTCCAAAAACTGCAATAAAATGTTGCCAGTTTTTTATAATTTTTCTCAATTATTAAAAACAAACTGTAGTAAAATTACCTACTTAAATATCAATCAGTTATTATTTTCTATCTTTTAATGGTTATGATGATCAAAGTATTTTTGTATATTTTGAGCCCTTCAAATCCCTTTGGGTCTATGTTTAAGGTGGTATAGCGTACACATGATATAATTTTTTTTTTAATTTTTTTATTTTTCTATATTGTAAGTAATTTATATTTATTATTTCATGGCTTTTGAGCAAAGCATTGATAGTGATTGTCTACATTTTATGGTTTTTAATTAGTTTTATGTACTATTAGTATAAGGAAAAATATTCAGAAGAATGTATTTCAACTAAAGAAACAAGATAATAGATATCCCACTACTGTATGCTTCAAGGGGTTAGTAATCCAAGAAAACATTATTATGTCATATTTTCTTTGAGAAAATAAATCATATTTATTTCAGATATAAATATTTAATCGGTCGTGGCATAAGACCCAAAGGTTTCAAACGGCGTTACTTCAAGGTACTCGTATATAAACGAATTAACGACTATTGTGGTAATTTGAGAAATGAACGTCGTCTAGAATTCTCAAAAATTAACACCACACAGTAGAAATTCTTTACTATGTCCGTAACTTTGTCGTCCAGTTCATTATTTTCGAACGGTTAAAATATTCACCATACACAGGTGCCATCCGAAAATGTCTTCGTGGACTCTAGCACAGCTCCCACTAACTTGTTTGACGTAACAAGTCCACCGAGTGATGATCCAAGATGACAAAATCTCTTCCCTAGGTGTATTTTTAAGTACTTCATTCACGCTTTAGACGAATGCTCAGTAGTACGAGAATGCTGGCAAGGATCTAGAACTTAAATTGGGAGGGGGGTCATTTTTTTGGAAAGGACATATAAATAATACACTATTACAAAATAATGAAAGTAAATTATTAATTAAAATTAGAACGTTATTAATAAATACAATTTTTAATTTTTAAAATTAATTTACAAAGTTTAATTTTCTTTGTAATGTTTTTCTAAATTTAGAAATAATATCATCAACATTTATGGGTATAGTCTTGTGAATATTGAGCAAAGCGAGACCTTGAGGTGAAGCGTTCCTATCCTACGAAGCCACGTCGGGGTCGGAGCATAGCATATTTTAAGGAGTAATATTTAGGCATTTCGTATAGCATTTATATTTAAGCTGTGTCAATGTGTGAATATTCCGTTATCGCGCCACCGTAACCCGAGAGTAGAGAATGATCACATGTATAGCACATTTGTAACAATTTATTAGAACCCAAATTAGCGATTAGTGATGTCGTACGTAGCAAGTATATGGTATCAGTGGCGTGCGCAAGGAGGGAAGATAGATGATATATTCCCTCCCATAGGCTTTTTTTTTTTTTTAGTCTTAAACGTTTAAAAATGTACTTAAAAAGTCGATGGCGCAGTCATGGTTAAATAGATTACGTTTATGAACATACATCAAGACATTCCTTTGCCTACAGAACAAATTATTGATGAATTTAGTGTAAAAGCAAGAAGGATGAATTTTCGCCCTGATTGAATTTTTTTTTGTATAATTATAAAGAATAAAAATTGAAAAAATTACATTTTTATGTATGACATCTCCCCATACTAAATTCCTGCGCACGCCACTGTATGGTATAATATATAGACATATTGGTAACGGATTGACAATAATCTTATCTAAAATAAGTTATCTTTCCGTCGAAGGTCGAACATTTCCGCAGATTTACTATTTATATTATAATATATTTATATTTACTCGCCAATAATATTCTTAGAAGTTCGATGTAAATTATGATTTTATGAACAAGTGGTGATATCGTTTAAATGTAAATAAATATAATATGTTGTATAACATTTTTATCATATGAAAAAATTTAATTGAAAAAAAATTAAAAACGCAATTTATGCGTAATTTAATTTTAAATAAAAACGAAGGAGCTAATCTTGATGTTTGGGAGGGGGTCATGACCCCCCCGACCCCCCCCCCCTTGGATCCGCGCCTGCGGGAATGTTGAACACAGAACATACACATGATGCATTCGACCTGCCAGAAATCTCGAGCGAGGTCACCTGTATGACTCATGATACAATAACTTCATGATTGACTACCTACTGAATAACACAGACAAATAATAATCGGCTGTTGAAGTTACCCACAAGCCGCAGCGTAAACGTTAATATCCTGGATTTGTGGTCGCTCAATGATGAGAGCTTACATTTTGCGAAATGAATAAACACTTCAGATTTATTATTTGGCTCTGATATAATTTTAATGACAATAATCCAAATAAAACGTAAGTAATGAATTGAACTTTTAACAATTCGATCAGTAATAGTGTAATACAGTAACTTTCATTGGTCTTATTTTTTCTTTACACGTCAACTTCCCGGGAATTGATAATTATATTTTAGCAAAAATAACTCTAATCGTTATTTTTTGATCGTCCGTGTGATCAGGACCATTCTACGTAGCTCGACACAATACTTTACACGTTAGACTCGGAAAAAAAGAATCATTCATCATGTCTTAACGATACAAGTATTTTTCTGATTTCCGAGTAAGTTTTAGACTTCATGCTTAAGCTGTAATAATACCGTTTTACGTGGCCGTGCGCAGTAATTACCTTCCGTGTAAGCATACTACCTAACCTAACCTAACAATCGGTTGGAAAATTTCAACAAATCTCTGAATTCCGTCGTGATGTTCAATCCATCGAGTATCTCACATTGATACCAGTTTAGTCCATTTGATATTAGATACAATGGTTTTTTATTTTAGTTTTTAATAGATTTGTCCGCATAGCCGAACTTATAATAAAATTTCCAATAGACTTTATTGTACCAATACAATTTCTGATATGTTGAACATTGCATAGATGAGCTAGCGCTAAATGTGAAGAGTGCGCATTACAATGTACGTAAAGAGCTGCTAGATGACTTTCCCTCATAACCGTTTGAACGCCTTTGACATTTCCATTTATGGAAACAGCGCCATCATAACCCTGACCGACCATATATAAGTATTTATCGTTAATTCCAAGTGCTTGTAATGAATTTATTATTACAGAGGCTTGGTTTTGCGCAGTTTTACTGTCAACCGGTACAAATCGTAAAAAGCCTTAACGTAAAACATAATTAATAGTTTCAGTTGTCTCTACTAAGTCTAGATATCTAATACAATGAGTCAATTGCTCTATACGTGATATGTCGGTAGTTTCGTCAACAAGAACTGAAAACGACTTCGCTGCATTAATTTTACAAACTATATTGTCTTGAATTATTTTATCACAAATCTCAATAAAATTATTTTGAATTCTAGGACTAATGTACATAGCGTTTAAAGACTGATTTTTAATATGGTCAATTAAATGTTTGTCTCCGCATGACATTCGCATACGCAACAGTGCTCTAAAATTACCATCATTATAATCAGGTTCAATAACATTTAAATCAATACGACCCAAATCATTTTGCCTTCGAAGTGCTAACTCTTGTCAGACACATAAAATAATAGTTATAATAATTGGTACGAGTTTTTTCCTATTTTCAAAAATGTGTAGAGCTCTTGCGGAGTCGAATTAGGTCCGAACCGCAAAATCCCCCCCCCCCCCACCTATGTACAGCCTTGATTAAAATAAATGTATTAATATTTCATAAAGAAAATAGTTTAGAAATAATATACTAATATCAATAATCTCTAACGAGTAACGCCCGAGTATTTCTAATCAATCGGAACTGTAAGGAGACCTCTTTAAAATTATTCCTCGACAGGGCCTGGGGTAAAACGGTCCCGTTCCCCCCCCCCCCTCTCTGGCGACAGTCCTGATTGCGCGGATATACTGTTTCGCACGTGTAGGTGATCGAAAGGACGAGTAATGCGAACCTATGTATGTTGCGTATAACATTATTGATCACGACGAGGCACGCATGTGCATAATGACGTAAACGGAGTTTTACTCTAAACTCTATACGATACACGACGAAGAAAACACGGTATGCGCTATGAGCAAATAGGTGCATAGGATTCCATAAAACGAACGTCCATCTGGACGCATGGCGGTGCCCGTGTCATTGTTGCAGGTACTTGCGCGATAAAAAATACATATAAAAAAATAAAAGCGTATAAAAAAAAAAATGAATTACAACATCTATAACAAAATCCGAAGGCGGAGAAATTCACCGAGCGTCGTACGTACGCCGTACATCAATCTATTTGTATACCTCGCACGATTTCCGATTATTGTTGTTGTTGTTATTATTATTATTACATTCGGGTGTCATAATGAATAGCCTATATAAACCCACACGCAGTCAATTAATATTTTTCAATCGCGCACCGTTTCCCGAACATACAGTGCCCCGTGTGTAATACGCATTCGTAAGTGCGCACGTTTGATTGACGAAAACAATGAGCGCGCGGTAGAAAATTAATTAATAAGTAGACTACGGGGACGACGACGGGAGACGAGGTGGGAGAAAAAAAAACGAAGGAAAAAGGAGAAAAAAGGAGACGAATTAACCGTGAGTTGGGTCCGAAAAGCCGGTGAATACTCGGAATATTTTTAAGACGCGAGGATTACGTTTAGGTGTCGCGGTCACGTCAGATGGACG
The DNA here is from genome assembly GCF_003268045.1 of Sipha flava. Lineage (NCBI taxonomy): Eukaryota > Metazoa > Arthropoda > Insecta > Hemiptera > Aphididae > Sipha > Sipha flava. The sequence goes on from NW_020271729.1 coordinate 1,111,469, forward strand.
CACGTGCGCTTTTATACCATGACACACGTTTTCGATTTTCCAGCGTCGTATATTCTTGTATGTGTTTTTTTTTATCATTATTATTATTATAAATATATATTATATTTTAAATTATGTCTCGTGGAATAATAACCCCGGAGTGTTTGGAGATTCATCAACCGCGCGTTGTTATTGTCGTTTTTATTATTACTATTATTATTATTATTATTATTATTATTACTGTATATATATATATATATATATATAATGTGTGGAATAAAGACAGGTTGCCCGGATAGGTAAACAATGGATCGTTTCGGGTCGAGTTCACCGTTGGGTATGAATTTTTCCATCAGGAACACAGCAAGCCACCAAGAACAATCACGGGTCCGGGGGTCGTGTAATAATAATCAATATAATATTCTATTATATTATATTATTATATCGTGTACGTTGGCCACAGTGTATATACGCATTTACAACGGAGTTAAAAGTAGCACCGGCTTCGGGTGAATTTCTCGGATCCAGAACCGAACACCGTTTCGTATATTTGTACGCGGTGGCTGCATAATATCTCGTACAGCTATACTGCGCATACATCATAAATAAATACACAACATGTAATATTACGTTACCGAACGTCATGGAGATATAGATTCGTTTTCAAGGTGGCAGAATGGACGATGGAGTATTCCTTGTCTGAAAACGAAATCGGAACATCGTAATATTTGTGAGCTGTGTCAACACACCCCTCTCCCCCGTAACTCATCCTCGTTACCACCCAACTGGATCACTCGCAGATTTGCTCGCGTTAATAATATAATTTTAAACGTTCGAAAACTTAATTAATTTTTGTATCATAATAAATTCATTAGCACTTTGATCCTAATTATTCATTATACTTTTCAATACATTATGTTATTGCGCGATCTTATAATATACTCGGTAATTATTTCCAGTCATCTACGATCTCGAATACAATATATAGTTAAATAGTTAAGGCACAGACGTACAGTAAAATTATGGTATCTACAACAAAATATTATTATATAATAAATAAATAAACGATATTTCTCTCATTTGTTTATATGTTCATACATAAGAACATATATGTATATTTAAATTATTCAAAACGAATGAAAATATGCCCGTTGTACAAAAGGGTGGGCGCTTTGGTATTGACGTAAAATATAGGATTAAGTGTGGTTGGATGATACGGAGAAAAGCGTCAGGCGTTTTGTGCAATAAGAGAACACCAATAAGACTGAAAGGTAAATTTTACAGAAGTGTAGTGAGACCAATTATGTTATATGCCAGGGATGGCAAATCCGTGACACGCGAAATTTTTTACTATTATATATTATATAATATATAATATTATAGGACATATAATATAATATAATATAATATAAATAATTAACAAAGCAATATTATTATAATTATTGTTATTATTTATTATATATTATTATTATTATTATTATTATAACTTAAACTAACCATTTTATACTAATAAATTAATTATACAATTAAATTATAATATAACAAAATATAATATTTTTAATATTCTTTTCATGGCACGCTCTATAAAAAAAAAAGGTAATTTTGGGCACGCAATGTTCAAAAGGTTTTCTATCCCAGTTATAGCATTATTAGCACGCTAGTAAATATACGTAATGTATAGTAAATGTTTGAATAATAATCAGCTTATTTTATGAACACCACAAAAAACACGTAAAAAATATATGAAATTGATTTATTATAATAATTATATATATATATATATATATATATATATATATATATTAATTATATAAGAGTTGATTTTTCATCTAAAAAAAAAATTTTATTCTAATATTAAGATTTTTTTTTTTTTACCTGTTAACGGAAGAGACTTTAACGCGTGGACTTAGCAGCCAATTATTTCCCCCGACTCGCCATAAGCAATAAGTATACATTTAATAAAATACATTTTCCTACATAATTTAGAGTAAATGATGTGTATGTGTCTGTTTTTTGTCGTGTATCTTTTGTATTGAGTGCTGCAATTATCTGTTATCAATTGTATATTCTATAGGTTTTAATATTTATACTTGTACGTAAGATTTTAGATTTTGTTCAGGTATACTTACGTACACACAGAGCCTATTGCATAACATATAGAAATGTATACAAAGACTAAAGCGTGGTTCCAGTTTAACGGACAAGACAATATATAATATACACGCATTATTATAATATAGTATTTTACATTATTATAATACACTATACCTATAATGTATACTATAGATACGTATTATGCACTTATACATGCACATTGTATTCGTTATAACAACTCGAGGCCTACACCGTCAACATTATATTGTTAAATACATAATATATGGATCTTCGTTTACATTCGCAACGACTTAGAATATCACATTATGTGTTCGTGCGGCCCTCTGATATACACGCGACAAGCAGGTCCCCACAGATAAAATACTGGAATCGGCAATTTATGGTTTCATACAGAACTTCGTAACATGCACAGGACAAAGCTACAGAAACACGTATCTGATAGTATTTGTGCAGACTGTGAAACGTATAACAAAACGTATACAGTTACTAAATAGGTGTATAAATAACAAGTTCAGAGCATGAGATTTAACACATTCGTTACGACGGCAATTATTGGCTGTTTTGTTCTTTTCGTTCGAACACACACACAAACACCGCACGTGTTGACTTATATATAACAAAATGATAACTGTGGCGGGATAATCGGTTGCAATTATAGTGGTTATTAATTAATTTCGATTAAACTATTTTAAAATTTTAAGTAATGTATGTTATTTTATGTGAAAATTGATTTTAACCGAACCGTGTTTGCAGAACACAATGCAATTAAATAGCAATGATTGAATTAAATAAATGTAAATATTTTCTTTATTATTATTTGAAAAATCTACCAGATTCAACAATTAGGGTTATTAGCCAACGTTATTACAGAGCTATTTTATATACAGATTTGTTAATATTTATAGTAAATTTCAATAAATATTTTTTTTATGTTTTTAATGTAATAATTATGCTGATTAATTTAGAGTTTATTAATTGGATTACATTTTAAAATTAACTCGATGGTTGTTGGAGTTTGTTCTTCTTTTAGGATTTCTCTGGTATTGCGCGGCAGGCTAAGAGTTGTGTGTGCGTTAGTGCGTATATGGAACATTCTTTAAGTATGTGTTTTATTGTAATACGTACGACATGTATATTGCATATAGGTGGATGAAATTTGCTGATTATAAGGAAATACGCAACATAAGTGTGTCAAATTCATATACTGGTAATTTAATTATCTTGACGTCGGCTGAGATCTGGAGGTTTACATCAATATTTTACAGAACTTTTGGTGTATTTTAGTTTTTTGGTGTATTGATAGAGGTGCAGAGTCTCAGTAGTGTTATCATGACAAGATAGTTTTATTTTTCATTTGTGTGAAAATACCATTAGGGAGTATTTTTTTTTTATAATTTTATTAGATGTATTTTTGCTTGCTTGTAATATTCATAAATATAATCATTCTTTAATTTATAAGTTTTAATGTTATGCTTATTTTATTTTATTGCTTGATCTGTCGGGTGGTATTACTGAATACCCTCCCTCTCTTTTATATCAACGCTATTCTCCATCAAAAAAATTACTTATTGTATAAAATGTTTGTATAGATTGTAATTATTCTTTTAATAAAAAAAAAAAAGTTTTAATTTTAGACCCTTAACCTGTAAAATCTATTTGAAATATAAATAAATATCGCAATTTTTTTAAAAAATTGTTAATCATAAATTATTTTAACATCCGAATAAAATTACTAAATGTAGGGTTATTAAATTTAGAAGGTGAACTTTCACAATAGTACATCATTTTTTCTTATTATTTTTTATTTATTTTTTTCTAGTAAAATGCATAAAAAAATATGTGAATGTTAAGTGAAAGCTTAAAATAAAAATGTTTAACAGTCTAAAGTTAAACAGTAAAAAATACCCATTAAGAAATATTATTTATTTTTTGCAATAAAGGTAAGCTGCATATAGCTTCAATAATATTTATTTCAAAATGTATTTTTCCATAATAATAATATCATATATTATAGTAGAAATGTTGTATCGTTTTTTATTGTTAGTTGGATATTATATTATTAACAAAGTAACTGTAATACCTGAAGGTAATTGCTCTTCAATTGCACAAATCTATTAGTGATAATCTTGATGAGTTATTCGCTAAAACAGTATAAATATATTATAATATATGTTAACAGATTTATATAGCAAGAAACATAAAAAATACAGCTCATCATCACTTGTTACGTCAATTATTTCATATTCAATACATTTATTAGTCCTCGAAAGTTTTTATTAGATAAGTACTCTGGTGTATATGTAGTATAAAAAAAAATTATCGGACTGTTATGAAACGCATAATACAAGGAACGTGACTGTTATAAATGTCTATTTCATCGGATACGTGACTATTTTATTTGTCTGAGGACATAAAACCATGTACCCAGCAGAATGTATATATATTTTATAATAAATTATAAATTCTCGATGGAAATCGAAACTAATTTGTCCTCTAGGTTTATACTTAAGTATGATTTAACACGCCAAGATCATTTTATATAATAGTCATGCGATCGCCTTTTACAAGCCCACGTTTTTATAATGAATACCTAAATAATCCCTTGGTCTTCATCATTTTTTTTTCCTTCTATCCTTTCTTCTTTGTAAGATCGCGTTTATAACAATTAGTTTCGACACGGTTTTGGGGGGATGTGATGGATATCATGAGTAGTATAATAATAATAGTAATGATAATATACTATAGCTAGTGGCAAAGGGTGGAGATTTTGACGGGTGCGTGATGTAATGCGGGCACGTATATTTTTTTCCACCCCGTATACTTATACATATATTTATAAATATATGGTAGCACGTACATTATAGTGCGGTTGTATATGGGCGAAAAAAAATTATGTCTATGGGCATGTTATTCACTGGAAATAAAGACGTACCGCGGAACAATCCGCCTCTTGCCGGGCGGCGCGCGAGATATCCCTAATCCGATATTATTATAAACACAAATCCCTTAACCCGAGCAGAAGAGACGGCCGCAGCGTTTTGTAGTACACCAATTGCCATAAACTATGCGTTCCGATCCAGTTTATACAGGGAGGCGAATGAGAATAACAGTTGCCCACTGCAGTTTTATCCACTATGCATTGATAATTCCTATCATCATTGGTTTGCCACGCATTCTACACGGCGGCACCTGCCTCTGTTTTCTTCACTTCCATATTATTACACTATACGTGCACAAATACACACACACACATTACGGAGTTCCATTATATATATGCATGTATGTGTGTACAATCGAAATGGAATATTGCAGCCAGAGGCACGACTGTAACCATTAGAAAAGATAAAAATCTAATAACAATACCGGAACGTCTGATCTGTAGAACTATTTGATCCGTATAATTATTTGTGTTTAATTCCCAAAATGCTACCGGGTTGAAGGCGGAATTTGTTTAAACGATTATTTTTTCGTTTTTATGTACAGTAGTTTGTGCATCATTTCACGCAAGAAACGTCTGAGTTTATGTAAATACATACATGATACGCCCGGGGAGGTCTGGCTACTTGCGGGGAAAATGGTCCAATTGAAACGAAGGTATAATTACTAACGTTTGCGTACGACATACGGCATGCACATAATGTAACGTAATTTTGTCGACCGCAGGAATTACGATGCTATGGACAAAGTGAATAATTTCGGTAACGATTTCGGTTGGTTTAATAAATTATAATATTATTTTATCCCATAAGATATTGTACTGTATACTCGTATGGTTAAACGGTTACCAAATCGATTGTACACGTTTCATATAATACGGACAAAAAAATTGTACGTTATTGTCGCGATAAACGTGAGGTTTTCAATAATATTACTATATACTACTACTACTATACTTATTACTACTATATTATCACTATACTTATTTAATATCACATCTCCGCCTATTAATAAATATCCAGTGGTATCAGTTTTGCAGCAGATAACAAAAAATTAAAAACCAATATTAAAATGAAGTGATCAAAAGCGAGATTTTAGGTTTAACATCATCTGTCGTGTTCTTAATTTATTTGAATATTTGAATAATCAATAATTTGATTAAATGCAATCATTATAAGAGTATGTTAATATTATGTATTCGTAACTCAATATTCGTATTACTTGTGTAGAGAAATTAGTGACATTTTTTTCCTTTTATCTTTAACGGAAACATTTATAACTCCCACGTAGGTATAATACCAATTCGATAATTTATTTTTTCTATTTACCACCATAATTATATTAAAGATAAAATAATAACAATATTGCCAGTATTAATTAGTTTCGAATTAATGCGTTAAGCATTGTTCACAATAAACATTGTCTATATTTTTTTAAATTTTTTTTTTATTCATTTTAAAGACAAGCTATATCTACATATTAATTTTTACAATAAATCAATGTGACTGACACGCATATGATGATTGAAGTAGTGACTCCCTCGTGGAGTTTAATTCAGGAGTTCACCCGCCGGTAAAACTCACATTTTATATACATCGAAATTGAAAAATTAAAAATTTTTTATATACGACGTAATAAGGAGTGTTTATAACATTTTGTTACGAGATACGACCGTAGAGGGTAGAATATACTTGAGTTAAGGTCTTCAGAGGGGTTGGTGCTTATAATATCCGAGGAGTGTCTGTAGTAATGCGATAAATGCGACAACACACGCGCGTGGACACGTGCACACACACACACACATACGTGAAAATGTATAATTGTACACTATTGAAACGTCAACACGATCGGGAAACCGTTTTGGATTTCATTGCGAACAACAGCGTTTCATTGTACCCGGCAATACGAATATGATATTTATGATATCGCAATAATGTGATAATTTTGTATTATACGTACAAACGGTTCGCGACGTCGTTGCACACCAACGCATATACATATATTATACATACTTATACGGTACGATCTCCGCGGTCACGACACGATCACGTTTTATTTGTACTCACGCTAAATAAACGACCGAAAGACCCGCGTAGCAAGACTAGGACTCCGGCCGAGGTCCGCTGCTGCGGGCTTATTATAACACTAGAACCCAACTGTACATACACGGTACATACATATATATATATATACATATATACACATATAGGTAGGTTAGGTACCCCTCGTAGGTTCGTGACGATTGTGTTATTTAGGGAACGGTTCAATTGACTTAGGCGTACAATTGGCTAATGCTTTGATTGATGATTTCTCTTCTCTTCTCGTCTCGTCTCTCTCTTTTCCCGGTCTCTTCTCTTCCTCGTGTCTTTTCGCTGTACACACCACCCGTACAATAATACATCATGTGATATTTATATATTACCGTGTCCGTTGCGTACACGCATAATGGTGATAAACGCGGGGCAGCAGGACGATTAATAATCCCGGAAAAGCATTATCGTTCCTTAGGCGCTGGTCGTCTCGTGTGCGTGTGCCTTTATACCGATACGTGCATACGTGCGTGTATACGATGTGATGGTCGTTATGAGGCACGCACGTGAGGCAGAACTTTTAGGGGTCCAGAAAGATTTGATTTTCTCTGCCCAAAATGACCTTGCTTTTTGCAATAACGAAGGATTTCGAATACGGTTTTAATGCATCTAAGACATCGAAATCGTTTTATTTTCAATTACCTTTTAGTTTAAGATCATTTTATTAATCTTTAAACAATAAAGGATTACAATTCATGGACGGGTACGTTAAAATTACGAGGATGGGGTATAGACCCCATTGATTTCCTATCTGGTTACGTGCCTGGATATAATGTATACACATTGACCTATATCAGGCGAATATTACTAAAACGTTTCGATGTAGTATCATTTTATTCTGCATGCTAATTTTCTAAAAAAACAAGTGCTAGTGCGTGTTCATGTACTGTGTGCGCATTATATATCTTATAATATTATAATTATCATGCAAATATTGTATCGTAAATTATATCAATTATATTATACGAATACGTTACGGATTTGTGTTACGTGGTCGTCGGTTACCCGTTATTACCCGCGTTATCTCGAACTTTTCACATTATAATATTTTTATAATGCCGTCCGTTTATTGTTTTGAAATTGCATTTTAAAAATTTTGAAATACCTTTAGTAAATCAGCTACAGAATCGTGAAAATTATAAATACACGTTCATAATTTTCAAAACAAATTTCATACTTCAACGGTATATTTCACAGTATTTACATACTATATGTGTGTGTGTGTGTGTGTGTGTGTGTGGACACGGAAGTATGTGGGAAAGTTATACCGAGCGCAGTTAAAGCGGAGCGTTTTAATAGATTTCTTTATGCCTCATTTACCGGTAATCGATGTTCACTGAGCAGTCATTACATTAAACCAACGGTCAGACCGAGAATATCAAGCATCTAAACCTTTTACAGCGTTGTTTATTTTGTAATTTATAATGTTATAATGGTTTGTATTAGATTCGGTATGTGATTATCGACAAATGACCGAAAGTGGTAATTTAATAGGTGATTCATGATTTATATTTGTCTAAAATAAATACAGGTACACTTCTCTGTTTAATATAAACTATTACAGCGTAGGACACGTAGTTCAGAAATTTTTTTTGATAAAAAAAATGTTAATGTTGATGTATAATGTTTTAGAACAAAAAAAAAAACCTACATAAAATATACTACGTGTATGCAGTATGAAACGAAAGGTTTGTTTAAGCATTCGTGAACGATGTGGAATGTCGAGTAATTTTAATCGCATCACTGGATTTGATTTCGTACGTGGTTACTCTATCGGAAAACGATTGATTTGTCAAAAACAGCCACCTCAAAGGTTGGAAGTATGTAATCGCTATTCAATTTCAAAACTTTCGTCAGCGATATGCTACGCCATGAGACTTTCGGTTCCATTCGGAAATTGACGGAAATCGCGGTCTCCAGATAACATAGGTCGCAGTTACGGTCAGTTGGTGTCCGAAAAAAGTATGAACCGATAAAACGATTACTCCGTGGAAGAGGATCTATTGCGGCATTTGTCTGTATTATGTTAAACGATTCGTCCGTTTTGACAACGTTTACGATTGCGTTCACAGTGTTTTATTTTGCGTACGAGTGCGTTGCATTCGGTGTCAATCGGCGGTTTCCCGGTCGTACGAAGGAGGCATCTATCGGATCCGATCGACGGCTGGTACCCAAACCGAACGGCGCGCGACGTCTCCGCGCACGCGTCACACGCTGTTCGGATAACACGTCCGGACGGTGACGTTTTGGACGTGCGCGGGCCGAGTCGTCATTCGAAGGGCGAATTCTCCGCGCAGCGATCGGTAACCGTATTTAACGCCGATCAAATGGACGTGCCGCCGGGCGGTTATAATACAATGCGCGCACAAGCACGTGCTTCGTACACACACACACACACACACACACACATACACACGAGCTCGTATAAAGCGACCATTGTTCGGTAAAGTGTCCAAGGACACTTTCGAGAATATTATGTCAACTCGCCCTGCCAGTGTCAAGGAAATAATAAAAACAATGGTCCGCCTGACCGAGGGCAATGAACACACGCACGGCGAGCGTGTACATCGACGTAAAACGCGTTTAGCAATGTAAACGCATATGCAAATCGTGTACATCGAACAACGATAATGGAACCACGCGGAAGACGGATCTCGAAGCGGTCGGATACAACTTGCAGTTGTCGACTCTCTGATGGCCGCCGCGGGGTAGTCGATGCGTTTACGAACGTCAGATGTCAAAACATATAGCGCTATTAAAACTTTCGAGGGTTACCGTTACGCGATCGATTGATAAAATTGTTGTACTATATTCGGCGTTCGTATTACGTTGATATTACCGCATGAAACAAGAGTCTTACCGTTTTTCGTACGCAAAGTGGGTACGTTATCGAACCTTCAACTTTCGTTTTGATCTCCGGTCGAAAATCCTATTTTTCATCACGTTTACTATATTTTGTTCAAAAACTCCGAGTGAGAATTTCAAAGCTTATTCAACGCAATCTTATCCTTAATGATGATTAAGTGAAAAATAGGTTGTTGTTTTAATGTTCAAACGAAGTTATAAAAAGAAAAGAAAATTTGTAATTATTTTCAGTTTATGATCAAATATAACTTAAATTTTAATTTTTTTTTTTAACCGTTTAATCGCTCAATCAATTTTTAACACATACTTTCGCAATATTTGTTACTATACAGTGTGTTCAACGATAAAGGTAACATGAAATGTTTCTAGCACATCACCAGGTTCTTTTTTCGGGTTTTTTTTTATCTGGAATAGTAATTGGCGTCTTAGCTATTTTTATATAAGTAAATAGTTAATCGTATGCTAAATATTACTGAAGGACTCGAAGAAAATAAACGTAAGTTAGAAGACTTTGTTTATTCGTTTAGATTGTACAAAATCAGTGTTCGGTGACTTTTAGTTTTCGAATACAAGAACATGGACTCATCCTTATAGTTTGTTAAATATAAAAATTATAAGAGTTTAAGGTCTTTGGAAATAGAATGGTTAAGAAAAATTTAACAGTGATAAAAGTGAAATATAACAAAAGAACACTTGGTTATTTCTCAAACTTGTTTTGTTCACCATTGGTTGAATTTGTTCTTATCATGAAAAAAAACTATTTTATAATTCATTCCTACATTATGTAAATACGCTTTAATGAATACTAAGGTTGAAAAAAAAATATAAACAATAAAAACTGTTTATGCTTTTTTTTTTAAATATATGCTACTTAATGTTTTGTACTAATCTAATGTTTATAGACACTTTTTAAGTTCATTTAAGTTTTGTGAGATTAAAAATGTCGTAAAAACTAACTGCTGTTGTACATTGTTGTCTGTTAAAGGCCCACTGGAAACAAGAATGCTTATGATTCATAGACTAGATCATATACGATTAAAACGCATATGATTTACATATTATACAAAACATGTACATACACGATGTAGCATGCGCTTGAAATGTTCCAATACATTAATAGTATTCACAGAGTCAATTATTACGTATTATTAAAAAGTGACTACATAATTCACATTTAATTGGACGTCGTATTTGAGCATTTTTTTTTTTTTAATATCGTGATATTAGTATGAATTTACTTGAACGTAAAATTATTGTTTTTCAGAATTTTTATACCCTAAAGCCTAGAACCACGAAGAACAATATATTTATATATTTATATTATGCGTTGATTACGTTGATACAAAGTACTGTTTAATGACCGTCTATAAAAGATAAACGTATACATGGCAAATACGTTTAAAATGTAAGCGGCAATACGTTATAATTTCGTGCGCACAATACGTAGCGGCAGTGAACTGCAATAAATTATCATACGAATCGATCGAATTCTAGTAGAGCGGATCTGAAGAGGGCGGGGGAGATTATGAAAATCAATTTTGCTGACTGCACGGGATGTTTGTACGCGAATTCACCGACCGCGCGCGAATACACCACTCTCCGTATCCTATAATTAGCGTAACCAACAACTCTGTACAGATGTTATTACACGAAGAATAATACTATCGCACGTGCATACACGTATTGCTTGTAAACGGACAGCGATGCCGCCGCCGGTCCGGTACACTTCACAGGTGGGTACAAATTATTACGATAACGTTAAACACGTACACGATGCATATAGGCACTAGGTATTATCGAGGACGTTATGTAGATCGTAAGAGATTCTGTTTGTCCTCCGATCGGCTTTGAGCCGTCGGGTGCGCCGAGACTGCGCGCACATACTACGACTGTACACAACGTAAGTGCGTACACGCGCGTACGTAAAAAATAAAAAAAAATAAAAAATAAAAAAAAGTCCACCCCCGAAGGGCCTGGCTATTACCTGCTCGCGCGGTCGCTCGTACACGTGCACGGGCAAGTGTTGAACTCGATGACTGATGGCGCGAACGCACGCGCATCAGTCCGTATCCCGTTTCACCGGTAACGTACCCGCCAGGCGGCCGCGCGTAAGAAACCGGTACCCTCAGCGCCCCAACACGACTCGCACTTGCCCTCGGGCATTGTGCGCGTGTGTGCGTCTGTGCGTGTGTGTGTATGCGCGCGCGTACGGGGCCGGAAAGTGGCGTGCGCGATGATTGACGGCCATCGATTACCACTCCGGGATCGATACACATGCACTAAAAAATGTATTTTCAGATATGTGTGTGTAGAACGCGTAACGATGATTTATAATAACATTTCGTATTCAAATTGAGAAAAATGCATAAAGAGTTCACGCGAATGCGATGCGCGTCCGACGAAAATTCGTATGGTACCCTTGAAACAAGCTGAAATTCCCGTCGGAAATCGGATCGTAAATTAAGTGCACGTATGCGAATTAATTTACGGCCACCACGCTTGCGCCTGGTGCGGTTGCGCATTACATACGGACACCGACGTGCACGTATTTATCATCATCATTATTATTATTATGCACGACGATCGACCCGTACGAACAATCATTGTTTTCTACACAACAATAGTTGCCGGTTCGAAATGCTCGTCTTAGCGCAGCATCTTGTACCACGCGTCGGATCATACCGTTTTATGCGTTATTAATCGCGAGGTAATTAAAGAATTAAAAGGACCGAAAAATTGTCATCTCTACGAGCACGACAACGTTCTTTCTATTCGATCGTAATGGAAAAATGTTGTACCTAGCGTTCTCTGTGTTATAATTTTAAATACGTCCATGTTCGTGTAACGTCTAAACAATACAATAAAACCATGCGTTTAATATTTATACGTATACGTATACGTACGGCGACGTTGAGAAAAGAAATCAACATCTCAGATAGGCGACTGTCATATCCGTCAAAAACCGAATCGTTTCTTGACGGTGTTCTAACTGCACCGCTGTGTAATCGAAATGCGTTAAGTGCAGTGACGTGTACATTATACTCTATCCATCAAATAGCTTCACATGTCAAATATTACCCGTTATTAGTTGAATTACTACGTTTATATTGACGTCTTATTAATATTCATCCAAGTGGTTGTAACTACAAGTATATTTGTTTCATATAAGTTACTTATATACGAGTACATTATCATACGCGGAAAATCGTGAATAAAATATTCTCTGAACAGAAAAGACAAACGGCCGAATTCGAGTACACTCTATTGTGAACGATTTCGATTCGGACGGAAATTTGTTCAAGTTCGACGTGTGTACAAAAACTCACGGATTTGGTCTCATACACATGTATATACTTGCAGCTCGGTGACTTTAACGATAGAAGTGCACGTACATATGAGAAAACAAAGCGTGAATGACGTGAGTGATCGGTAGAGGTGAAGTACCGAATGGGTTCACATATCCGTGTGTATAAAGCCTTTTGCCATGTACGTTGAACGAGTTAGGTGAGGTTAGGATTTACATTGATACACACAGTGCGAGGCAAATTAAATGGAAGTAAAGATGAAATTGAAAGAAATAAAAAAAAATTTAAAAAAAATACTCGTATGTAAAACAGAGTAGACGTACCGGCTGACTCGTCGAACTGACACACAAAAGCTTTTGTTTTTTTTCCACTCCAATATTCCGGTCGGTGCCCATTATTCAGCGCTTGTCTTCGTCGTCGTAATCTTTCTTACTTAACCATTATTATAATAAAATATAATAAAATACGAACTCACACATGCGCAAGTAGCGTATACGTAATCTATTTTGTTTTATTGTTTATTTTTTTTACCATCATTAACATTTTTTTTTACATGTTAGCGATATTATAATACACGCATAAGGGCACGACGGTTCGTAGCGCGTGCTATCCCCGACTGACCACCGTAGAATAATGCTTATCTTTACACGTGTATATAATATAATAATATGTATTATATATTTACTTCAGTCCGATACTCGCCGATGCCGGTACAATGACCCCGGGGCTAACCGGTAACGCGGTTATATTTAAGTACCAGACCCTATTTTTATCTGTACCGCGGCACATACGGTGTGCAATTTAAGCGTGTGTGCTGTGCAGGCCTAAGGTTTACGGAAAATTATGTTTCAAAAATATGCCAGTAGCTAGAAATATTTCTCAGAAGTTTTAAAACTTTAAAATTTAAAAAAATAATTATTTTTTATATATATATTTCATAATTAATTATTTGACAATTCGATGTGGCAGTGAAGTCCGTAAAGCAGTCCGAAATGTTATGAATAATAGCACATGGTAAGTGCGTACACGTTGACGACTGTCGATAATCGTCATCATTGTCATTCGCCTGGGGGGTAGGTATTATTACATTCGTTGGTACCACTATTCTAAACCGGAGGAGCAGTCGATCGAGTTGAAGGAGTGCCTGTATATATATATATATACATATAATAATGAATACATTATAATGTGTTGAGATTTTCGTTTTAAATAACTATTATTTTTCGTGTACCAAACGACTCGGACGAACAGTTATATTACGACGAAGATTGAAATCGATTTTTACGCGACCATATTTTAATACTGTACGCTTTTTAATGATGCTTTCTGCCTATAAATATTGCAACCGAAACGAAAAACATACAATTTAGGTATGTGTTTACGGGTATGTGTGTATATAATCTTCAAGTGACGTAATACGTTGGTAATAAAAACACAACGAATACGAATACTATAATTATGCGTAATATAATAACGTCATGTTGTTCCAATGAAAATATTATTGGACATTTAGACACGGTCCATAGGTTTACCGGGTGTATGTGATCAAACCCACGCACCTTTAATGCAAGTCTCTTATACATCGATTTCATGTATTTATAGGTGTCTCGCGTCTTTCGTATCACGCGTTTTCTATATCGAAACTAACAATACGTGTGAAATATAAGAATTATGTTATAACTTCGTAATTTTACGACGACAATCGTTTGAACATAACTCAATACGATCGTTAAAATGAATTTCGATTGTCGAATAGCATTATAGTATTATAAATAATAATATCGACGACTCAATAAAATCTTTATTTGTTATTTACTTTTCGATGAGTTTGGGCCAAAATTTGTTGCCGTCGTCGAGCACTTGCCAACTGAAACGCACCTGCTCGTTGTTGAATTTATATTATGCAGTTTTATGTGAAAATCCTATTGTCGAGACCACCCCGCTGAGGTATGTTTGTGTGTGTGAGTGTGATAGAAATGTATACAAACACACATCATAAAATAAGTGCGAGGAAATCACAAGAGGGTGAGAAACACTAAGCAAACACCTAATGTTTATGGTACGTGCCTTACCCAAAATATTGAATATAGGGTTTTTCTCACAAACACTAATAAATATACTATTAAACCGGCATAATAAATAATTTACCATATTGTGAGTGACTAGTAAACTGTTTTTAAATGAAAAAAAAAATCTGACGGTACCGTCATTCTTTATTGCTTCTTCCCATGGTTTAGAGTATTGTAAATAAAATCTAAAAAAGTAACCCTGTTTACAGCGTGTAAGCTATCCAAGTCACTTCTAATTATAAAAGTTACTACTATTTAATAATACATATGTGGTATATGTATAATCTGTACGTGTGTAATACATTTATATACCGTGGAATATTTGTTTTAAATCTAAATTTATATTTAATAAAATATTTTAGAAAAGTATCCAATTACAATAACAATTATATATTGACTAAATGACAATTACCGTTGACTCTTTAAAAATGATTCCAATCTAATCAATACTTGTTTTTGTACTAGAAACTTTTATTGTTTTATATCGTTTTTTTTTTATGATTCTGCAAACACATGGTTTTATTTAAAAATGCAATCACTCAAATTTCATACAGTATCGTGTTTATTATTATGTATTTATGTATTCGATGTAAATACCGTCATAATGGTTTATTACTGTGGTTTTAAAGGTAAATTTAATTTTACATATATTTTCTTTTTTTCAACAATTTTCATTAAAACTATTATGATTGGTATTGCAGATTATCACATTTATTTATTCGTATAGTTGTAAACATTAATCTGAAAGATAAATAATGTATATGTATGATATTTTTAACACGTTTCGCCTAAAGACTAATGGACAGATCATTTTTAATGTAGATGATTAGAAAAGAAAAAAAAACACACTTAGATTGGCTTTATTAAACGTTACATAACCGATGTAATTATTTATCCAGGTAATTCTGTACGTACGCGAACATGACCATATCGAGTGTATTTTCCCTAGACAGTCAGTCGTCAGGATTGCCTTTTGAGACCTGTAGAAAAAAAATCGCACTAATTAGTTTACCTTCGCTTAGCTATTTTGTGATCTGTAAACCAACGCCGTCTTGGAAACGTGTTCGATTCTAGCGAACGAGGCGAGAATATCTAACGACAAGCAATCCGTGTAAAACGATATACATATTTAAGTATACACGTTCTGTGCAATGTTTGTTCTCGAATTATTATTCCATCGAAACCTATGGAATTGTAATTATTATAAAATATTATGCGGGCAACCGGTTCGAACGCGTGCCATATACATACACATATACACGGTTTATACCACGAACCGTACGATTTTCTTGTTCCTAGACTCCTTCTGATCTCGAGTCCCTGCGTTGTCCATAAGTAAAACAACATATGATCCAAGAATAAAAAAAAACCGTTGACTTTTAAGTACGTGGTCTACATAAAATTCAACGGTTTTTTTTTTAAGTACGTGGTCTACATAAGAGATATTTACTGTTTTGTGTCTTTATAACAAGGTCACGTTTTTATTTTTCGTTATTGCAACATCATCAACGCGAATAATAATAACGCCGTAACAGTAGGTTACCAAACTGAAGTTTTAGCGTTCAGTATTCATTGCACAGTTTATTATGCACACAGATTAAGATTAAATTGGGCTTGTAATATTTTTTGATCAAGTATAGTATAATACATGAGCTTAAGTAAAATCGCCTTACAGGTTTTTTTTAATTTTAATGTCTACATGCTGTAATAAGATACGTAGGTACATCTATTTCAAACGCAGGTGCAAGTTTGATTTAACGGGTAATCATATTTAGTATATTTTACGTAAGTCTTCGCTTCCACACCCCTTTATTACCATAAAATATTCTGGAATTTCGAATCCGCACATCGTTATTAATATTTTCGCAACGATAAGATTCGTTACACGCGATGTATTGAATGTCTTTCAATATTTGAACTTAATGGTTAAATATTTGTAATATTTGTGGTACACATTGTATTATTTAAGTATACATATCTATTTTTCTGTCTAATATATACTCCTATATTTAGTTATATACTGGTACCTAGATTTAGATTTTATTTCTTCTTTCACATTAAAATATCTATTGTATTAACATATTTTTTGAACATAATATTTCTGTGAATATTTCTCTGATGAGTAATGAAAGGCAATGGGAGGAAGAACAAACAAATTGAAAATTGTTATTAAAGCCATACAATGTATTGTTATTTCATAGTATATTAAATTAAATATGTATGTTTGTGTTTGTTTTTCATATATGACGATAAGGCATTTCAACAATAAAAATTGAAAAGTCAGTGTAAATAACTATGCCTAACTATAGTCAGATTGTGTTTACATAAATAATTATTTGTTTTTTTTACATTTCTAGAACACGTAGGCTTAAATTAAAATAAAAATGTACTAAATATTGTATTTAAAATCAGTTATTTTTAGTACGAGATTATTATTTTCTCTTTACATCGGCGTAGAAAAATATAATTTGCATTTTTACTCATTTGCATAGGAATTGGGAATGTAGAAAATGTTATAACTAACGAGTAATACAAATAATAAAAAAAAAGTGCATTAAAGTGCATATTTTTTTTAGAACCTATGCACAATTTATTTATTTTTAAACCTAAATTCAATTTGATAAATATGGATAAAAAAATAAATTTCCATGTACCTATATTATGTGTACCTATTTTAATACAATCAATAATTTTGGTATAGGATTTTAACACATGGTTTTTAAATAATTATTTTTTTCTTTAAGGTACAAATGTATTGTTTTAAATAATGCTTAAAATGTATTTATTTGTTAGTCGAACGTTTATGAAATATATTTTATTTACGTTATTTATAATAAGAATGATTCACAAAAACGTTAAATCATTTCGAACGGAATAAATATCCGTAATCGTAAATCTGTACCAGTATACAAAAGCTTTGCAATAAACTTAACGACTTATGGGTATGTTGTCAAACACTGTCTCTCGGAGAGTCAGGTTAAAAAAGAAATATTATTTTACTGCAGATAAACTATACCAATCACGAATAAGGTGATGTTATCTAGTTTATTGCGTGCGACTGAGGACAATGGGTGTGGTAGCGGTTCTGTGCTTTTTCATGGGATTCTAGTGTTTCGTGCAGTAAAAAGGTGTGCACACCGGTGAAAGGAAATCGAGTTGGACGTTATGTAGAGGCTTAGCAACCGAGATAATATATGACTGAAAATAAGAAACGGAACAGGAAGTCAGAACTAAAAATAAATAGCAGAAACAGAAATGAAATGAAACGCGTATCGACCGCGCATTTATTCAGATATATTCTGCGGTCAGGACATAGAATGCGAGAACAACGCGTAACATGAGAATGAAATTATCAAGATATTAAAAAAATCTTGAGTGAATACGTGTAAACAGTTAACTGGTCATGGATGAAAATATTTTACAAAATCCACTTCCCTATGTGCCTATACGGTTCTGGAAACAACTGTTCGTACATCCGCTAACGAAAGGTCATAACGAAAAAATGTTATAAGGGAAAATAGGAGGACAATACGCATAACTCGAACTACCTTTGATGGTATCTAGCGATGGCATTGTTTTTTTTTTTCATCACGTAATAATAACCGGAAATATTAGTCGATCTGTGAAATACAATAATATAGGTATGATGACATGGACACGAATGACGAATCGCAACACAGGCAGAATAAACATCTAGTGAGTAGTGCCGGAGTGCAAATTAAATTAAAAATGTAGTTTTGGAACACATAGGGTATTGTGTGCATATGGAACGTAGGCAGGTAATGTGTTTCGATTTTACGTATTAATGAACGGTTTGTTGATAGTAATTATCGAAGAATTAAATAAAATATAAATCTATACCAAATATTTTGTGTAAGAAAAAAAAATCTGAATACGCATACAGGATCCGACGGCTAGGTTTCGTATTCTACGACGCTACTGTTGAATTCATGAATAACCTAACAACATAATATTGAGGACACATTAGAATGCTATTAATAAACGTGCGATTATAGATTTCATTTTACGCTTGAACAGAAAAATGATAAAATTATAAGTTAAAAAAAAAAAACAAAAACGTGGTCAAATAAGCGGTGTTTCAAATCGTAAAAAAATCTTATTAATAATCTTATTTTATCTTGTTAATCTTATTTAAATATCTGTACACATATGCACGATAGCTGATAAGGAACCGGGTAGGACGTCCTCGGTTCGCGATTTTAATGGAGATTCGATATACACACCCGGAAAGGTAAAACTTTACAGTGTTGCGTACTCATCGAGCAAATACGAACGTACATGTATACCAAGGATTATGTTTTATTTGTTACTGTACTACCCATTGTGGTCGCGCGTGCAGTAGTTTAATTCCGAAAATAAATCGCAAAAACTGTTGTCGAAAATAATTTCTAGAATCGATCGATCGCGATCACTGATAGCCATAAAAATATGGCACATACATGATGTGGAAAATCGAATAATATGCATTGTATTCAAATAAGTCACCAGTCGTTCGGCGATCACGTTCGTCCATAAAAATTTAGTAATTGGTATAATTACTTTTATTATCGGTATATTATATGTATTATATTTTTTATTATTAGTATTCAACCAACTTCAGTCGAGGGACATTCTTACGAGCACACCTTCTAGGGATTGTCGCCGGGTAAAACGTGCGTTAATAACGAAGTACGCAACGCGGTATACGTGCCATATCATCGTGTTTAGTGTTTTCATGGGGGTAGGCAACGATTGTCGTTCGCTGCTCCAAAAATATTCATAAATCAAACACCCTTTTAAACGAGTAAAATGGTATGACATATGTCTGCTGTGGCTCATATTTTATCTCGATAGTTAAACGTTTCTGAACAGCTATGCGCTTATTCCACTCAAAATGGAAATACCATTACACGGTAGGCAATCGAAATCTATTTCGTTATAAATCGTTTAGTAGTTTGTTTTACCGCACCTACTTCCCCTAAGACGTCAACGAAACGACGAAAAAGATAACCGGGTGAGCCTCGAAGTTTTCCCGAATCCATTTCGTTCAGCACACGGAGAGTACAGCACGAATCACACTCAGTAAAGTGCACGCAAAAATAACTGGGAATGAGGACGGGAAAGAACGGCCTAATGGAGTTAGGTGTTTGTTATCCGCCAAAACACTCTTAAAAAAAAAAAAAAATTAAAAGATCCCCTAGGGCGGCGAATACGCTGTTTCGTACCACCGCAGTGTTATCATCGTATATATCTTGCCGGACTTCATCGACCGATTTCGGACCCGGTTCGTCTCGATCGCGTAATGTATGCGTGCGCCCACGCGTGATACCACCGTACCATACATTATGTATGAACCGCGATCTCGGTCTTGTCCTTATGGTGCGATCGGGCAGGTCGAACGGAGGCATACGGTGTGCGATGTATACGTGCTCGTGCGCGCGGCCATCGACGGCAAACTGGTTCCGACACCTCTTGTCTTCACTCGTTAGAGACGCGCGTGCACACGTGTACACGCACGCGCTCGCTAAACCGTCCGATAAACAGTGCGATTTCTTCACGTGAACATTGTGCATGTCCGAGCGCGCGGTCCACTTATTGTATGTACAATTATGGGCTCCGAGAAAATCGAAACGTGCCGCGCCGGTAAAACAGGGACAACAGACGTGACGTTACTCTCGTAACGATGTAATGTCGAACCTCTTCCGCTAGACGAAATTTCCGTCGAACGAATGGCTATTTCGAAGAACCGTCGAGTTCGCGGTTACACAATGATTCGATTTTATATGCGCACGTGAATCTATCAGGAGCGTATTTTAGGGAGGTAGCGAAGGGGGCGATCGCCCCCCCCCTGAATCCGTATTTAAGGAATCGATCGTATGTGAGATACACGTTTCAAATTTTTTTAATGTGGATCATTTTATAACGATACTTAGTGAAAAATCAAATAAAACACAATCGTAACTTTCAAAACACAGACATTTGTTAAAGAAGAACTACACAAAAGTCGACTCTAAGTGGATCCGGAATTAGATTGAAAAAGAAAAAAACCACAAACATTAAGGATTCACCTGATTTAAATATTATCAAAAACGTTACTTGTAAATGTTGAGCTTGAATTAAAGAAAAAATTTGAGCCCCCCTCCTCGAAGTCAGTTTAAATACGCCCCTGGAATATACATTGTTATAATTTGCAACCGACCGATCGCGCTGACTAGATATTGAAGCACCTTTATTACGCCTTCCTGTCCGAGTATTCATTCAATACATACGTAGTGATTAAATAGAAAATAATTAGATTATACTATTCAGTAAAACGCGTTCCTATTTAAAATTTTTCTGTTTTTCGCATATTTATACGAGAATACTGCTGCGACATGGCAAATTCTGATCAGTCTGTATGTAAAATATATAGCTGTATGCGCTAGACTCGGCGTGCGTACGACAGTCGTGAACAGATGCGTATCGCGGCGCGGGATATCGCGAATATACGAAAGAGTAAAAGTGCAGCTGCAGCGGGTTTGTAATTCAAACGTGCGTGTGCATAATATATTGATGTATCGTTCAGAAGTAGTGATAGGGAAAATCACGAATAGAAGTACTGCTATTTTGTTCGAGGAAATCTTGAAGAAAAGGTAAGTGGTAAAATATACGCACGAAAAACACACTCGAATTGGAGCATGGGAACGCAGGATGACTATCTAATAGAAATGTTAATCATACATCTGTATTTCTTCGATTACTTTTTTATACATAGCAGCGGTATTGGTGAGTAGATTATCGTGAACGGATTTGAATTTGATTGCCAAGTACAAAGTTAATTTCATACATCAAAGAATTGTAAAAATATAACTTTTATTTTGCATTTTTTTCAAATTTTTAGTTCATTTCTATAGAAGAGTGGATACAATGTGATACAAATTCAGTTAAAATTCATATATTCATACATTTAAATGATTTGAAATAAAAGGTAAAAGTATAATTAATGTATCTAACTGAATTGTAAAATCATTTTTAGAGTAGAAAGAAGATAGAAGAAAACAATTAGTAAAATTATATAAATCATTAACTGGAATAAAAATTTATATAATAATAAAATTAATCTTTTCAATGTTAAAAAGTTTTAAGAGTACTTTTTAGTGCATTTTTTTTTTAAAAAAAATTCTGTTATGAGTGCGTTAAATAGTATTTTTAAGATATTTCTTGTTTTTTAGAATATTTAAATATGTTCCTCATTGATTAATAGCTGCTACTGTGTATAGGTTACTACTTTTTGTGTAGCGATAATTTTCCACAGGGGATTGCTCACAGGAAGTTATAGCTTGGGACCCATATTTTACTTGTATCATATTGATTTTTTTCATATATTTACACAAACAACTAGGCTACTTCAATTGTTCTTTAAAACAAAATGTTTTATGTATTTATTTATCAAAAACAAAAATTAATAAAATGCAACCGTCATTTTTTATTCTCCGATGAAAATTTTCTTATTAAGCGAGTATTTATAAGACTACGCCTTTTCATCCTTTTACGGAACCTTTAGTAAATATGGTCATATGATAGTAATTGACAGACTAAGAAGGTTAATCTTGGTAAAACCATATATTTGTTAAACTGGAATGATAGTTTTTTTTAAAAATAAATATACATGATATCCCGTATAAATCTAACTATTGTTTAAGACCGAAAAAAGTATGGATACTCGACTAAACAAATAATAATATGCTGTTAATAAAACGGAATTTTATGAAATCGATTGAATTATTAAAATGAATGTTTGATTGATATCTTAACATATTGAATTCGAGGAAAATGAGAGGCTCACGATATGATGAGGTAAAAAACGGTGTTCGCTTACTTGAATTTTGTCTAATTAAGCATTATACACGGATCTCTTAGTTAAAATTGCGGAACACTATTTACGAACCGCACATGATTTTGAAAAATACACGAGAGTATTGCATTCGTAGTTCAGGTACCTATATAATATAAAATGGTATAAAATACAGTTGCTGCGTTCCAGTCAGAAATAAATTATATCTCACAGGTGCGATGTAACTGTGTAGCTATTAAAAAAAAAAAAAAAAAAAAAAAAAAAAAAAACGGAAAAAAACGGTTAAAAGAAATTATAAACTTCCCAAAAACAAACGAGATTGAATTACGTATGTGTGTGTGTGTGTTAGTGCTAATGTGTATATGTACAGTTAATCACATGGTATGGAAATGCTGGTAAATATATTATACTTCATTTTTGCAATAACTTTAATAACAAGGTTGGGTATTATATATTATGTGGCGATCGTAATTCTAATATACGTATATGTATATATATATTGCGTTTTAACCGATTACTACATATATTATTTCGAAGTTAAAGAGAAACGGTGAATTCAATTATCCCTTAAGACACATAAGATACGTAAATTTAAACAGTTCGATTTGTCCGTTGCTGAAAAACCTTATCAAACCCGGTGCACGTTATACAATTAAACCGGTAGTACCTGCCTATAAGAACAGATAAATTGTTTTTTATATTTTTTTAACGTTTTGAAAACCGTAGGCTGCAGTAGCATTTAGTCTAATAAAACAAATCATTGATGCAGGGCCGTGATATATAATTATATCGATTAAGATTGCAGGAAATGTGTTTAATGCATTTATATATACATAGCCATAAAACGTG
The DNA here is from genome assembly GCF_003268045.1 of Sipha flava. Classification (NCBI taxonomy): domain Eukaryota; kingdom Metazoa; phylum Arthropoda; class Insecta; order Hemiptera; family Aphididae; genus Sipha; species Sipha flava. Next base: position 1,135,512 of record NW_020271729.1, read on the forward strand.
TTGATATTTTAAATAATGACATGCAGAAGAAGGTAATTTATCTCGAGTATCGTTTGTTTGTCTAATGAGACGATGCATACGACGTGTAGGCTCGGAAAAAAATCATGACGTGGTGTGTCAGTTGATAAATACGTATTATTCTCGGTAGAAAAGATATTTTTGAAGTATCTGTACGGTAAAAGCGTTTTGAATATTTAAATGGCCATAAAATTAGTAGACTAGTGAAAGAGCCTAATTACAGCAGGGAAAAACAAACTGTGTATAAATAATCTACGGCGTCTAAGTGTTATAACAAATGAAATGATTAACATAAACTCGGGAATATAGTATGCGGTAAATGTTGACGTATAAAATATTTGATCTTCTGGACATTAAGACAATGGTTTCCGCTTCTCAGGAATACGCCCGCCGTGTCCACGGAAATATCTACTGTACACTGACCTCTAGAAATATCCCTCGGTACCAAACCCGTAAAAAAATAAATCTTTGAGTGTGTAATTTTTCGATAAAAATACAATAACGTCTATAAAGTTATAAACTAAGTTTACAAACTTCGACAACCTTTATGTAGAGTTACAGTTAAGACGTGTTTAGCAACGGATTTCCGTGTATTTTTCGTGTTCAAATATAATCAACGAAAGAGAGAAGAGGTTGGCCGCCCTATAATTGAATCTGGATTCCGCCAATAACACGACCGTTTACATCACGACGACGTACGGAAAAACTGAACGATAATTGTACGGATATTTTTCCCGTGCACTGCCGCCTGCTGTATCGGTTCGTGTGCATTAGAAATGTACAATCATTTCGAATAAAACGTGTTGAATCATTGCGTCGGTCGTAATAATAATTTACGATATTATATTTATTTCGCGTCCCGAAACGTATAGTCACGTAGATTTCTTTGGGACTCGGTACGTTACGCACCGGCCATGGTAACGATACAAACAACACCGCAACATAATGCAGTCGCAATCGGAGTCAAAATCGATTTTCACTGTTGATATCAATTGAACGTACGGTAGCTACCTGGTTGTAATAATATGTAAAATGTATAACGTGAGAACCGGCTCGGCCAAATATTATTATCAACGGTTTACGAATACGATGTTTGTCGGGTAAACGATTATGCATCGGCAACGTTGGCTTCGAAAATTGCCCTTTCCACACGATGATTATATACATATTTCGAACGTCGGTAGAGACGTACGATGAGTTTTTGCCCACATACGCGTAATGATGTTGAAAATTAAAAATAATTTGATTACCTACCGGTTGTTTTTTGAACATCACGAGTTCGCAATATTCGTCGTTTTCCATTTACAGTAAACTTTGAATACATCTCGTCCGTTCACAGTTACCGGCTTTTCGCAACATATCGGTCTAGTATACACACACGCGCACGCACGTATCAGTCTATAAAAGCAAACCAAAACCGTAATCATAATGTTTGTTCAGTAAACCCACAACCACACAGTAAGAAATCAAAGAAACACACAAAAATGTTTTCTCACACCGCGATAAAATATTGCATCCGGCGATTATCACAACCACACATACTTTCCACGAAAAGGTCATCGGACGATTTCGTACATTTTAATTTATCAAAACCGCATGATGTTTTTCCAAAGATCACTCCGTTTATTTTTTGTTTATGTATGAAGTTTTTTTAGTGCTATTTCACCACGTATCATTATCTGAAATTATAGTTTCGTTTGAAAATACGCACACTCCTAAATAAATGTACAATTATGGTTTCACGAAAACTGTATAAAATTCTATCCATATTTTGTCTTAAGAATTGTATTTTTTTTTATTCCAGTTTAAAATGGCCCTATGTTATCGATCCTCATTGATTGTTACTAGGAAAATAATTTGAAATTATAAAAAGTACAGTTTTATTTCTATAAAAGTTATAACATATTCAACAAATACATGTAAGTTGTTTAAGTCTTTCTATCTTTGTCCATTATACACCAAACTTGTAATAACTTTTATTTTCGTTAGTTGCAATTTAAGAAGGTTTAAAGCAGTTGCAGTTTACTGAATTTTAGTTGATTCAGACCAAATAATACGACATTAGATTATTTAAAAACCTTTTAGGTAAAACTACCAGGTCTCCGGCCAATTAAGCCATCCGATAAACTATTTTAATGCCAGAGATGAACTTTCATAAAGATTACACGGATGTATAAACATTTTTAATTTGCCGTTTATAGTATAAAATTGATTAGAGTAAAAATCTGAACTCAGAGTTACATTAATTGATTTTCAACAACTATTTTTATGAAGAATATGCATCACTAACCTTCTTAACTGTTGGATAAGGAAAATGAAAAAAATTCAATCGAGAAATTCAAATTTATTTCATGATTTATTTTTCGAAAATTCGACGAGACAAATGTTAATAATATGATCGTTGACTTTCTCTATGATCACTGGTACGGGGTTAGTTGAAAACTTATGGCATCAAGTCAAAGTCTGAGCCCACTCACGCATCAGATGATAGACGGTAGTTAGCTATTCTTCTAGAGCGTTAGCCTGGTATTACCTCTTCGAAGACGAAAAAGGTAATAATTGATGGCGCAGAATATTTTGTAAGTAGGCGTAGCGATAACATTTATCAGCGGAAACATGTTCTGTGAATGAAATCCGGCATCTTGTTATAATCTTTACAGTCGGAGAAGCCGCAAATATGCTACCGTCAATAAGAGGACAATTTACGAGAGATAGTCAATAGTAATAAGCAATTAGAACTTCATAGATATAAACACGGATACGATGCTGGAAACATATTTTAAAGAATTTTATTTGATGCGTTATTAAAAAAAAAAAAAAAAATGTTAAATTTAGGACTGCTACCGTAAATAATAACTGAACAAGTGGCCATGATAATGGAATAACAATACAATAATGTTATGGAAACCGTAGGCTTTCGAGGTGTTCAAGTGATTCATTTATAGTACCGTCAATGTTGCTTTTACTTATTTCGTCTACTGGAAATTTGTCTGTTTATTAGTCGTTAATGTTATAGTATAAGTAATGTAATATTCAATTTTACGTTTCAAGAGTAAACAGGATTAGTGTAATAAAAAAGATATTTTCTTCGATAACTATCGTTTATAATGTGCAGATATTTTATAGACCATGTTGCGCTGTTCAAACACGAGTTGTAATTCCGTGCGTGTTGCCGTTGTAACGGATAATAATGTTATCCGTCGAATCGCAGGGTTATAATACGATTTTTGCGACTCCTACGGTATTAGTCCGTTTACACTTGACAGGCGTAATAACATGAAATCGAGAATCTGGCCACCTGTTACACCATATATATATATATATATATATATATATATATATATATATATATCAAATGATGTGTGCTGCACACGATGTCGTATACAATATCTTTCCTGCATAATATAGTTTGTATAGTAGAATATTAAATTACACGATTTATTTTCACTCCGGGCGCACGGGCTGTATACTATAGTAATAAGTCAGCAGGTGTTGTTGTTTTGTTCTTCCACTCTTATCTGGTGAAATACGTAAGTAAAAATACGCATCGCTGTTATTCCGGACACGTCGCATCGTAATGTACAGGTTCGTACGATTGTTTCTTTTTCTACTCTTTCTGTTCGCCGCCGCGCTCTCCTTTTCTTCTTCGCGTCCTAACGTAGAGTTAACACCCAGTGCCTAAAGTTGTAAATTCTTCTTTCCGCTCACTACGTTTTAAACGAACGACTGCAGCCCCCGGCGGTTAAATGTGAGTCTCTACACTTTGTGCAAACGTATTCCGTTTCCGTGACTGACTGTTTACCGTACACTTTCGAATTCCGTGTCAAGCGCAAAATTTTACTTTTAGTACAGTTCGAAGCCCGCGCAAAATGGTACACACTCGATGTTAGATCCTGTCACGTATGCGCGTGGATTTTTTCTACCGGTTTTTTTTTTTCGTTATTTCCTATTTCCAATACAGGACGACGACGACAAAGTCGGCTCGTAAACGGGCTCGCGCGCGCACACGCGGGTTCTCTGCAGCAGCCCGATTTCGGCGGAACACACCTTCCATTAGCCCGACTAATACTATACCGAACGTGTGTATTATAATATTATTATTATACCTGCAGTATACGTGTTCGCTTCTCCTAAGTAGTTAATTTTATAGTGCCTGACCACACCTTGTCATGGTCGTGTTCACATTATTTTTTAGTACGTCCGAGACGATATTTTCCCTCCTTCTCTTGTCGCCGCCGTTTCTGGAAATCCATTTATCGGCCCGCATCGCCCCGACGACTTCACGTATGTGTAGTATACCTACTTAATACAGTCGTAATCTTTTGACCGCGTCATAATACCGCATTACCATAATGCATTACGTGCATACGTGTGCGTGTGTACAATATTATATTGTTTACGTCGCGTTGTTCGATCTCAGCCAATAGCGCCAGGGGCGTGCTTAGATGGGGAAGGGGTTGGATGTTCAACTTCCCACCCTCCTCCCGTGGAATTGTAACGAATTTCGACGAAAATTATCGTTTAATATCTTTATACATATTAAGTTTGATAACGCATAAACATTTGTCAGTGTTATTTATATAGTCCATTTTCCATCAATCTAGATATTATAAATACACACACACACACACACACACACACACACACATATATATATATTTATACAGTGGCGTGCGCAGGGTGGGATGATGGGGGATATATCCCCCATGGGCTTTTTTTTTTTATTCTTAAACGTTTAAAAACGTATTTAAGAAATACGACGGGGCAGTCACGGTTAAATGGACTGATGTTAATGTACATACATCGAGACATTCCATTATATACTGAACAAATAATTGATGAATTTAGTGCAAAAGCCAGAAGGATGAATTTCCTCCTTGATTGCATTTTTTTTTTTTTTTTTTGTAAAATAATAAAGAATAAAGATTGAAAATAATTTATTTTTATTTATGACATCTTTCCCCCATACCAAATTCCTGCGCATGCTACTGTTTATATTTGTATATTACTGATAATGCTAAAATTATTATCTTGTACAACAAATACATTTCAATTATGTGGTAGTAAAAATATTGAAACCTTCCCTAAAAAAATTCCTCGCCACGCCCCTGAATAGCATTGTATAATGAGCGATAATTAAAAATCGTAAGCCCATGCGTGTGCTCAGGATCTATACTGCGTTGTAATATTGCTATACGTGTTCACGAACATATTTTAATGTAAATTAGTAAATACGCGTGTGAGCATGAGCATTATTGCCTAATATTTACAAACGAATACATGTAGTTGATCGGAGATACAGTCGTACAAATGACAAGCACGTACACATCTTTTATCTACATCATATAGTCAAAATATTCATGAACAGAAAAAAAAACCCCTGTCGGTAAAACATTCATGTCGAAAAATCCTTTACGAACGAATCGATAAATAGGACAAAAATATAGATTAAAAAAAAAAAAAAAATACATGATATATTTATACACAATAAACTTATTATACAACTGAAACGATACGACTCGACTGTTAATATCCTATACCCACCAATGGCGCAACTAGACATTTGAACTAGTGGGTGCTTAAGCTTCAGGTTTTTTTTTGTGACTTGATGGGAACTAACACCTCTATTTGCCTATATATACCATTAAAACAAAATAAAAACCATAATTCTGGGTCTACAGTATAAATTGTTTTCAAAAACAGAAATAAAAAAAAGTCATACTTGGTGTGGACCCAGCATGAAGTAATTATTTAAGTAATTATTTTGATTTAATTCTTTTATGAATAATAATATATTATATCAATTTATAAGTTATTATATTTTCTACATAATACATAATATATTATATTCATTTTTTTATAATAATATTAAATCTATACGACGGTCTTTCATTGAGTATTCATCTAGTATAATATCGAGGTCAGAATTGTTAACAATATCTCTCTCGATGTGCAATATAGAAAGATTACCGAAACGATCTTGTGTCATAGATGTTCTAGTCCAGTTTTTGATACGACGCATGGCTGAGAAAGATTGTTCACATGATGCAGAACTGATAGGTAGTATCAAGGCTGCTTTAAGTAAAGAACTGTGGTCGAAATGGCTCAAGATACGTGGAGGGATGCTTTACAATTCAGATTTCCTGATATCATCATAACATTCTTCACACCTTGTGTACCTATATTTTTTTTTTTTATAGTTCACATAAGGTATATTATCTTAGTCCGTGGCTCTAAATACGAGTATAATACGGGTTGCAAAACGGCTTATACTAAACAATACGATAAGACAGGCGCCCGGGCCTGAATGTTAAAAACAATTATTTTCATTGAAAAAAAATAATTTCTTATATATAAATATAAAAATGATAATAAGTATATAATTTTAAAATACAAGTCTTAGGAGGAATGCGATATTCTAGACAAAACAAGTAGAGGAATGAAAACTGCAAATACAAAAAAGTAGAGGGATGCCATCTCTTCATATCCCCCCTCTTCGAGCACTGGTAAAGAATGAATATTAGGATAGCCTTCTTTTGAAATAATTTTTTTTAATTCTTCTAAACCAAAATTTAGTTAACTGTATGGCACAGTTGTGCGCTACAGTAATTTAACAACATAATGCTTCTTTATCAATAGAAAACAATGCCTAATAAAACAGATTTTTTTTTTTTTACTTACAATTATAGATATATTATTGTATTAAACAATTATTACATTCCATTTACATGTATTTATTAATTTACTTACTTGGTAATGATCAATAAACATCATGCTTTTATTCATATTTAATTTAACGAAATTGTCTATTGAATTTGCAAGCTCTAAACTCTCTTTTGAAAACCTTAACTCAAAGTGGCCTATAATTGCATCCAATACAGCATAATATGCATGAGAACACCAATAATGTTTATTGTATTCTATTTTATTCATATTAACACCTTGATTACAGATGTCATTTCCTTCAGCACCAGTTGTAACAGAAACATGAAAACTTTTAAGTTTAATACATTCTTTTCGTTTTATTTTAGATGTAATTACACTTGAACAATTTCAAAATAATAATTCAATAAATACCATGAATATTCCGAAATATAATTATGTTTAAAACAATATTATTATATTTTATAACTTTTTTTTACTAACCAATTGGTTCAAGTGTATTATGTGAAACATCAATATTATGTTTTAATAAAAACTGTATCACATTATTCTATAAGACTTCAAATGATTTTAATTTCTCATATTTTTACTTCTTTTTATAACAACACTAATTTCAATAACAGCATTTCCAATTGTACCTTCTTCTTTTTGCAATTTTTTACTCAATATATTTATTATTCCTAAGATTTCTTCAAAAATGAATAAGTATAAAACGAATGACATTTTTTTTAACATGTACAGAAGACCTTTGAACAAAATGTGTTATAGTTATACTATACTCCTGTATTATAGTATACATAGTATACATATATTAATATAAAATACTTGTAATATATTAAATTATTACCAATTGCTTGAGCCATTTCTTTGTTCGTATCTTTATTTATTTCATTTTGTAAAATATTTACTATTACACCAAAACTATTATGTACTGCTTTACAATTTTTAAGACGACACGACCACCGCGTTTCACAAAATCTAAAAATCGATAATCACAAATAATGCACAAAGCTCTTTAAAATTTTCTGTAGATAAATAATTTATGATTTACAAACTATTATACTATAAGTGGTAGTAGTGGTACTAAAATAAAAACAAATCTTCCTACCAGTATTAGAAACTGTTAATGACTTTTCATCATGACCTCTTAGAGCAAGTCCCTGTTTAGCACAAAACAGGGTTATATTTATAAGAACTTTCATATACTGTCTAGTTTTTAAAATTTCATTTTTTTTAGCAGTTGTTAATTGAGTAACTATAGTATCAGTCAATTTCGAACTTTTATAGCTATTATACTGAACAGTTGATGTTAAATGTTGAACAGTTTTTGAATATTTTAACAATTTTTCATTCAACTAAAATAATGAAATAAAAGTAAAAAAATACATGCAGGTACATAGTAATTATTAATCAACTTAGGTATTTTACTTCTGTCGAACATGTTATCGTTATGCCTATGATTTCTAAAAAATAATTATTTTTAATTTATATAAACAAATATTCAAACAAAAAACATACTTTTATCCAATTGTTATATCCAGTTGTAATTAAAACGTCACTTTTTAAATTCTTTGCAAAATGAATGCAATTAAAACGAAAAACAGCATCACAAGAACCACTATATTCTAATCATTCAAGTTCACTATAGTGTTTAGCATTAAAACTTCTATTTTGAGGTTCAAATTGTGTTGGTGGAAATATCTAGAATAAAAAATGTTTCAACATTTTTTTGTTAAATAAAATAAGACTAGGTACCTATGTCAAAACAATTTAATATGTCAATATGTAAGTTATTTCTTGTTTTATTTTTATTACACTTAACTATTATTTATTTAATGTTTACTTACTTGAAGTTTAGATTGCTTTGAGCTCGAATTAATATCACCCAAATCAACAGACGGTATATTCAAATTTAAAACATTATTTTTTAGTAAAATGTTATCATCATCATCATTATGTCCATGTTCTGTACATGGTTACATATTTTCTTTGCTTTTGATTCATCACTATGAGTTTCGGCAGTCTCGTCCAAATTATTTTTTCGTGTTGATGTATTTTGTTTTTAAAATTAAAGATTGAATACATGATTAAAATTGATTAATTAACACTCGTAAGTAGTAATAAACATACAATTTACGATTTAATATTGGTCGATATATTATTATAAATAATCATAAATAATAATATAAAAAACTTAGAAATGTCTCGAACACAACATACGTAATACGTAAATGTAGTGTTTTGAGTTACCTACACACATTGTAACCTAAGATCATTTATTATAAATCTTAGTATCCTAGTGGACTGTGTTGTATTTGTTGTGGTGTATCGGCGTATCAACCGTATGATAGACGTCATAATGACGAGAATATTTCCGTCGCTCGGGAATACCAGATTATATTAGTATGTTAGGTACTGATTAAAATATACCATACAGATATGTTTAGCACAGACTATTTAAAATAACTTGGCCGCTCCGACATCCTTATCTCTACTAAATTAAAATCAACACATCCAATTCAACATTATAAATAACAAAATGTTATATGTATTACAAAACGTACTATTATATTATAATTGTAATTCTATAAATATTCAACTTTTTTTTTAAATTTTTTAACTGTTTTTTAGGGGGTGCTGATTTAGACTTAGGGGGTGCTAAGGACCCAAAACACCCCTCCTAGTTGCGCCGATGATACCCACCGTACGATACAGATCGTGCGAAGTGAGTTGATGAGGTTGATTGTACGTAAAATACGAGTTCTGAACTATTATGTAATGAAATCCAGAGAAATCCAAAAAATAACGTGGATTATACGTCGAGCTCAAGTCGACTAATTGATTTCGTGACAGAATTGGAGACGCAGATGCCGCTGACCAATGGCATTGTACACGGTTAATGCATATTTCGAGTAGACGTAATAGATTGACGTTTATAGCATTTATAAGTGTTTTCGAGCTCGTAAACATTCAAATCCTATACACAATGCATACGAGTGTACCCTACCATACGGAGCGTACCTTTACATAATATTATACATACAAAACGAATGATGAGACTACAAGATCTCATACGGTGCAAGCACGTACATGGCACTTAAATAAATACAAACGTGGTATAAAAAATATGTTCAAAGCGGTATACTCGCGTAACGTGTCGCCGATGGCCGGGCAAAATGTCACGGCCAGACTCCAATGCAGACCGCTGCAATATTTAATTTAAATCGTGAAATGTACAACCGATCCCGTGTAATGTAAGAGTCGCCACGTGTATTATATTTTACGTCTCGGTACTTTATATCGAGAACCATCTTTTAAACGCCCGCGGACTCGTTAAAACATACAATAAATTATTTTATACGCCTCAATGTTATTTTATTCCGTCGCTAATTTTTACGAACATAATAATATTTTATATTTTGTTTGCTACGTTACATTTGTTAACATTCCGCCATTTATGATAATGATAATAACTATTGTTATTGTCTATTGCTATAGCGTACATTAAAACTCAGAGGTAAGGAAATTGTGATCCAAACAAAAGCGATAGCAAAACACTAAATCGGTTTTTGAACCATCAAGTTCTTACAAGACAAAAGCTATTTGCGTTAGCATATCGAACGTGAAAAATTCATATTTCAACTGTTTAAGATATGTAGCAAATATTTAATTTTAATCTTTTAAAAAGAATCGCATTTGTTCTTTTTAACTATAGCTCTTCTACACAATTATGTATAATTTATTGGCTTATTTATTTGTATACGCACCACTAACTTTTGGAATGTTTTCTAAATTAAAAAAAAATTAAACACAAGTCATAATTTCCAAAATCATAAAAAAATCTTATTTTTATTCTTTCGAGAATGCATTAGTGCAGTAAGATGGCAACAGATTCGTTAGAATAACAGAACAAAGCATAACATATTATTATTCTATCTTATTTCACTTGAAATCTTATAGCCGACGTTATTTTCTCGAAACGTATAAAATGTATTGTGACATGTGAGACGAGATTTAATGAAATATTTTTGGGTAACGACTTCGTCTGTACCTACAATAAGACGAGAGTTACTTCAATACGATGATCACAATATGGCCGCAGCAACCGGTACGCACTTATACCCGTGCGGCCACCCCGTAGTCGCGTATAATATGCCTACAATAACACCATGTTTATTTTCACAGCGCCGTGTTGAATTTCATATTGTTATTTGTGATAATAAAATGAAAAAAAAAAAAAAGAGAGAAACACAAAAACAGGATAATGGATTTCATTAACACCGTGAAAACATGAACAATATTGTCCATCTTGATCCTACACGCGAGTACTATTGGAATATAATGTATAATTCAACCGTAAATGATAAGAACATTATTCGACCGACATGAAATCCAACCGTAGATACACAGTGCGTACTGCCGAGAACACGAATAAAACAAACGTTTTAATTCCACTGATAAACTAGTATGTAATCGTAAATAATAATTCTGTACCCACGCGAAAATATTAGCATTCTCGTATGTGTCAGCGCGCGCTTATACCGCGTCACTGAAAATATAATCACCCGACCGCTATGATATATTATTTTATTTAATATACATATGGACGAATTAGTAGTAAAACCTATGGTAATTCGATGCCGAAAACGAAGGAAATGATTAAAAAAAAAAAAAAAGTAAATGAATAAAAAATTAAAACTGCATAAAACTTCGTGGGTGTATTCTAACCGTGCACATACGATAAATATCATACCTATTGCGCACAACTGTGTATATTAAACCGTACAATTTGCATGTATGGTGATTATTTTCTACGTAGTCAAACGCCCGTTCTCTCGGCCGAATTATGTATGTTTGACATTTACGTATATACAGTCCGCAATGGTTTTCGGGTAACACCGAAACACCGATGTGCGAAAATCGGATAACGCACCAGCCGTTTATTGATCAAGTATTTATAACAGATTACCAGCGGAGTTGTGTACCAACGCGTTGTGGATACTTGAATTTTCCGAAAACATATTCATTTATTTCGAAACAGGGACATATTTCTGCGATGGTCAGGTGTGACCGAAGACTTTCAACTGAGTATACTACATCTGTAATCCTAACCTACGAGCGTAATACGTTTCCACCAAAAGTAGAACTCTCCCTTTACCACCAATACCCGTTTCCAACAAAATGAGATAGAATACCTATACTTTTCATGAGTTTTTCGGATTGATGTAAAATATATATATAAATATATATATACAATATAATCAATGTGTAGTGTACGTTTATTGTATTTAATTGTATGTTAAACCGTTATTTATGTACTTTTATATCGATTAACCATGATAATATCTAAGTAATCAAATACTTTATGAACAAGTGAAAAGATGGCACAGTTTAAATAAAGCATTACAACTGCATGTGTGTTAAAATAAAACGTACATTTTAAAATTTATAATTCTATGATGGCTAAATTTATCGAAAGTAAACGTGGAAACAAAACACTAGTATTAAACAATTTTAAATTTTTTATTGGATCAGTTAACAAATATCAACTAATTTTATATATAGTTACAGTTTACATAACTATGGTATCGTATACCATATAATTTTTTTCACATTTTTATATCTGACCATTTTTTTAAATAAAATTTAATATTTTTCAACTTATGTTGTATAAATTATATAATGCCTTTACATTTTTTGAATTAATAGTATATGTTAAATAAAATTATTACTGTGCTATAGCTTTTAATTTAAACATAGTATACAATTGTTTTAGTAAAAACGTGGTCACATTTGGTGGAAACGGGTATTGTCCCGGGAGGTAAGATTTTAGGGGCGACAATTTCATGACTGCGTCAACAAAAGTATTGAAATTTTCTATTGTACGAGTATATATTAGTTTTTAGGAAAAATTATTAATTTATTATTGAAAAATAGTAATAACAATTATATAATATATATATATATTATAATTATAATAGTTATATTATATTATATTATATTATAGCACTGAGTATTTTCATCTGTGGTATTGAGCATATTAAGGGTAAAACTATATTATTATTATTATTTAGCGCTCGGACCTATGTATTTTTATTTTCGTTACACTGATATAAAATTGTGTTTTATTATATTTCTTATATATCTCTATGTGTGTGTTATAATTTATAACCATCCGATTATTAAATTTGATATTAATAGTATCAAATAATTTATTTAGACACTACCAAGTAATTGTTTTTGTTATCTCTCTCTCTCTCGTCTCGTGGTCATAGTTGTCATCGTTGTCGAGTTTGATTCACGAATCACAATTGACAGAAAAACAAACGTGCCTAATATTTTATTTTCAATCAATATGAGTGGAAAGTGCATACAAATACATATATTGAAATAAATGAGTTGTTTGGGTTTTTTTTAAATGTGGAAGGGAATTGACAATGATATTTTACGAGAAAAATCAAAGCAATTAGTAAATATTTATAGTGTTTATAACCGGAACTCGAGAATGAGATTATACAATGAAGTAATTATAGGTACAATAAATAATAATGAATTATTTTTCAGAAGATGAAAAATTATCTATGCATAGTTTTCTTCAATTATTAACAGTATCAAAGTTAAACAATTCATTTCCTATTGTGGAAATAGCTTTATAAGTTTTTATATTTATACCATGTTCAAATTCTAGCGGAGATCCTTCTCAGTTTTAAAAATAGCTAAGAACTACCAGAAAACATAATTATGTAATGAAAATATGTCATAGTTGTCTCTTATATCTATTGTAAATATTTTCCTAAAAATTATTAGTTGGAATGATATTATTAAAGAGTTTGCTGCACAGAAAGCTAAAAAATAGTTGTAAATGTTTTATATTGTATAAATTTGTATTTAAATGTTTGTATATTGTATCTACTAAGGTCTATAAATATAAAAACTACAGGTGTTACAATATATTTATAAATATAAATAAATTAAACTATGTTGTTACTTGTTGTATACATATATGCATATATATATATATATATATTGGTTTGTGGAGGGGGTTGAAGGGTGGAATTTTAAAATCTACCCCCATGCAGCAAATTTGTTAAACCGGCACTGGTTACCCGGTAATAATCTGTACGCGTTGGCAACGTTTTTCTTTGTCAACCCCTCATCCGTAAAAATAATATTAAAAACTTAGAAGAAAAAAAGATTAAAAAAACTAAAAGTTCAAAACATTTGGTAGTAATATAGAAATATAATAAATAAAAAGTAATATAAAAATGTATTTCATAGCAATACAAATTTATATTTAAAATTTATAGTTGCATGTTTTGCATATTTGACCGTTTTTTATTTATAATTGCATATTTGACCATTTTTTTTTATTGTGTAAAAAACCAAGTCATGAAAACCAGTCATTATGTATAATTCTAGAAGTTCAAGAGAGAGTGATTACTTGAGAAAAATAAAAACTGTTCGGCCGTTTGTGTGGACAACAAAAGCAACAAAAATGCCTTATGTAAAAGCCAAATCAACGGGGCAAACTCAAATGCATTGACGAAGTATAGCCCTAAATAATTTGTTGCCACCAATCTAATATTCTCAGTCACAAGTCCAAAATCCAGTTTCTCAGATTTCAGAAGTATCTACAGTCAAAGATTAGAATAGTATAACAAGGATGGTCAATGTATGGATGTATCAACATCCGAAAAACAGAAGTCAAATGGCCAACCAAACGTAAAAATAATAATAAAGAACAAAAAAAGCGACCAATGCCCGAAAGCGAAGTTTGGTATATCCCAAGAGTCCATTAATGATATTTTATGAGTTTACCTGTACGGAAACCGGGATACGTAGGAAATTAATTTTATCGCATTTTTTCAATTTAATCAGTCATTACCCGATATCGCGGGTGACTATTGTTGTAGGTAAAACAAGGTAACGCCGGCCCTGGACCGGGATGTGCTAACAGGAGTGAGCTTTGCTATCAGGATATTTTTTTCGTCCTCGTCGTCGGTACACGCGCAGGACGAGATCGAGTGGAATTCGGGGAATATAACGTTAGTCGTGCAGCAAAAGTCGTCTCGCGCCCCGAAACGGTCTCGTAAATGAGATTACGCGATAACAATGGCCACGCGGTACCAACGACGAAAAACCTCGACCTCAGCGTACAGATCGTATCGAATGTCGCGCGCGCGCGGGGGGTAAAAAGAGCAAGATGACCGCTACAAGGGCAGGGGGGTACGTCGTCGTCCGACGAGATTGGCGG